>NW_025763680.1:600000-1132857 GCF_020744475.1 Fusarium redolens | reverse complement strand
GTACTTAAAAAAGAAGTAGAGAATAGTTAAAAACTCTATAAGAAGTATATTAAATATATATAGCCCTTATAAAAACTAGAAAGACCTTAAAGAAATCTTTTAACCTTATTAGCCTAAACTATTTAATAATAATATTAATAAACTTAAGGATTCCTTATTAGCCTTTAGAGCTACTAGATATATTATCTTATTTATTTATAATTAATAAACTAAGAGTTTAATATATATAAAATTCCTTAAAAATAAAGCACTATAATTAATAAAACCTCTATTTTAAGATTATATTATAAATTATATAAAGAATAATAAGAAATAATAAAATATATTTATAAGAAATATAAAAACTTTAAATTAGAGCTTAAAAATGCTTTTAAATAATAAATAAAAAACATACTATAAAAATAAAAGTATAATAGCTAAATAAAGAGGATCTGCTATAGACTATTTAGCTAAAACTATTACTAAGTAGCTAAGCTAAACTAGGGTAAAGAAGCTTATATAGTATAGTATATTTAAGATTTAAGTTAGAAGTAAGGATATAATAGTAATATTAAACCTAAACTAAGAACCTAAATAAACTAGTAAATATTACTATAAAAATTAATAATTAATAATATAAGTAATATTAAGAAAAATAAGTAGAAAGATATAAAGGGTTATATAATCCTTAATAAATACTAATAAATAATATAATACTAATTAAGGAAGAAGAGATAATTAATATAATAATAAAATAAAACTAAGACCTATAATACTTAAAGTAGATTAATATAATAATAATAAAAGACCTTATAATATATTAAGTTAAATATTATAATTTATATTAGTTTAGATATATAGCTAATAAATATCCTTAATTAAGAAGGCCTAAAGACCTTAATTAAGGTAAGTAAATACTAGTAATAATTAATAAGTAAGAACCCTAGACTGCTATATAAACTTAAGTATTAGAATAATATAAAGCCTATATAATATACTAGCTTTATATAAAGATATTATACTAAAATATAGCTAATACTTATACCTAGATAGTTTAATTTAAGAACTATAAAAAGAATTCTTAATAAAAGAAAATACTAAAATAGAAAATATACCTTAAATCCTAATACTATATAAGATAAAGGTAATTAAATATTAAAAGAAATAGTAAGAAAACCTAGAAAACTAATAATAAGAAAAAAAAAAGATTATACTTACTACCTTAAGAGAAAGGAAGAAAAGAAATATAAGAAGATAAAATAAACTAAAATCCTTAAAATAATAAAAGAAAAAGACCCTTAAAGTAAGAAATTAAGGAATACTTAAAAAATCTATTAGGAATAAAAAATACCTTTAATATAAGAAAATAACCTAAAGTATTTAAGATAATTAATACTATCCTAATTTAAATAATAATTCTAGAAAAAGAAGAAATAGTAAAAAAGGAATATAAAGTAAGAGATAAGGTTTATATATACTACTAATAATATTCCTAAAGTATAGGATATAGAGGAAAAGCGGCTTAAAATACTATATAATACCTCTATAAGGAAGATAAATAAATTAAGAATAAGTAAAAATAACCTTATAAACTACTATTTAATAAACATAATAATAGGATATATACCTTAATAGAAGATAAATATTTATAAGGAGTAAGGGAATATAGTAATATTAATAAGCTTAAGAACTTATATATTTAGGCTTATTATATAGTAAATACTATAAACCCTTACTATAAAGAACTAAAATTTAATATTAAGGATATTATAAAAATATTTTTAACTTACTTAGGATATAATAAATTATTATAGCTATCTTATAAATACTACTAGTATAAGGAATATAAATAAGATAAAGAAGATAATAATTACTTCCTTATTATAATTTCTAATATACTTAATAATAACCCTTATTAAAAAATAAAAACAAAAGGATATTTAATATATTATTAATATAAAAGCCTTAAAGTAATAGAGCTATAATTCTATATATTATATTACTATAAGATTAGAGAAATAGAAACTTCTATTAGGAAGCCCTATAGATAATAAGAATAATTAAAAAAGCAGAAAGAGAATTTAAAGATCTAGCTCTAAAAGATTATAAGAAAGAAGAAGGCAAAAGAAGATTTAAACTTATTAACTTAAGGGAATATAAAAAAGGAAAAAAAAAAGAGTTTATTTAAAAAATATATAAATAACTAAAGGAATATCTCTAAAACAAGAAGAATAAATCCGAGATTATAGAAGAAAGATACCCCTTTAAGCCTATTAACCTTAAGAAAGGACTTAATTAGGTTCTAATTAATAATAAATAATCCAGATAAGGAATTTCTCTAGATAAACAAGATATAGAACTAGAAAAACATTTTTAATAGTATTTATATAATAAAGAATTTAAATTACTTTACTAAACAAATTTAAGAAAAGTAATATACCTTTTATAATAATAAAGCTATAAAAGAGTAATAAATAAGGATAAGAAAGACTTAAACTAATAAGTGCTTTAAGAGCTATATAAGATAGCAAACCTAATTGCCTAATACTATAAGCTTAAATTAAGGGAAGATAGCTAAATATATAAATTAATAGTAAAGTAAAGAAGAACTTTATTAATTTAAAAATAGTTATAAAGCTAGGATTACTATAAAAAAGAAGTAATTATTATATTAACTTATTAATATAAAAAGGTAATTCTTTAATTATAATAATAATATAATAAATTAAGAGATTAATTACCTTAAGGTCCTTATTAAAGGAAGAAATTAAAAAATAAGTTTTAATATTATTCCTTTAAGAGAAGAAATAGATATTATCCTTAAAATAAACTAGCTTAGATAATAAAACCTATATATTAACTAGAGGACTGGCTAAATTACCTTTCCTAATAACCCTAATAGTAATAGTAAAATAATTATAAAGAGCAATAAGAGATCTTAATCTGTAATTAAGAAGATAAGTATAGACTAATATAAAGTAAAGATTTTACTACCTTTAAAAGGAGTATAATATAAATATAAAATAGGCTAAAGATAAAAATTAGAAATCATAGGTATCTTTAAATAATAAGATCTATAAAAGGATAAAAATATAATATTAAGCCAGGACTAGCTTAAGAATATTCTAAAAGAATATTAAATATATAATAAACTATTTAAAGAAGAACTAGAAATAAAAGTCCTTAAATATAATAAATAAGACTATAAATTAATCTTATAAATAAAAGATTACTATTTTAAAAGCTATACTTACTTAATTAAAAAGAACTATAAGTTTAATAAAAATATATTAATAAGATATTAAAGAAAGGTTATATTAAAAAATTAAGCTTATTAATAGTATTAATAATATTCTTTATATTAAAAAAGAATAAAAAAGACTAATTAGTTATAGATTATTAACTAGTTAATATATATATTATTAAGGATTAAACCTTATTTCTACTTATAATAGAACTTAAGGATTAATTATAAGGCAAAAAGATCTTTATAGCTCTAAACCTTAAGGGAGTATATAACTTTATTTATATTAAAGAAGGAGATAAATAGAAGATAGTATTTAAAACTAGATTTAGATTATTTAAATACCTAGTAATGCCCTTTAGCCTTACTAATATACTTATAATATTTTAGTAAATAATTAATAATATATTTTAATAATATCTTAATATCTTTATAATATATTATTTTAATAATATCCTAATTTTCTTAAATAATAAAAAAGAATATAAGGAATATATTTATAAAGTCTTAAAAGCATTATAAGATATTAAACTATTAGTTAAACTAGAAAAGAGTTACTTTTATATTATAAAGGTAGACTTTTAAGATATATTATTATATTTAAAGAAATTTAAATAAAGAAAAAGAAAATCTTAATAATAATAAAATAAAAAGAACTTATTAATATTAAAGAAATATAAGCTTTTTTAGGCTTTACTAATTACTACTAAAGGTTTATTAAAGGATTTAGTAAGATTATAATTTTATTAATAGAACTAATTAAGAAGGGAGAGCCCTTTAACTAGAATAATAAGGCTTAAGAAGTATTTAAATAACTTAAAGGAGTAATCCTTAGTAAACTAGTCTTAGTAATATTTAACCTTAAAAAAGAAATTAAACTAAAAATAGATATATTAAACTTTATATTAGGAGGATAAATTAGTTAGAGAAATAAGGAAAGAAAGCTATATCTTATTACCTTTTATTTATATAAATTATATAAAGTAAAGCTTAATTACTTAATTTATAATAAAGAATTTCTAGTAATAGTTAATTACTTTATGGAGTTTAAATACTATCTAATAAAAAGTAAGTATAAGGTTAAGGTCTATATTAACTACTAGAATATTTTATATTTTACTATAACCTATAAACTTAATAGATAATAACTATATTATATAGAATTCTTATATAAATTTAACTTTATAATTATTTACTAAAAGAGATTAGAAATAATAAAGTAAATATAATTAGCTAATAACTAGATTATAATACTAGTATTATTAAAGTAAAAGAATAAGTATTAAAGAAAAATAATAAGGGAAAATACTAATTTACCTAGAAGATAATAATACTAGGATAGATATAAATAGAAGTAACTAAAGAAATCCTAGGAAAACTATAAGAATTTATTTAAGAATTCTATATATACCTATTATATAAATACTAAGGAGTTACTAAAACCTTAAAATAATTATTATAATAAGGTTATTAAATAATATAAAAAGTAATAGAAAAAGTTATTAAATAATATAATATTTATACTAAAATAAAAGTATAATAATATAAACCTTATAAAACACTATAACTAATAAAAATTATAAAATAACTATAAAGCTTAATTATAATAGACTTTATAACTAAATTACTATTATTTAAAGATCCTTTAAATAGAATCTTTTATAATAGTATTATAGTTATTATAAATAGATTAATAAAGTTCTTAATTTACTTACCTTATAAAGAGGCAATAAATACAGAAACTATAGCCTATATCTTCTATAATAAGGTAATAAGGGAATAAGGATTACTAAAAGAAATCCTATTAAATAAAGGATTAATATTTACCTCTAAATTCTAGTAATTACTTATAGCACTTATAGGAGTTAATTATTAACTTATAATAGCTTTTAGACTATAAGCAGATAGTTAAATAAAATAAATAAATTAAGTATTAAAATAATACCTTTAGTATTATATTAACTATAAATAAGATAACTAGGTTAAGAAGCTACTAAGTGCTTAGCTAGCCTATAATACTGCCTATAATAAATATATAAAATTTATATTATTTAATATAAATATTAGATTTATACTTAATATATATTATAATACTTAGGAGCCTAAGAATATAAACCTAATAGTAATTATTATAAGTAATAAACTAAGAGAAATATATAATAAACTTAAGATTAAGCTAGAATTTATTAGGAAAAGGATATAGAGATACTATAACCCTAAAAGGTTAAAGGGACTAACCTTTATAAAAGGGGATATAGTTTACTTATTTATTAAAAATATTAAAATAGATTAATTAAGTTATAAACTAAACTATAAGTACTTAAAACTAGTTAAAATTAGATAAAAGATAGGGGAAGATTAATATAAACTAGATTTGCCCTTAAATATTAGATATTACCTAATTTATTATATCTTAATACTTAAATTAGCTATAGATATAATATATATAAAAATCAGCAATAAACTATAATAAATTACAGGACTAAAGGTATATAAAGTAAAGGAAATTAAAGATATATAAAAAATTAATAGATAAAAATATATTTAATTAAATAGAAAAACTACTTAAAAAGCAAAAATATATAGAACTAATAAAACACCTTATTAATGCCTAATAACTCCTAAAGAACTTCTATTAAAAACTAAAGATAGATTTAAAATAGCAGACTAATTAATAAGATCTACTATACTAGCCTTAATCGATTTTACTATAATAGCAGATTTAGAAGGAGTAACTAAATTCTCTGCCTTTTTATACTTACTTATTATCTTAATATCTTATTTAAGAGCCTTTAGACCTTAAATTAAATAAAATACTTCTAATAATAAAGATATATTAATTTAATAGATACTTATTTAATTAATATTATAATTAAATAAGCTCTTCTTTAATAGCTTCCTTATTAGCTTTAATATGCTTTTCTCTTAAACTAAATAATCTACTACTTAGAGATTAGTAAATACTATATATAGGAAAATATATAACTAACCTTTAATTAAAGTTATACCCTTTCTATTATAATATTACCTAATAAGTATACTTAAAATAGTTCTTCTATCTATTCTTTATTATATATTTAATATAATATTTAATATATAAAAATAAGGTATAATTTTATAACTAATAGAGGTAATAAGTTTTATATTAGTAAGATAATATTAAGTTTCTAGAAATAATATAGTTAGTATAAGAATAATTATAGAGTTAAGTTTTATATATTAAAAAAGAACTAATACTATAATAAATAAGTAAGGTCTTAAAGATAAGACTAGGAAAAGAGAGAGATTATATTATAATTCTAAGTAGTTATATTATATATACCTTATATTTTCTTTCTAATTATAAAAAGTTACTATATATTAAGGGATTCTATAAGTAATTACTAAGACCTGGTTACTAAGCCTTAATTAGAAATACTAGTAATCTTTAGGAATTACTAATAACCCTAAGAATTACTTAATAACTGCCTTATTAGGCAATAACTATACTTTAATATATAAATAATATTTATTAGTACTTTTATATACTTAGCTTACTAGCTATTAATAAAGCATCTTTATATTAATAAGCCTAATATATATTACTTAATTATTAAGAGATATAATACTTTATAATACTTAGCACTATACCTTATGCAATTTAGAAACATAAACCTAGTATGGACTAGTTTACCTGTTTAGAAACCCTAACTATTATATTTCCCCTCTTTTCCCCCTTACTTCCCTTCCTTTACCTTATAATTACCTTTATTTCTTATAATAAAATATTTATACTTTTAATTTAACTAACTAAACCTTACTTTTTAATTCTTTAAACTATATTAAGTATATAGTATTATTACTAGCTAATATAATATTATTAATAAAGGCCTGCTATTATAATAATATACTTATACCTTTTTTTAACTAATTAGCTAGGCCTTTTAATACCTTTTTTTAGTATTTAATAAATTTAATAAGGTAACTATCTTATATAATACCTTTAATTAATACTTAATAACTAAAGATAATAAGATTAATTTATTATATTAATTATAATTTATTAATATAAGGTAGATATTTATTTATAATTTTATAATAATAAAGGTTAAAATATAAGCTTTAGATCTTTATAATATAAATATTATTAATATTAGTTAATTAAGCAGTTATATATTTATTAACTATTTTAACTAAATAATTATAACTAGGTTAATTATTATTAATAATAATTATATAGTAATATATCTTAAATAATAAGAGTTATAGTTTTAGGCTTATTTTCTTATAAAACTTTATAATTATTATAATAATAATAATTATATTAAGAGGTTAATAATAAAGAGAGAATTTAGTTTAGTATTAATAAGGGAAATATCTTCTTTATACTTATAAATTAAGGCTACTTATTTAATTAGATCTTAAGGTTTAAGGCAGTAGCTATATAATTTATTAACTTAATATTAAGGTTATTCTGTTTTTTTTTTTAATATAGTATATAATGCCTTATATTATATTTATATTAAAAAAGAAAACACTATTATTATATTACTTTATATATAACTATAGTATTACTTCTCTTTTAATATTATTTATTCTTATAAAAATAATAAATATAAAGTATTTTAGCTTTATTTTTAAAATTATAAATAAAATTAATAAGTATAATAAGCTTATATTCTTTATAAATTTACTTAAGTTCCTTATTAACTTTATAAAATTAATAGGATTTATAAAAATACTATTTAAAGATATAGTTAAATATTATATAATATAATAATAAAAAGGCTAAGTTAGGACTAATTAAAAAAAGGATTTAAATAGCTAGAATAATAAGTCTTAAGGGCAAGACTTAATAAAGAGGAGAGATTATATTATAACCTTAATAGCTATATTATATATACCCTATAAAAAACTATATAAGGCACTAGCTTTAAAAGGGACCTAGTTGCATTTTAACTAATTAATTAATATCTTTATTATATTAAAATAATAAATATTAAAATATAATAATTTAAAAATATAATATTTTAAAAATAACTTATTTCAAGGATTTATTATTCCTTATATAATTACTATAATATATAAAATATACTTATTAATACCTTTTATAAAACTTAGCTTACTAGCTATTAATAAGCCTAATAAGTATTACTTAATTATTAAGAGATATAATAACTAACCTACTTAATATAATACCTTATATAATTTATAAATATAAACTTAATATAGACTAGTTTCCTTATTTAAAACCCTAACTATTATATATACTTTATAAAAATACTATATAAGGTATTAGCCTTAAAAAGACTTATTTATATTATTAAGAGAGAAGTAATGCCATAGCTATATATAAAGTAATATAATAATAATATTTTTCTTTTTTAATATAAACATAATATAAGGCATTATATATTATACTAAAAAAAAAAATATAATAACCTTAATATTAAGTTAATAGATTATATAGCTATTACCTTAAACCTTAAGATTTAATTAAATAAGTAGCCTTAATTTATAAATATAAAGAAAATATTTCCCTTATTAATAATAAACTAAATTCTCTTTTTATTATTAACCTTTTAATATAATTATTACTATTATAATAACTATAAAGCTTTATAAGAAAATAAGCCTAAAATTATAACTCTTATTATTTAAGATATATTATTATATAATTATTATTAATAATAATTAACCTAGCTATAATTATTTAATTAAAGTAATTAATAAATATATAATTACTTAATTAATTAATATTAATAATATTTATATTATAAGGATTTAAAGCTTATATTTTAACCTTTATTATTATAAAATTATAAGTAAATACTTACTTTATCTTAATAAATTATAATTAATATAATAAGTTAATCTTATTATCTTTAGTTATTAAATACTAATTAAAGGTATTATATAAGATAGTTACCTTATTAAATTTATTAAATACTAAAAGAAAGTATTAAAAGGCCTAGCTAATTAATTAAAGAAAGGTATAAATATATTATTATAATAGTAGGCCTTTATTAATAATATTATATTAGCTAGTAATAATACTATATACTTAATATAGTTTAAAGAGTTAAAAAGTAAGGTCTAGTTAGTTAAATTAAGAGTATAAATATTTTATTATAAGAAATAAAGGTAATTATAAGGTAAAGGAAGGGAAGTAAGGGGGAAAAGAGGGGAAAGAAGTTAAATTAAAAAATAAAGGTTTTAGTATTTAGAAAAAAACTATAAAGGTTAATAAATTAAGACTAGCTTAGCTAGTTAGTAATAAATTAAATTAGGTTATAAAATAAAGTAGTAATAATAAATATAGTAAAATAATACTTAAGTATTTATATTATATTAATTAATTAATATTCTTATTATATAAAATTAATAAATATTAAAATATTATAATTTAAAAATATAATATTTTAAAAATAACTTAGCTTTAAGACTTATTATTCTTTATATAATTAATTTAATATATAAAATATAATTATTAATACTTTTAAATCTTCTAGCTTATTAACTATTTATAAAACCTTTTTATATTAATATGCCTAAAATATATTATTTAATTATTAAGAAATATAACATCTAATATTTACTTAGCCTTTGCCTTATAAATTTACTAATATAAACCTAATATAAATTAGTATATTTCTTAAGAAACTATAACTATTATATAAAAAAGCAGTAATTTAAACTAGGGAAATTAAACTATAATATTATATAATAAAATAAGTATAAATTAAAATAAATATAATTATCTTTTACTTTTTATAATTTATTAACTGGCTTAATATTAAATATTATAAAATAATTACTTAATATATAATTAATTAACTTTTAAATATAAAAATTACTTATTTCTATTTTTAATAAAGTATAATTTATAGCCAGGTATTTATTGGCTTTAGTATTCCTCTTTAATATAGTCTTTAATATAAGAGAATAAAATAATAATTAATTACGCGTTCTGGGAGCAATAACACGTCTTGGTGTATAAATACCACCGAATCTCCCCAAGGGATCCAAAATTCACCAAGCATGTAACCGCCTATCGAGACCTTGATAGGCTCTGCCGATTCTTGGATGACTGGAATCACGATTTGATATTGCCCTGTAGGTGTTGTCACACTACCAGACTTATGTTGTATGACACGGAATGTTGCTCGAGGATATTCTCCTTTTAGAAAATGATCCAACGAAGCCTGCAACATTAGCACCTGGCGTGCTCGTAAGAGGAGATTCGTACTAGCAAGTCCATTGCCTGGTCTGCAACAGTCTGATGGATAGGCTCCCAATGGTAACTGAACATTTCAGCTCCGCTCCACCAAGTTGGAGGTGGATGATATCCCCGCAGATGTTTTGCAGAGATATCTATGTCGTTTTGCATGCGCTCAGATATCTCGAGAAGAAGAAAGTGTTACATGAGAGGAAGAGGTGGTTCGATAGACGGTGCAGGGGGAAGGCGTGGAAACATTGTCCTGGTCTCAAGCACCTGGCGGAATATACGATGCTCATCTTCTCCCAGTACGGAGGTGTCGAGTGCCTTGCATATCTGGTGGTAACTAATTTCGCATTTAGTCGGAGACCTTATATGTATTTAAAAAAATGTTTGTCCCTGAGATCAGGGCATATGTGATGAAGGAGAAACGGGATGTAGAGAATAAGCGAGCTTTGGATCTCTGGTTGCGGTTTCAATGTGGTGAAAGAATTTCGGAACCTTGCTGAATGCTCTCCAAACTGGCGTAGATTCGATAACTGCAACGGAACTGATCCTGTTAATACGTGTAGATTGAAGGTATCCTGGCTGCGCCACTCACTGAACACGATTAACTTGTAAACCCGATGCCGTAGACCTCTCTCCTATAGGACATCAAGGTTCCTCACCAGTCTCGTCACTGAACTCATAAACCTATCAAGCGTGATCTCGCAGATAGAAGGGTTGCCCAGGTGCTCCCGTAGCTTGTGATAGGCTTGAGACTTGTCTCTGTGAATAATCGCATCGACGTGACATCCAGCCACGAATAAAACCTTGTAGAGATCGCTGTCCCTTCGAGCAGTCGAGATACGGTGTCGGGTATTCATTCTGCAGAGTCACAGTCATGACGACTCCTATCTGTCTGCCATTCTTGCTCGGTCCGGGGGGTAGCTTTACCCAGCTTAGTCCAAATATTGTTGTAATCTCTTTTACGCGGCTTTGACGGTGTTCTTTCAAGTTGGAACTGGAACTGGCCAAACATGCCACTGGAGCCTGTTGGGGGGCCAAAGAGTCAGGCTCCTCAGCCGTAACGAGAGGCTAGGTTATAAGAGCATCACTCCCAAGATTTCGACCGCTTAAGGGAGTAAGGACGCTATGAGCAAAATGCACTCCTGGAATCGTATTCAAGGCCAATTGCAACGTGGATCGGGATATGCTCTAAGCCAAAGGCGGAAACTATAATAGTGATGCGATGTTCATGTTTATCTCCCGAAGTCAAGGTTGTAGAAGTAGTCATCCAGGGTAGTGATATTCTATCGGCACCGGCCTGACCTCAGCTGATGGACGTCTTACTGAACTCAATGTATATCTGTCGGCGGGTTTAGCTCAGTTGGGAGAGCGTCAGACTGAAGTTAAACTTCAATCATTCGATATCTGAAGGTCATGTGTTCGATCCACATAAACCGCAACCTCTTCTTTTTGCGTATAACTAGTCCATTTCCACATTATGGGGAGGTTAAGTTATTTTTTTTCTCAGATAGTTTTAAACGCCGCTTTTTATGTCAATGTTGTTAGTCTACAGTTCCTTACATTGTATATATTCCTTTAATTATCCGGGTATGTTTTATCAGCTTTACTTCACTGTTTAATAACAGAAGGACATCACCAGTCTCGCGGCCTCTTAGACCAGAAGCACTTAAGACACTTATTGTAAATTCGTCCTTTAATATATACTCACCGTATCGAAGTAAATACACGCCTCCGGTCTCGCCCTTGACTCCTATTTCTTCACCCATTATCCCCAACTCCTCGCTCCCAATCACATCATCATTATTCGTCCAAATTTCAGCAGTTGCGCTCCTCAATGCAACAGTATTAGTTTGCACGCAGCTTTTTCCAAAGCTTGTGCATACGCTCAGCCTGCCCAGGGGTAAAACGCTTAGGACCACAGTCACTAGAGATCATTAGCAATCAGCCCAATTCTGATATCACTAATGATTGTACTTACGGAGGAACATAGTTCATGAAGTTATCAATAGGGTCCAGACCAGGCTTGTCAGGACAAGTGTTGCGACCCGGCTCGGGGCAAGTGTCAGGGTCGGTAGGATAATCCTCATAAGGGGTATCATCGACATAATCACCAGGCTCCTCACAACCATTCTCAAAGGTATGTTCTAGACCAAGCCAGTGACCAACCTCGTGAACGGTTACAAAATTAAACTTGGGAGGTGTCTCGCCAGGCGTTGAAGGCCTCATGAGGCAGCCATCGTAGAGAATTTGCTCCTTATTAGGGCTGGGAACGGGGAGCTCGCACTTTCCACCGGGAGGCATGTCCACGATGTAGTAAAGATTGAGATCCTTGTAAGTTCCCTCTCGAAGAGCGGCTCGGAGATCACCTTCGGTGTCGTCGCTACCTGGGCTGCCGATGGGGTACGCCCAAGATTCGTTGACGGTTCTGGTGGTCTTTATCAACTTGAATGAGAACTTCCATGGCTTGTAGCTTTTGTTCAGGAGATCCATCTGTTCTTTGACAGTGGCTTGCTGGGAAGGATCAGTAAACATGCTGCAAATGCTTCGGTAGGACTTGCACTGAGATAGCCGTCTTCTTCCTTCTTGCTTGCTGCAATGACATGGACGTAGGTCTTGATCTCTACGCTCTTATGTTGTCCTCGGATCTCAAGGTGGTCGTTTGCAAGGTCTTTTGATATAGCTTTGAAGCCACTGCTGGAGCCCGAGGTACCGCAGTCAAAGCCAGCGGCTGCCACAGAGTTGGCCAAAAGGCCGAGAGCAAGAGTAGATTGAAAATGCATACTGAGTTATCGATGACAGACAATGCAGCGAATATGTCAAGACAAAAGCTTCTAAACGTACTATGTATTACCATTTATACTTGGAAGATTTTCGTATTGCATGCTTGCATTTGGAACTCTCGAATCCTGGCAATCCTTCACACACTGCGCCGCATTCGCCTATACTGGTCGAGTTCTTGGCGGTACCCCTCACGAGTTCGAAACACGAGGTAGAACCATGTTAGCGCCACTTTGAAAAGCATTGAATAGGAAATAAGAATCTTCCTTCAAGGGTATTTAGAGATTTAAGCAGGCTGACACCATTGCCATTGGCTGGTTGAACGCGGATGGCCATAGGAGGATCGCGGGGTTACGTGGACTTTCTGTTCTAGGCTGAGAATCAGGCAAAAGAGACACAGTTTAAGGATTGCAATCGTAATACTCGGACTCGAATACGCCGTTCATCTTATGCGGTGAAGAATAGACTATTCTGAATCTGCTCAGGCCGCGCGGTCTCGAAATTGCTTGCCTGGTGCTGGCGGCGATCATGATTGTAGGCTTCTACAATGAAGTGAGGAGTCAATAAGAATTTGCTCTCGAGATAAGCGGGCTATCCTTTAGGCTAATATCCCCGGTCGGCCTTTTGCCCAGATTCTGAGCCTCTGGAGTAAGGCAGACTTACGACACTTGACCGATGCGGCTAGGTGAGACGCGAGTTGCCCTATGGTCGTTTGTAATATACGGTGATAAGCGTTTTTCATGGATGTTTCTCGAGCTACGTTAGGTAGTTGCCTTTAAAGTTGAAGGTTAACTTTAAACTCTAAAGACCAGAAAACCAGGGTTCCCCCCCCCCCCCCCCCTCCCCCCCAAGATGAAACATCAACAAAGTCCGTCGGCAATTAACCATAAGCAAATTATGTCCTGTCTGCTGAATTGCCAAAGATAACTCTCTTTCAAACTAAACATGATAAGAAGTGCTATGCTACGAACATCATGTCACTTTATCAGGCGCATTGTGCGTGAAGGTTAAGTTGAGATACGTCCTTTGACTTCATGTTAAGGCCACAGAACTTAGTACAGTTGGTAGCTAATGAGGATTGAAAGATCAGGGTTTGGGTTGATGTAGCCTGTTACATACGCCAATAATAAAGGTCACATAAGTTGCAAAATAAAACTTTATTTTC
Organism: Fusarium redolens; assembly: GCF_020744475.1. Classification (NCBI taxonomy): domain Eukaryota; kingdom Fungi; phylum Ascomycota; class Sordariomycetes; order Hypocreales; family Nectriaceae; genus Fusarium; species Fusarium redolens. Next base: position 1,118,484 of record NW_025763680.1, on the reverse strand, counting down.
TTTGCCATGCCTTGTGAAAAGAAATTAGCCTTTCGTAAAAGACATAAAAGCGAACCACGCCTACTTCGCTCTGCGCTATACTCTTCACTCCTCTATCAATAATCATCCGAAGCACCGAACACATACTCCAGGAAACGTCCTATTCTCATCATGGATCTTTCCGAAAAAGAATCCGCAAATGGAGACTTGCAAACATTCTCGTGCTTTTCAAGGCTTCCTCTCGAGATCCGTCATATGATATGGGAGTGCCTAATCTCCATACAACGACACCTGAGGATAGAAGGCCGTTTCGGAAACCCGACAAAGATCGTGTCTATATCAATCTCTCAAGGTTCATTTCTCTCTCAAGTCTGCTCTGAGAGTCGAGAAGTCCTTTCTCGTATTAGCTCGTACCAGGCCGCAACAGATGGTGATGGAGCTTCCGCTAGTCGACATGTTGACACCGTTCTAATGACAACGTTGGATGCACCTGTACTGGAAATGTTCTCTGTCTTAGCAACCGGTGTCGATTGTATTGCTATACCACGGCCCGTTGGAGGTCAGTTGCAGGACCTCCATCTGGCTCTACAGAAGAGGGTAGCTGCTGGTAATCGACCGGTAAAGGCGGTTTACACTGCAATTTCAACATACCTTCAGGATCAGTGGTTACCGAGACAAGAGGATCACCCCATAACATCAGCCTCTGACTTCAAGGTCATTGCTGACGACGATGAGGAATTACTCCCAGACTTTGATCTGGGGTATTTCTACGTTAGAGGCGGCAGGTCTTTTGTGGCAAAACTAGCCTTCCTCTCCTATCTCAACGGATTTTGGGAACATGATCGAATTGCAAAGGAGCTACGCTCGACCTGGCAGGGACTTGCTTCGAAAGACGGCATCACAGCGCCTGTGTTGAAACCGGCCATGATCTTGACGTGTGGTACCAGAAAGCATTGAGTTTACCGATATAGCGAGATAAAATATCATTAGCGGGGAGCAATGGTTCCATTGAATCGGTTGATCTAAAGCTACATGATGAAGTTTTGGATTGACTGGACCTGAGCCAAATTGATAGAAGCCAAACAAGATACTAACGGAGATCTTTTGGGAACAGGCAAAAAGAGCCAACGAAGAAAGAGACCAACGCCAAAGAGAGCAAGCCAGCAATGCCAGAACATGGTTATGACGGTTTTCACAATACTGGTCGCACGACAGGTGAAAGAGATTTCTTATATCTCAGATTGATAAATCTACTTGAAAGCTCGAAATGGCTGGAAAACATCTATGGGATGGAGTCAATGTATATCTCGGAACGTTGGTTCTGGCGCTACACTGTTTGTCGATGTGAGATACTTATATATCCTCTCCAAGTAGCAAAATGTTGAGAGTACTAGCTAGACCAAGAGAAAAGAAGACCCATAAAGGACCATAACTAGTAGCTTGTAGCTATACGTCTGCTTCTCTCAACACGACAGTTTATCAAAGATGCAACGTTGTATTGGAGGCTCTGGTCTTGAAGAGCGTGTTTAAAGCCTAGAACAGATCTACGATCTCGGGTCCAGCCATTTGCAGCCAATTCTCGCTAGAATCGGCCGAGAAGCCACATTCCAGGCCCAACAATGGCCTCCCAGCACGGAATTCCGGGAATCCACTACATCAGCATTCTTCACTCTTAAAATCACCAGTAGGAACCTTCCAAATCCAGTGCTGACCCGGAAATTAAGGGCCCTCTATTCGCCTCCGCCACGCCGCTCTGTTTCGAGACCGTTAGTGCTTATATACAATGGATCCAAGAAATGAAGCATAACGACCTTGATTCCTTCGAAAAAGTCTCAAACAAACCAAAATCTCAAGACAGGAAATACAAAGAGCTCAGCCACAGAGGTTCGGCCCACTAGAAATGAACAGGACCTAAGCTCAGACTCCTGCAATGCCGTCTGGTATGTTGGAAAACTTTACTATACAGGGGACCCCTGGAATGCTCAGCTTTGATATCCACCGCTAAACCAGGTCCGACATTAGACATTCCTCTCAGTATGGTCTAGACGGAAATCCTACGATCCTTCGAATTAATGGATTTGGTATTTAATATGCGCGCCAAGTCACGATGGACTCAGGCCAAGATATTCCTTAGAACTCACCATGCATATCGCTTCATACGTCTCCGTCGCGTTCACTGTGCTTGGCCTGGCCAATGCCTCGCCGAAAGGATGCACTACCAAGCGATCCCCTGAGCCAAAGTTGGAGAATGGTCATTACATCGTCGACCGCGCGACGAAGTTCGCCAACAAGAAGGTTTGGACTTTTAATGGAAAGATTCTTCCTGAGGGTCTTTACTCGAGCGATTATCCCGTTGGAAAGACCCATGTTTTCACTTCGTCTGGTGTCAAGGTCCGCAATGGGTACCTTGAGTTGACGGTCCCTGGTGGCCAAAAGTCCAAGCCCTACAAGGCTGCTGAAGTTGCGACTGAGATTGAGAATATCAAGTACGCTTCTGTCCGAACGACAGCTATACTCAGCGAACCTGCAGGTGTTTGCAATGGTACGATCTCCGATTCATCTCAATTGACAATATACTAATGTTTTCAGGAATGTTCTTCTACCAATCCGACAGCCAAGAGACCGACATCGAGTGGCTCTCTGATCCTAAGTCCGAGTCCAACTACGACGGCATTCGAAGACTATGGTTCACGAACCAAGATAACGATGGCGACGGCGAGCCATCTCACAAGCCTGTTCTTCCTCCTTCAAACCCTACTACTACCGAGCACGAGTACCGAATTGACTGGACCAAGGGCCTTGTTCAATTTTATGTTGATGGTGTTAAGCAGTGGTCTACTAAGAAGGATGTCCCTAACGTTCCTGGGCCTTGGATCTGGAATAACTGGTCTAATGGTGATAAGGGTTGGAGTGCAGGACCTCCTAAGCAGAACGCTGTGTTCAAGATTAAGAAGATTGAGATGTACTACAACACTGCTTAGAAGGTGTTTGGACAGGTGCTGGGTTGGTGAAGTGTTTAAGATCTACTATAATATTTGCATTTGAATAGCTTGCATAGAACTTGGAGAAAACAACACAAAATAGAGTCAAGATACAATGTTGTCTGGAGAAGACCACTCGTCTCTCGATTTATTGCCTGTCTCCTTTAGTTGTTCCTTGATACTGAGCAAGTTCGACGTTTCAGTGTCTAAATGGAACTTAAATCCGGCTGGACAGGGTGGTAGTGCAATTGCCTTATGATCCGAATATCTCTACACCATGGCTAAAGTCGAAAGGGTTATCTCTCTCGCGCGAAGACTGCATGGATAGGATATCTTCTTAGACAGGCTCAGAGAAGGAGCTCGCGATACGCGGCTTGTCACAAGATCGAGGAGTATGTCGACATAATATCAGCCTTTCAGTGAAACAACATAAAACTTCGTAAGTCTTTCAAATATCTTCCGTCTCGGAATATCGATATCCCAATAAGAAATACTACTCCGCTGCAGGGGTACTCTCCTTCGGCCTCTCAGGCTTCTGCCCATAAACGCTGAATCTACAACTCATTAGCTTCCCAATTCACCCAGCACACAACAGAGAACTTACACATGGCCAAAAGCCTGCGTCTTGGGGTTCATAAGGACCTTTCTCATCTCCGCCGCAAAGAGCTGCATTTCCGCGGGAGACCACTTGAGAATCTCGCAGAGCGGCAACTTGACGAAACCATCAAGGGCTTGACTAAACGATAATCCCACAAAAGTTCCCAGATCTTTCTTCTTTTTATCCCTTGGCCACCTGCCAATAGGGATCCTGTGAGTTTGGGGTGTTACCGATACGAAACCTGCATCTTTGGCGAGGGTTGAGAGTTTGCCGTTTGAGAAGTCGAATGTGCAGCCGATTGTTTGGCCGACTTGGGTGAAGACCTTTGCCCAGCGTGTGAAAATACTAAGTCTGGTTAGTAGTGGTGAAGGGGGGGGGGGATGGGGACGTACTGGTCGTCGTCGACTTTGATCTCGGGGTTCTGTGAGAGCATTTGAAGATCAGGCTCTATGTGCTGGAACCAACCACCTGGCTTGAGAGCCTTGTACATCTGACTGTACAGCCTGTCCCAATCACCGATAGCTCCCTGAAGATATCGAATGTGGATAAAGTCGAAGGACTCGGGCTCAAAAGTCCATTCGAGTTGAGCATCATCAATCTGGAACTCAACGTTTGGGGGGACGAAGCTTGGTTGGGTCGGAGTGATGTCTGTAGCAATAACTTTGGCTGATGGGTATTCACCCGCCACGTTTATGGCCCAGATACCGGTTCCTGTACCAATGTCGAGGATTTTCTAGGCTGTGTGAGGACGGGAGTCTTTGGTGATAATGGGACTTACTTGGGGATTGTCACCGATGGGAGGGAGAAAGAGCTTGTCATCAAGCATCAATGTCAACCAATGATGGCTAAGATAGTTAGCCGACATCTAGACTTACGTTGCTTGGAGATGGGCTTACATGAGGTCGAGTGCTTCGAGTTGTTCTTCGTCATTGGGAGCCCTGACCTGTCAGTACCAACCGTGCCCACTAAAGGGTATCTTACCAGTGCTTTCCATATTTAGGATTGGCATAAGTCCTTCCCTGAAAATACTTGTTCTCAAAAATACTCGAAGTAATCGACGCAGTTGACTCAGTTTCACTGCACGGTCAGCATAATCCCAACCCTTCCCAAGCTACATACCTATCAGCGCTAAAGTTACTCTCAGTATCATCCCCCAAATCCAACGCAGGTTCCTACCAAGATTAGCACTTGTCGATCACATCACAGTGAGTAACATACAGCCTCAATTTGAGCCGTCATCTTTACGTTATGTTTTGTTTCTCAGCACAAAGAAATAAAATACACTCACGCGTGCGGGGTCGGTGGTATCTTTATGTATGTTTGTCTTTGTTGACGAGGCTTGAGGGGTTACATGACATGTCAAATTGCTTCTGTGCCGCAGGCGCTGAAATGCATGAACGGAGGACGCTATCCAGTGACGGGAGGGTGACAGGTGGGGCTAGTGGCATTGCAGATGGGGATCGATTGAGGTGTTTGTCTCTCTTATGCTTGTTGGAAGTGGTATTATGCAGGTAATTATGGACTGGCGGGTACTACCTGCATCTGCCGTGTCACTCTCTTCTTCTAGAACTTTACAACCTCAAGATAGATAGAAAGAATGAACTATAATGGAATAAACTGTCATCTCTTCTCTGATCATTAGCTTGCGGGGAGAACTACGCTAATGCGACAAGACCCTTGTTCCGGGCGTCTTCAAGACAGGATTTTTCAACTGTGGCATGCTTGATTATTGGCTCTGAAAAATCTTTAACCTTTTGAGGCTGGAACGGCCGTCGTAACGTGTTCGTTTTGTTGCCACTCATGCTGTCGTGATGCGATTGCGGGAGTGTGACATCGCACCAGGTGCATGTACGCCATGAAAATGAAACGTCGGAGATGATTGCAGATATACGACAATGCTAATGTGTTTAATTCCTGTGCCATTACTAATCATTCACTTCATTGGTGTCATAAGTATTACAATTGAAGGCTAAAAGCGCACAAAGTCACTCCAATAATTCCAATCCAATAAGTCATCCCCGACATTAAAATCCCAAGCATCGAGTACACTCCCCGACATCTCAGCATCACCATTTCCAACACGTCTCTTACTCCAAAGCAGCTCAATACAAGCCAGTACAGCCTCACCCTCACTTAATGCCTTCCGTCTCGCCTCCCAAGCTTCCATAGTCAAGTTTCCCAGAGCAGTAAACAACGAATTATCAACAGAATCCACAAGTTCAGGATGATCGGTGTATAAACTGTCCACTAATTTCCAAGCCAGATTTATTCGCGGTCCGGAAGGTCGTCTGCGAAGTTCACTGATAACGTAGATCCAAGCGTCGATTTGGTAGTTAGATGTTAGATGAGTAAACATCTGAGAAGAGAATTTACTCTTGAAACCCACGTTAACGAGTTCCAAGAATGACAACGCTGCGTTGAAGAGGATATCGCTATCTTCTTTCGTCATGTAGACATCTCCATCGCCAGGCGCTGCTTTAGCCCTAGGATGATGTAGCCTGAAACGCATTCTCGCAATAGCTAGTTTCGCCATTGCATACGTCAGATCATGAAACGGAACAGCTCTGTCAAGCTTAGCAAGATACTTCTCTGTGTAAATCGTCTCGAGCTCGTTGATAGCTTCGTCTTCGGCTTTTGTTGACCCTCCTGGTCTTCCAAAGCCTGGAACGATGCAATCAAAGACTTTGGCTGCTTTGGGAGATGAGCGAAGCCATTGTGTTACTTCGAACTTCATCAAAACGCAGACCATTTCTGTTGGCCCGGTGTGCTGGACGGGGGGTTCGAGCATATCTGGATGAAGCTCTGTGTCATTGATGTTGAAGGGAAGACGAACGTCGCCGAATTCGGATCTTGCTAGCTTGATTCCAGGTGTTGAACTTGCTCGGACTCGCGAGTCCAGACCTTTTATCTGCCACCAGAGTCGAATGCGCATTTCTTTCTCGAAGAATGAGAGCTTTGTATCGGTGTCTGATTTGTGTAGGCCCATCATCTGTCCAGCTCTTATGGCAACGGCTGTCAGAGTACTGGCTAGTTCGATCTCTGGATTTGAGAAGATGAACAGGACCATGGCCTGAAGAGTCTCCAGATCCTTCGTGGTGAGAAAGTCAGCTCCTGCAAGAGCTCGTATTGTCGCAGTTCGATAGCGCGTGAGTAATGTCCCTCTGTCCTCGCCCAAAGATGCCAGACAGGCTTCTGACGACAGTGAAGTAATCGAAAGGAGGTATATGGAGAACATAAGTGCTGAAAGGGGCTTGGGTACGTTTGCCAGATCCCAAGTCGCTTCCAGGATGCGTTTCTGTAGACTTGGGACGTGAACAATCTTGATGAGGGGATTGACGCATTCGACGAAGGTCTGCCAGAAGAAAAAGATTTGTTTCGGTTCTGGATGATTCTCGTAGGCTTTCGATTGAAGGTCGAAGATCATGAAGTGAAATGGTAGTGAAGGATGAAGGAAAGGGTCGTCTTTGTTACGTAGTGAAAACATGGGAGGATATTTGAGCTATACTGTCAGTGAAAGCCATGCATCCTGATCGAAACTACATACCTCATGGCTCAGCTTTGACCAAAGACATCTACATATATCAGTATCAGTATGCAAACTATTGATGGACAGAATGACTTACAATTCCGTTGCAGCATCCGACACCGTCATAGACGTATCATCCTCACTCTTCGCCTCCAAAACCGACGACACCCAAACATTAGCATGCTGACTATAATCCACACCATTCTTCTTCATCAACGCCTCATACTGCGCCAGCCTCGCCAGCAAATCCTCATCAGCAGCTCTTTTTCGCGGTTTCGGCGGAAGAGGCGCTTCGTAGCTACATTCTGCTCGGCCTTTCTGACAATTTGAACAGGGATGTTGGCGATCGCACTTTACTTTTCGTCGGGCGCACATTGAACATGCATATTTCCGTAGCTCTGCCATGATATCGATGATGATGGGGAGTGGAGGATGTAGAGGGAAGCGAGAAACTCTGTGGTTTCGGGTGCGGAGGACTCGGGGATGTCGGGGCTGGGAGGGGTTTAGCGTCGGGATCTGAGAAGTCCGAGGATTGTTAGTTTGTTAAAGCTGGCGATGGAATACTCTAGGCAGAGTATGAACATGAGTATCAATGGGGTATAATACAGCTCTTTTGACTCCTATTTTTATATATATGAATGTGTTAAATTTCGCCTGCGAATCACAGGTGCTATAAGTTAGTGGTCTAGTTTTCCTATGAAATCACATGTGGGGAGCAAGAAAACTTTAGACGTTAAACTGGGGTGCTAAAATTAACTGGTGTTAAGGCCTGCTAATATATACTAAACTTACCTAAGTCTTTTTATCACTTAGGATAGAGGTCCTAAGTTTTGCTGCCTCCCTAAGCCCCGATGATCAATTGCGTACTACTTCGCAGCCTCAACGGAGCTATTTCCTCTAACGAACCAAGATAAGCTTTCTCCCATCCCGAGGCGTGCTCGGTTATGAAGGACCTAGAAGGGCACGAGAAACTACTTATTATCCCAATCTGCACGTCCTCCCTCTCATGCATAGAATAGACTCAACTATCCATTCCCTCAAAGGCTGTTCTCCTCGATCTAGTTGATTGACTGGGTTTGACGCTTCCTCATCATGCCAGACGATAAAATCACCCTCGAGGCAGCCCATCGGCGCTTCAAAGAGCCACTACCCAAACTAACCGCCATCAAATGCTCAATTATAGCTTACGCGTTACGCGTCTTTATCGTTGTTTCGAATTATGGTCTTTCGCTGAAAGAAAAGATCATCACACCCGCCAACGGGCCGACTCTTACAAAGGGTTACGCTTGTCGACCGAAGTTACCCATACGGTATGTCGTTAACTCATTATTTTGACAGAATCTAACAGTAATAGAATATTCTTTCCCAAAAGCTTCGATAAAAACTCTCAAACAAAACTTCCTACAATGCTTACCATCCACGGCGGCGGTTTCGTCATGGGTGATCCTCGTGACGATGATCATTTCAACTACACATTCGCCAACATGCACTCTGTTCTCGTCGTCGCGCTGAATTACTCTAAAGCACCGCATGTGCACTTCCCAACCCCAATTTACGACCTCGAGGCGCTCGTCTTAGCAGTTCTCTCCGACTCATCGCTACCAATTGACCAAGACCGCATCGCAATCATGGGTTCCTCGGCTGGTGGCAACCTAGCGCTCTCTGTATCCCAACTCCCGAGTATGTGCGGCAGTGGAGATGGCGTGCGACGCATCAAGACTGCTGTACCGATGTATCCAGTGGTTGATATGTCTGTGAGCCGAGAGTACAAGATGCAGACTCGGCAGTGGAAACCTCAACTTGGAGGGTTTCGCGCAAAGACGATGGATATGTTGTTTGCGCTTTCGCCTGTTTTTGAAGCAGCGTACTCTCTACCTGGTCAAGATCATCATGATCCACTGTTGAATCCTGTTTACGCCGATAAAGATCGACTCCCGCCACATATGTTCTTTCTTGCGTGTGAGCTTGACATGCTGGCGGGGGAATCATGGAGAATGATTTGTGGACTGACGGACCGTGACATTGGAGATGAGACCGTGGGCAGAGAGGCACCTGGGCCTAAAGGGGAGTTGATACTGGATGATGAGAGGTATTCTTTTGAGATGAAGACTAAGGAAGGAAGTTATAAATGGCTGTTGATTCCGGATCAGATTCATGCGTATGATAAGTATGAGAATTTGGAGAAGCTTCACGGGGATAAAGAGTGTTCAAGAGATGCTGAGTTGAAGTTGATAGAGGCTCAGAAGGTGATTGGGAAGTGGTTGTTTGATGAGCCATTTGCTTGAGGAATTTGAGGGAGGTAGAGAGACGAACTGGGGATATTCGTGATGGGATATGCCAAGTCATCGTAACATAGGTCGAATTAGTACTGTCTATTCATATAGGGGTATTCCTCGAGACAGACGTTCTTCTCTCAACCAAGTTCTTCATCCACTGGTATACTAATGAACTTCTTAAGAACCTCCTCCTCCACCACAACCTCCACCACCTCCTCCGCATCCACCACCGCCGCCACATCCTCCTCCTCCAGAACAACCTCCTCCAGAACAAGCAGCCCCAGCACATCCACCACCACCATCTCCACCACCCGCACATCCTCCCCCAGCTGCATTACCTCCACAACTCCCAGCCGCACAGCCAGGCGCAGCTCCATAGGCGTACGCCACAGGGACAAACACAACCGGTGCCATAAAAGGTCCGTACACTACAGATGTCAGTCAATATTCAATCTCCAGAAATGGGAAGGCAACGTACTCCAGTAGGAATAACCCCAGTGATCATAGTATTGATCCTTAGGGGGAAGCTTACGACCTTTCTTCTCGGCGCGTCTGCAGGCCTTTTGGTAGTTCTCTTCAAGACGCTTGTTTTGAACCTCGCGGAGTCTATTTTGGACTTTTTCGACGTGGCTTGCTGCGACGAGACCTTCATTTGATGTTCGGACTGCATTGTGAGAGGAGATATGGGCTGAGTTGTCAGGAGGACACATATCTGCAGCTCCAGACTCGTAAAACTTGTCGGCAACTAAAATCGTCAGTCACCATTCTTCAGGTCTGTTGTTGGACTTACTCTTCTCGCTGTGGGAGAGCTTGAGAACTCTCCCAATTGATGTGACGTGCGCGGCTCTCACGCTCTCGCAATACCAGCAGGTACACTCAGAGTAGACTTCATCAAACATCTCTTGGTAAATCTTGCTCGTCCACTCAAATCCATCGTTCAACTTCTCATCCTCAATCTTGTCATCATGTCGCACATACTTGAACACTCGCTTCGTTGTGTACATGAAGTACGACAGTGGCATGAGTTGATGGGTATGCCAGCCAAGATCAACATCGAGGGTAGGAACGGCAGTCTTCTTGGGATTCTTGGCGATGATTCTCATGAAGCGATTATACTTCAAACAGCATCTGTCCATGGTCTCGCGTGCGGTGGGAGAGTGTAGCCAATCAAGCTTACACATCTTTTCGGCAAAGATTCCTTGTCGCATCACAGCGCCGCAGAGATCGAGAGCAAAGGGGCTGAAGTTCTCCCAGTAGCGAGACATCATCTTCCGAACACAGATTTTTGAGAACGCTGGCACAAGGCCCATTCGTCCCCTGGCGACATCGCCGTGGATAGTGGCGAGAGCACTTGGTTTGAGAAGTGCCTCAGACTCAATCATCTTGCGAACAGTCTCCATGGTAGGCGGATCTTCAGGGTCCGGTGAATCAAGAAGTTTCTGGATCTGAAGGCGCAGAACATGCTGAATCATACGATTGGGAAACATGCGTTGGTCAAATAAAGATCCTTTGTGCACAGTAATAGGAACGGGAGTTCCGCTGTTAGGCCAGAGCATCGTTCCAGGCATGGGCTGACTCTTGAAGATGACGTTATCCGCGTCTTTGCAGAACTTGACGACGCTGAGGGTTTCTTTGGTGATGCGGGTATTGCACTTTGGGCAGCGAGCCTCAAACCTGATATCGCCGTAGCCAGCGCCCATTAGACCCGGTCGGTCTGGGGTCTTGGGTGTTTCGTCGAGACCGCAGGTAGTCCAGGGGACGTCGAATGGTTGTGCGCAGTTCTTGTTAGGACAGGCGATGGTCTTGACGAGGGGGTCGTCGACGTTGTCCCATTGACGACCTGTTTGGGCGACCCAGCGTGCCTTGTCGTCGTCGGAAACGTTGTAGCTGAATGAACCGTCTATTGCAGCATTGACGAGACTCCATGGCATTCCGGACTGCCAGAATTGACGGTGGCCTTGGCGGATACAGTCTTCGAGGAAGTTGTAGGGGTTCAACATGTGAGAGTGATATACCATCAACACGTCTGCAATTTGTTAGCACCATCATACGGAGGCCAACAATGCGACTTACCAAGAGGCGGAAGAGCCTTCTTCTCCCACCAACGAGGCGACTCCCCAACCGGAAACTGCGCAAAAGACGGAGAATTCTTATCGCCCATATCACCCTCCGTCAAAGGCATCAACTCCCTCGGAAGTGAACTCCACCACGCCTCATACCGATCAACAGCCCTCGCGACAAACAACGCCCATCGTTTCTCACGCACTTTACTCAGCGCTTTCTTCTTATCGTCTAGTTCATGGTTAAACTCCCCTGCAGCAGGATGTTCGTCAACGTCGCCATTCTCATGGACTACAATGTTTCCATCGGCACGAGTATCCCATAATCCCCAGAGTCCATCTGTATAGCCAATGTCTTCTTTTAGCGCTTCAAACGCGAAGAGAAGACGGAGGTGCGCGAGGCAGGTACTAGAGTCTGGTTCATGGGGGAGGGTGTCGATGTGAAGATCTGTGAATGGTGCTGTGAGGTCATCTGGGCCGGGTGCAGGTGTATCGTCCACGGCCTGATAAGCCGGAGGGGCAGCCATGGTAACAAAATAATTTATAATAATAATTTATAACCAGCAATACTCTTTGATTGGATTAATGAGGTTGATTGCTGTTGATAATTGTCTTGTTGAGTTGGAAACTTGGCAGTTTATATCACGGAACTGTGCCGCGATGCAAGACCCCTCGATCTTGCCATGTTCTCCGCGTTTACATCATTTGTGGACAAGCGAGGCAGTGCAAAAGCGTGTGTGACTGGTTGGATAAGGAAAGCAGCGGAATGATCACAAGGGTAAATCATGCCGATGATCCGAGTATTCTCCAAGCTTATTTGCTGGTGCACTAACAAATCTGCGGGGTACACCAGGGACCATGCATATTATTGGAGAAATGCTGTTAGCCTAATAACTAGAGTTACAGCCACCGCCCGGTTACACCTGAGGAACAGGCAGCAGAATTTGTAGAGCTAAGCCTTGGGGAGATGTACTCGGGCGGCGATTCTTATGCAATCGCTGCAAGGCTGGGCGTAGAGATCACCAAAATGGAAGGATTCTTTTCTTCCTTCTAGAAGGTCTTGGGTTATGCCTTGCATGTTCTAGCTTTGGGGCTGTGACGTCGCAGTGGATGCCTCTCACATCTGATTGTACAACCAACAACAGTTCTGGACCGTCATGGATTGGGGGCCGTTTTGGATGAGGACCAACACGTCAGCGATAAGAATCAGGTCATTGGGATTTGACAATGACAATTACGTATGAGGCCCGGCGTTTGAATCGAGGGCAATTGAACAAGGCGTGTGATACAGGGTTAGGCTGTATACATGCTGCATGCATCTTTGACGGTCGTTCTCAATTGGGAATGCGAAAATTACATTACGGCCCGCAATACCTGGGCAATGAGAAAATGATCTGATCTGGCCGGGTAAAGTAAGCCTTAGATCCGACATCATGCAATTGACGGGTCGCAAGACTGGCTGAATTTAGTCGTATTTTGTGAGACATTGCGCGTTGGTTACACGATATCTCGGTGTTTTGGCGTAAGACGGGTCATTCACCTCAAAAATGCCGAATCAAATCACCGATATGACTTTGTATTTAGACTGGTTTCGCAAATAAAGTTATCAGATCAATTCCTCATCATTCATAACCCACTATTCCCGTATTTCCCTAAAATGTCAACCCTCAAAGTCCTCGTGGTAGGCGGAGGCATCGCCGGCCCCTCAGTGGCCCACTGGCTCTCCCGCACCGGCGCAGAAATCACCCTCATTGAGCGCTCCCCCAAAGCCAGAACAACAGGCCAACAACTCGATCTCCGGCACCAAGGCGTGTCTGTCATGAAGAAAATGGGTATTGAGCCTGCGGTTCGCGCTAAGCATGTTCACGAAGTTGGAACACAACTCATTGACACGAATGGTCGGACGAAGGCGTTTTTTCCGACGACTGAGAGTGGGGATGGGAAGCAGAGTGTCACGACCGAGTATGAGATCCTGCGTGGTGATCTGGTCAAGATTTTGTTGGGGCTTACGGAGGGGAAGCAGAATGTGAAGCATCGCTTTGGAACGAGTGTTGCGAGCTTGACGCAGGATGATGAGAGTGATCTGAATGGAAAGGTTCATGTCGGGTTTGATGATGGTGGTAAAGACGACTTTGATCTTGTTGTTGCTGCTGATGGAACGGGTTCAAGGACACGACAACTCATGCTTGGACCTGACGCTCCTGATCCACGACATTTCCTTGGCGGTTATATCGGCTTCTTCAGCGTCTTGTCGAAACCGCACGACACGAATCGCTTCACGTTCTGTCATTTGACAGGCTCACGCTGGCTCGGTACAAGAAAGGACTGCCCGGAGATGACGCGCGTGTACATGAGCCTACAGGGTCAGAATGAGGGTCTTGCAGCGGCGCATCAGTCGGGAAAGCTGGAGGATCTCAAATCTGCTTGGGCGAATGTTTTCGCAGACGGGAAATGGGAAAGTGATCGGTTCATGGATGCCTTGAAGAATTCACCAGAGGCAGATGATCTCTACTCCACGCCCTCCCAAGAAGTTCGACTTCCGCCTGGGTCGTGGTCCAAAGGTCGTGTTGTAGCCATCGGCGACGCAGCACACGCTCAAACAGCGAATGGCTATGGAACAACATGGGGTATCGTTGGTTCGTATATCCTCGCTGGCGAAGTCGCGACTCTGTGCAAACAAGATCCCAGCAAGGGAGTTGTACAGGGCGTGAAGAGATACGAAGAGATCTTTCGACCTATTGCAACGTCTCTGCACGGCAACCAAAGCATATTCGCTAGAACGGTCTTTGCACCAAAGACGGAATTTGGAGTGCAGATGCTTCACTCGCTGGCAAGAATGGCATCATGGTTCAAGCTAGATCAAGGAATGGGTCTTCGTTCCAAGATCGCAAACTGGCAAGTTCCAGAATATCCAGTATTGAACGCTGAGAAATAAAATGGGGGTATCAAATACAAAGCTGTATTATAGTTAGACAGGCAATTCATCGCTTCTCAATGTTTACAAAACTCACCTCAAGATGAGTCAAAACACACACAAAGATATGCAAAACGAAAAGGTTCAAGTATCAATATCACAGTTCACAAGGAAAAACCCATCATCGGACACTATTCTGCGACGACATGGAACCTCTGCCGCCAGACTCAGTCATGCTAGGTGTATGATGTTCACGCTGCTGCAGTCGCGAGATGGAATTGACGTCTTTGGCGCCTGGTAAGCTGATTGCGTCGTAGTCCAGATAGGCGTACGCACGCTGTCCCTCAATGACTTCCTCGACGTCCCTTGGACTGCGGGAGCGACGCAGGGCGATGGAGTTGGTGTAGGTGTTGCTGGCGTGGCTGAGGCCGTTGGCGGGGTAAGTGGTGTTGCCGGAGGATAAGCCTGGGATGAATTTGCGGAAGATGGGGCGGAGAAGAGCGAGGCAGCCTGGGAGTGTTAGTGAGGTGGCAGATGGGAATGTAAGGGAAGAGACATACTGGTGAAGACGGCGAGGTGGACTTCGACGTTGGCCCAGACCATTGCGAGGGAGAAGTCGTAGGGGAATTCTCGTGAGTTGGCGGTGTATCGCTGCGCTTCGACAATTTGAAAGATGGAAGCAATACCGACTCTGTAAAGTGTAAGCAATTGATAGTCTCACGATGAAGTGAACTTACAATGATCCAAGGCTGAAGATACCAATGACAGCAATTTTTTGCCCAAATATCAACTTCATCCTCACGACCTCAAACAACGGTAGGGCAAGAATAATGAAATCCATCAAACAATGCGTCAAATCAGTCCCAAGATAATACTGCCCAATGTTATTCATGCATTTCCCATCAATAGACTTATCCCAATATGCCTGCACAGGCATACAGTGAAAAATCGTCATAAACGTCCGGATGGTGATCCAGCATCCACAGCATACCATCAAGATAATGATGGGTACGCGTATAGACGAGAACTGAAAGATGCGACGGTAAAAAGTGAGCACGGCCATCTTGCTGAGAAAGATTGACCACGAGTACAGAATCTCGCTTGCGAAGAGAATCTCATGTGATTTCTCAAGAATGTAATCGATCTTCTCTTCGGGAAAGTGGCCGATTTTGCGACCCATGTAAAAACATACGGTCCCTTGGAAGTTTGTTAATTCAGGTAATTGGAGGAGAAAATGATGAGAGCGTCACTCACACACGATGAGAAGAATTGCATAACCAAGAGCCACAAACTACACGATCATAAGCATTTATTTTGATAAACTGGAGGTTAAAGTTAGGTTTGAGGTCGTACCCAAGCTGCGATTGACAAGGCATCGTCATAGCCAACACCCATCTTAGTCATGCGCCTCGCCTTGATTCTAAGGATCAGGGCGAGGGCGCTCGCAGGGACGGGGATGATTATGGCGGCCCAGACATTGGGAACCCGGCCCGTCATGATTGAGGTGGGAGCAACGAAGAGAAGCTTCTGGGATTCATTTGAATATGGAGAGGTAAATGAAGGTGAGAGCTTTGGGGGGAAGGGAAAAAAGAGGGGCGACTGGGTGAGCCTTTATGCCGAAGGAAAGCTAAGAAAGATACGAGCGGTAGGATTGCCTTAGATTAGCTGCTAGGTACTGGATGAGTGACCTGCTGTGCTGTTGGGTGTGGCAGGGGCCAAGGCATTAGCATTGCCACAACGTTGACAAGCCAAGCGACTTGTGCAACCCTCCGTCAGTACAAAGCTGAAAGAGAATTGCAGCAGGGGCACCACTGTAAATTAAAGAAAATACGCCCCGTCAGCTTCCGCAAAATGGCTGCCTTATTTTCAACCCTTGTCTGCTTCACTCAAGCATTGGCTAAATGGGGGGAAAGTCGCGCAGTCATCATCACACCCACTTCTGCTGGGCGAATAGAAAGGCCAAGCTCACGAGACACTGCGACGCTGATCAAGTGACCCCAAGATAAGGGTTCATTGGCCAAGCTGAAAATGCGGTCGTTATCTCCCAAGGTACTACGTAGAGATAGGCTTTTTTGGATTGGCACCTTCTTGATGGAGGTTAGTTTTATGCCGGTGAGATTGTTCTACAAGCCTTCTTTTCTTCTTTTCCTTCTTTATGGGGGTTTTTGAGGAGAGAGGAATGGAATTTGGGAGGAATTGGATTTTGGGTACACGTCATAGAGGGCTTGGCCTGGACTGGGGTCGGTAGAAGTAGTGGATATCTACCCCAGACTTTAAACGAGTCAGGTCCCACTTGGCACCAGCATTAGCCGTTGAAATCTGCCGCCGTTAAAAACGAGGCTTTGTTCGCCGGCTTATCTCAATTGAAACGAAACGTGAAAGACAGGCTGGGAAGTGGGTGTGAACGACCCAACAGCCTTGTGAGGCAGGCTGTGAGCCATGCATTGGAGATGACTCATTTGAATACAAATTGTTTGCTTGAACTGATAAAGAGAATAAAGGAATGCAGTGTGCACGTGCCGAAGCTTGGGAGCAAACTTGTTTATTGAGTGACGCTTTGGTAAATACTGCGATAAACCAGTGAATGAAATCGGCAATTCATCATTAATCATATGGTTATCTCAATCCGTATCGTTATCTTGCAATTACTTCCGCACGGTCCATGATTTCCTGGCAGCTATTCCAAATCCTCCTTCTGTTCCTCAACCCCGGTAGTTCTCCCCACCGTCTCGTCAACTCCCCCCGCAATCGCGTCCAATTAGTATTCTTCCGATCCAGCATCCCCACAGGCGTCGTGTATCTGTGTTTCTGTTTCTCTTGAAGCTCATTTGCAAAACGAACTAATCGCTCAATTTTTGCTGCATCTTCCTCAGATCCACTGTCGTTGAGACGAGCGGAAGATATCTCGTCGTTAGTTTTGACCAAGGTTTGGCCGATTTCTGTTTGCTCGGCTGCTGTTGTTGTGACGAAGAATGAGAGCGGGAGGGAGGACCATGCTTCGTAGAGCCAGGGGAGTTCGCGGAGGGTTAGGTGGTAGAAGAGGGATTGCGGGAGATGGCGGAATGATCGTGATGATCGTCGCAGGTTTGCAATGTCCCATGAATCAAGTCGAAGGAGAATTTCGAGCTTGATCTCCTGCGGCAGCTTGGAGAAGACATCTGTAGAATGCGCCATTGACAAAGCCTCGTCTGAACAACTGTCGTCAGGGTTGCTGGTATTCTGTACTGATACAAGAATATCCTGTAACCCCGGGACAAAGCACGGATTCGCCGCAAGAAACTCGTCACCAATGTGATGCCTCCAGTACATTTCCCTTCCCCTCTTCACGGCAGCATGTTCTGGTATCGGCATCCCAAGTGCATTTCTTCCCTGTCCCCATCTCGCCAAAGCCTCAACATCCGCAAATCCATATCGATATATCGACGCTCGCTTGAACACCTCAAAGCATGTCGGATGAACTGGCATTGCACTAACACCATCATCATCATAGTCTGTCTCTGGGGCGCGAACATTGTTGCGTCGTGGAAAAACTTCCGAATAAGACCTGTAGTCGGGTTCCATGCAGCCGCTTATACCGCTGAGTACAAAACGGCCTTGTTTCTCGAAATCTTCAAGTTCACTTTCCTGTGGCTCCCAGGTCTCGTTGCGGGATAAGAGGCATTGATATGTATTGCACTCTCTCATCGCCTCGGCTGAGATGCGGTTTCCGTGGTATGCATTGATTGATGTGCAGTTCGGTCCGGAAACGTGCTCAGAACGGCTAGAATAGAGATTTCTAGTCGAGATAAATCTCGTTTCTGGTTCTGGGCCATTTCTCGGGATGGAAGTGCAGCCTGGTTGTGCGCAACTTTGGCTTCCGGGGAGTTCTCCGATGCCAGCTTTTGCATGGCTGCACCATGCTGCTGAGGGGGGTTCTCCATTTGTTCGATGACGGCTGATGTTGAAGCTGACGCCGCAAATCATGCAGGGTGTTTCTACATCTTGGTCTGTGTACAAATCTATTTGGAAGAAATCGAAGGATGGAAATACATATGGCGCTGCTGTGTGTTCATAGAAGCCCACGCTTCGCATCGCTCCGTCATTGTCCACGTTGACGTCAACAGAGTGTGTAGACATCGCTTCGTCCAGGTCCATGATGGTTTGATAGTACCTAGGCTCAGTTTAAAACGGATCGGCGGACTGGAGCTCGTTTGATGCTAGTGGGAGTAAAATGGGAATGGTTTGAGAAAATTGTGGGTGATGAGGGGTTGAAACGTTGTTTCACAGTCTCCCCACTTGTCCAAGTTTGCGGCTGATGAGATATACTTGTAAACTGCAGACAAACTTCTCGTGGCAATAAGTAGCCACTAACTGCAACGATCTCCACCAAGTTGGTCTTATCGATAAGCACGTGTTTCAGAGGCAAGAGTTGAACACGAATTGACGTAGACGCACTGAACCGCGTTCCTTTCCATCAACTGTAAAACCAGCCAATCAATTTTACGATACAGACGTAGACTACCTGCGATTGAGATAAACTTACATATAAAGCACTGCAACAATGCCAAAACCTCTCGCGCCTCTCCAACCGGAGGTGTTGAACGCGGTTAGGCCCACAATGACGCCCTGACTCAGTTCCTCGCTGACAATCCCCAGCTCAAAGAGGAGAGTATTGTCAAAGACAAGCTAGCCGACACAGCTGCACTTAAAGAAAATAGCCCACCAAAGTCTTCGCCTGCGAAAAAGGCCACTCCAGCTTCTGGCAAAAAGCGCAAGGCCGAATTGTCCCTCGATGAAGAAATTGCAGCATACAAGGCTGACCTGAACGATACCGTCAGCCAAGCTTCTTTTGAGAACGATAGACTTCCCAGTTGTAGTGTCATCCGCACCAAGATGAACAAGCTCTTTGACTCGGGTGTTATGAACAAAGCTGAGTTCTGCAGAGCCACCGGTGCTAACTCAAACTCCCTTAACAAATTCCTCAAACAGAAAGGTCCCTTCGGTGGATCTAATAGTGCTGTTTGGCGTAATGCATACGTATGGTTTCAACAACGTGAAGTTGTGGGCCTTAAAATGCCAGACACCAAGAAACGACAGCTCGAGGAGAGTAAGAAGGATACCGCTGATGGAACTCCCTCCAAGACCGCAGCTACAAAAGCCCTCCCTGATATTAGCGAGATTCACCTCGAAGGCGAAGAGACAGATGAGGTACCCATCTACGACAACTGCGATGAGATCCGCCGCAAGATAAACGCACACATGAAAATACCCAGCGTGACCCAAGCGCAATTCTGCAGAGATATCTACGCTCAGTGGAAAGCACCCAAGTGCAAGGGTATCCAATCAAAACAGCTTTCTGACTTCCGGAATGCAAAGGGCGGTAATGCCGGGGCGAAGAGTTCCGTATTTTACGGAGCATATGTTTATTTTGAGAAGGTGAGGATCGCGCAGGGGAAACCGGTCACGAAACATAGGGTGGAAATGACGTTTATGCATCCAGGGGGTATTCCGAGAGATCGGGATGATAGAACGACTTGGTTTGCTGGTGCGGCTTGACGATGCTTTCGTCGCTGGTAATAAACTGATGGGGAAATGGTCGATGTGTTCTGTTCTGGGTGTTTGATCTCGCGGGCTTGATAGGGATCATGCTTGGATGATATCTGCTGGTCAGTGAGTAAAATGGGGCTGTATCAATTTGGGATTTGCTTGATGAAAGTCTGGTGTTTGCTTACTCTTTGAACTGTAGCTGCTACTTGTGACGAATGTACTTGCGCTGTAGACTTTGCCAGGCAGTTCTTGAAGACGTGTAGGAGAGCACTGCCAGCGCCTCCAATGGGCTGGGTCAACCGTATGGAACAGAGCACGCTCTCGCGAATTTGTGTGAAGCGATACCAAATGACCTCCGCCGCGTCAGAACGGATAGATACCAGCGCGAAACCGACATATTCAGTGCGCATCAAGAAAGAGCAATATTGTCAATCGGCACCAAGACGTTTAATGATTTTGAGCCCCGCGACATAGTCTAACTGGTCTACAGTGAGCGCACATCGACAAGGGTCGCGATAACCAGCCAACAACTAACACAGACAACTTCGCAACCACCAAAAAAGAAGAAGAACATGCACAACAGGTCAAGCAATTACAGAAGGTAAAAACAGCGAAAAAGAAAAATTACATACAACAGCGGGGATTCGCTGGTCGTCACCGACCCAACTACTAATCCGCCGGTTAGTGGCTTGACTATGGGAGAGCGGACGGGATCCCGTATTTTCCACTACCTTTGGTCGTATGTGCTAGAGGAAAGTGAGCTTACGTCCTATAACCACACGAGCTTACAGCGGTCTTGAGTGCTGTTCAGTGGGTCGGCCTGCCGGGTTTCGGTCACCAGGCATATTGATAGCTTGGATATTGACCGGAAAATCTCACGGTCAGTCATTCAGAAGTATTGAAATGGATGAAATGTGTCCCTTTTTGTCATTGTATCATGTTATGTAAACTTCTTGCGGGAAGTTCCCCTGATCCATTGGGACCTCGGTTCGCTGTTTCGTGTCTCATTGGTTCTGTCTCACAACTTCACATTCAGATCAGCAACCTTGAATGAATGGGCAACTTCCAGCCGGATCCCAGCATTAAATGTTGGCCAGAAGCTCAAATTAAATCACGGTCCGCGATCTCAAATATTACCTCAAATCTCATGAGCTTCCAATTGGCAAGTTTCTGCTCTATTCTCTGCTCATCGACCGCTTTGTCCACGCAACATGTATCCCCCAACAAACGAAGAGCTACCCTACAGAATTGGCGCTAGACGAGATGCTCAGTGATATTGTCCACGACCGCTGTCTCAACAAGCGCTAGCGCCCCAGCTCCTCTAACGAGTTTTCAGAGACCATTTCTTGCAGGCACATACCGTTGGAAGAAAACTCTGCCTTGATCGGCCCATTGTAAATGTTTCTGTAGCGATAAGATTATCCATTACTTGGCAGCCTCATTTCTTTGCAAAATCCTCATTCAATCGCGCCTCCATTTGCTGAAGTCGCCTCGATGCTCCCCGATACCCACTGAACCCAGTCGCATTTTTTCAGTAGCGAAATGAGGCTGACAAAAAAAAAGTGGCTGGGCCAAATCAGAGTTTTCACTCTGCCTCAGGCCTAAGTCCACCAAGACCCACTGTAACTCTCTATAAAAGTCCAATCTTCCTCAGACCTTTGGGATTTTTTTTCTTTTCTTCTTCATGTCGACAATACTTCAGAGAATCATTTCTATAGTATTCGACCTTCTCTTGGTTCCCTAAAAGAGCCACAGATCCCACCCTGGTTGATGAATGTATATCCTCGACACCCTAGAGTGAATACCCTCTTGGTCCTCTCGCCCTGTCCGCAAGGATGGCGGTGGTTGTCTCGTGCAGCTGCTGTATAGAGATGGTTTGCTTGATGATCTCGACCCCAGCTGTGGTCTTGCCCTTGGGCGCGTGGCTGGGGTGGGTGTTGATGGACGTCTGACAGGCGTGTTTTCTTTTTTCCTTTTCGTTGCTTTCTGGGGCTTGTCTTCGGGAGTGAGGAAGATGGTCTGTGATGCGATGATTGGTATCGCACTCTCAGCATCGTGATGTGAAATGTTTATCCGTACCCTTGTCTCACTCTGAGATCTGCCATCTTACTCCGTGGCTTATTTCTATTTTTGTTCAAGGAAGATTAAATGTAGCCCAATACTCACCGCGATATACTAGCTGTAAAGCTCCTGTGGATATAGCGGTCCATCATCATGGCCACATCCCGTAAGGTACTCTTGGAGTGCTATTCGTAAATTGTACTATCTTTTTGATCATTAATTGTCGGACCTCCAAGTCAAGTCTTGGGTCACGTAAACAATAGGCGCGTGGACAAGTCTGGTTGGTCGCAGTTTCGCTTCCCTGAGGCACGGTGTTTTCGCCATGTCAATGCCTGCCCTTGTTCACAGGCCATGTCTTGTTAACGAACACCTGAAGCTCTTTGTTAGCCGAACTTGTCTTGCTGTTCAATGCCCGCCAGGCAGTGACATTGTCTCACGATGTCCCTTTGTTTCTTGCTCCCTTGTTTACCTGTTGTTCGAGCGATATTTCATGACGCATGAGAACAACAAAGAGGATAGTCCTTTATAACTGCAGCAACTTCTGCTCTCAATACTCCCAATCACCAACGATTGACAACATCAAAAGCTACCATAGTAACATCATCAGCCATGTGTATCATCTACTCTACTCCTAAAAGTTGCGGCAACTGCGAAGCTGAGGATATCGCGCTTACCAACAAAGAGGAATGCGAAGCTATCAAGCAAGGCCAGGCCTGTCTGGGAAAGAAAGAGGTCGTGCTTAACAATGCATGGCTGTGTCCAGCGTGCAAATTTAATACAGCTCGTGGCCCGTCCTACCTGGAAACATACGACTATCAACCAAAGATCCGACAACAGATCACCAAAGAAGAGAGTGCTGAAAAGAAGACGGGTTGCTTCACGGATAAAGTCAAGAAGATGATCGGTAAAAAGTAGGGATCCATGCTTCTCTGCTAGCACTGACTACAAGGTTGAGCCGCCAACTAACACAAGACCCTGGAGAGTAAGTATTGGGTGCACTCCTATGCAGCAGGACGAGAGATATCTGGGATCATAGGAACAGCTATTTATGCAAGACTCGCGAAGATAACACAGCTGTACAGTGTATCTGAAAGGGAATTCGGAAGATTAGTAAACAAATATATTCTTCTGCAACGAGTGTCAAGCCTCTACAAGCTGTCCATTGTCATGCCGCGTGCTTTTGAATGAAAATCAATGTTGCTTTTGATGTAATTGGTAAGCTGAAAGGAGCATGCTCTCACTTGCCACTGCGTCAATGCCTACTTTTAAAGACGATTCCTGAGTTTGAGTTCTTTGTAATTGCTGCAAAATGTCAATCTGAATCATAACTTGGCTTGACTTATTCACGTCTCAGTATCTGGGCTGATTTAACCACTGTATATAATCCCGCACCAGCTCCTGCTTCCCGATTAATCAAACTCGCATTTAAGTATTCTATTCTACCAAATAAAAGTCTACAGCAACACCAAACAGCAGCATAAGCCATGTGCAAGGACCTTTATTGCCGGACGCTTTGCGGCGCATGCGAGAAGAAGTCCACGGATCAAGATAGGCAGAAATATGAGGACAAAGGAATAGACATATGCAAAACTGCTAAGGAATAGGGGAGGATCTGTCCACAAAGACCTATCGATGAGACGAGCGGTTCCTGTCGGAAATGCGGCGAGGACACATACTTGGGACTGTATCAGACAGGACGATATTGGTAAGAGAGTTGGTAAGCGGCATGGCTAATGGTATAGCAGCTCGGAAGGTGAAGCTTCTAGCATGCTTTCTGCGTTACTGTACTGATTCAGTTAAGCCTATAGTGAAGAGTGACTAAGAATGTCTTGACAAGGGAACTGCTTGTCCAGGGCTCCCTAGACCAGTCCTGACCATAACTCTATTCTTGAATAGATGCTCTCAGTGTTCGCCAATACTTTGAGGCAGAGTGCTAAGCCTGAACCAATTTCTTATTTCCTTGTTCACCTTCCTTCCGTGCCTTTTTCACCACTGACTGGTTACTCCGATTCATATAGAGCACCGACCTCGACCCGTGTATAAAAGCCCCTGGCAACCCCGTCTCCTCTCCAGAACTATCTTGTATGAAAACTTTTCCTCGACCAAACCAAACTCTAGTCACAATAAACTGGAACACAATCATGTGTACTGAACATATTGGACTACCCCTCTGTGGCAACTGCGGCCTCGACTACGATCAGAAAGAGATATGGAGCGTTTATGGAAAAACATGGATAAAGATGTGTGAATCTGCTAAGAAGGAGACAAATACTCTTTGTCAACGTTGTCGCAATGACACATCTCGGGGACCGCCTTGGACTGGGCAAAGTCGATAAGAGGGTCAGTTAGTGATTCTTTTTACTGTTTCTAAAGGAAAAGTTAACAGGGTACTTACTGCATAATTGTACTTGTCTGGTTAAATCCTTTGTGAAGAGTGACTTAAAATAACGTGAGAAGGGCACCGCCTGGCTCGAGCTCCGTCGAACAAGCCCTGTCAGAGACTTGTCTTTGACCAGACTACCAGTGTTCACCACATGCTTTGATATAACTTGCACATTGGCCATTTTTGGACCTTTGTGTAGTGTGAGTCGAACAAAGAGCTAACTTTGTTCACTTACAAAGGAAGAAGACTTCGGATACATGAACATCAGATTATATTACCAACATTACCTATAAGTCAGTGTTTACGCTGAATATATTCTGCTTTGGCTTATCCACATACATTCACAACTTTCATCCACCCTATCAACCCTTTACAAAACCTTACAACGAGCATCCCTCGATATACACTCAACCATCAACAAACATGTGCACCATACCCAAGATAACCTGGACATGCCCCCAGTGCGGCAAGAAAACCGGCCCTGAATCTGGCCCGCTCCTCAAATGCAGAGACGCCGAGGCGGGGAAGAATTGCCCGAGGAGAAACGAGCAACCAATGTCTGGATCCAAGGCATGCGATAATCACAAGCATCTCCCGAAGAAAGAGAAGGAGTGGTATCAGAACTTGTGATTATACGCAGGGGAAGGTGATTAGGAAAAGGTCCGCTTGAGCAGTCACTTTAGCCAACATTCACTCACGGTTTCGTATACTATCAACCTTGGAATATTAACGACTTGTTTCTTCACATGATGCATTGACGTGAGACATGCGGGAAGATTCCGCGCTCGACCAGAATCTTGTCCAGATAGCTCATCAGTGCATAAATTCAGGCTGCATACAGCGTCCCGGAATCTACTTGTTTGGTTCACTGATGTGTAGTCTGAAGTGAATTTTGCCGAGCGCTGAAGTTTACTGCGTGTCTTACCCCAGGAAAAGTGATTGGCGTAGTTGCATAGCTGCCAAATGGCCTGTAGTATAAATATAGTTCAAAATTCTATGCCCTGCCGTGCAGTAGCAAACATACCTCCTGGTGCTCAGTCACCTCAAGATCCAAGAACTTTCCGCTCACAATGTGCACTGTCACTCAGAACATAAGTAAATGCCGCTTCTGCCCAAAGGAACGGAATCTCGACTTAGGAGAAACAGTTCAGTGCGAGAAAGTGAAGAGTGAGAAGAAGTGCGATGGAGTTACCATAAAAGAAATCCACCATGAGTGGATATGCGAGACTTGCTCCACGCAAAAGACAACCGAAAAGACATAGCAAGAAGACCTAGATATAAGAGGATCTTGGAAACAAGCAGGCTAATAAACAATTTTCAAGAATTGACTCGGACGCAATGACTGGGTTGTGTCAGTGACTGCTCGTGGTTTTGCGTGCCGCACCGACAAGTTGGCTTTGTAGGGCTGCATGATCATAGTTTCGGAACTAACATGGTACTGTAAAGCCTAGGGAGTATTGAAACAAACGTGTGATGATTCAGAAATGAGCCAAGGAGAAGAGCTTCATTCGACCCTTTGGCCAGCGATACTACAAGTTCCTTAGACCCTCTCACTAGCCCAATGTTCGAGGAACCCTAGCCGTGCTTATCACCCAACATGGTATATTTGAGGGTCTATCAAGCAAGATCCATCTTCGATGGAACAAAAGACTTTCCTAGCAGCCAGCCCAATCAATACTGCAAAAACTGACTCCGGTAATGAGATTGGCCTCTGCGCCGTTAAGCTTTCAGCCTTTCAGCGCAGCCCCACCATGGAGATGTCCGCGGACGAGCCCGTAGAATCGGACAGCCCCACCTCCGATTGGCTGCACTGCCTCTGGAGTTCCTGGTATAAGAAGATGAGAGAAGTGCGCAGCAGAAGCCGATATCATCAACCATTCGCTTTAATACCCAATCAAGTCATCACCTAACACGCTGACCACTCAACTTTAAGTACCTACCTCAACCTTTGCACGTCTACACCAACATCATGATGAACTGTCATAAAGAACCCGAGTTCCAAATCCGCGACATCCCCAGCCTCCGTGGCTACATAGCCATTGTCACAGGCGGTAATTGGTTAACTAAACCCCTACAAATCCCATTACTGATTGGTCAGGCAACTCCGGTATTGGCTATGAAACAACCCTTCAACTCGCTCTCAAGGGCGCTAGAGTCTACATCGCCAGCCGCTCAAGCGAAAGAGTCAACAAAGCCATCTCCGAGATGCGACGGAACAGTCCGGACTTAGATATTCACTTCCTCAAGCTTGATCTTCAAGATCTTCAGAGTATCAAGGACACTGCTGCTGATTTCATGAGTCGCGAGAGTCGCCTTGATCTGTTGATCAACAACGCTGGCGTAAGTGCAACCCGAAGCATTAAGAAATACAGCTAACGCAGCACAAGATCATGGCTAGTCCCTGGCAATTGACAAATGACGGCTTTGAAGTCCAATGGCAGACTTGCTTCCTCTCTCACCACGCCCTCACCATGTCATTGATGCCTCTCCTCGTCGCAGCCGCTCAAACCAGTGGTCGCATGGACCGTGTGAGAGTTGTTAATGTTGCTAGCGACATGGCTTTCAGAATGGGACCGGAAGCCATCAATTATGAGGATCCCAACCTCACCGGTGTCACTGGGCAGCTAGCACCATGGTAAGCATTCCAAATCAGGATCTTCTTCGATTCAGCTTGCTAACCTACATCAGGAGGAGATATGGTCACTGCAAGCAAGCCAGCATCATCGCCGCGAAAGCCATAACAGAACGCTACCAGCCGCTCGGCGTAACAGCATACTCCCTTCACCCAGGTATCATCAAGTCCGGTCTCCAATCTCACTCGAACAGCATCTTTGGTGCCATGACCCGTGTGGCTATGAAAGTCGGCCCAACATCTACACCACTCGAAGGATCAATGAACTCGCTGTTCTGTGCTACAAGCTCTCAAGCTTACGAGCATGCTGGGAGATATTATGTTCCTGTTCAGAAGCTGGATGACAAGGCTAATAAGTGGCTGGATGATCCTCAGGCTGTTGGCAAACTTTGGGACTTGGCGAGTAAACTATTGAAGGAGCATGGGTTTGTTTTTGAGGACTTGCCTCAGTATTATGCTTGATTAGGAGGACAGGATGGTACTAGAACTACAACATAGGTAGCGCCGAGTATTTTGGTACGTGGTATTTAGAAACATATGCATTGTGGCGACAGTTATTGAATAAATGGTATAAGCAGATGCTTTTCATGCATTCCGTTTCTTTGACTGTTGCGCCCAACCTCCATCAAGTTCTGAGTTGGATCTTGCTAGAGAATATAACATTACGCTCACAACCAAAGTGAAAACTATCATGGTATTCTCTGCTGCTTTAAGTGCTTGCACGCGTCAATGCATTAGAAGAACCTTATGTTTGTTAAAATTCATGAATTTGAGAGACATAACTGGGTATAGATTACAGTAAAAGAAAAAGTGATCAAGAATTAAAAAAGGTTTCGTGGTCTAACGGTTATGACTGCGGATTCTGATTCCGCCAGCGAGGGTTCGACTCCCTCCGAGACCTGCTTTTTGACATCTGCTAATGCTTTATTCAATACGCATTGGATTCATGAACTACTCAGTTTTTTTAATTTTTATTTTCCAATTTGAACCTTCTGGCTGATATGCAGTATTTGTTATGTGGACTTTATTCACTGAAGCATTTTTATACTGCTATGCTATTCTCTTTGCCAATGTGAATCTGCAATTTAAGCCAGGATGTCAATTTCAGGCTTTCCGTTATTCTAGTTGAAAACACTACTGCAAGCAGGGTCGAGATAATCTCATTTATCTTTTCTAAATGCGGCAACCAAAGTGGCACCTGACTTAAACTTTATAGCTGTTTATACTCGAAACCAGAATTGGCTGAATCTAGGAGTCCTTTTTCTATACCTCCAGCTTGGGTCCCAAACTTGCGTGCAGAGTAGGGCGTGTATTATCAGCCAGAAAGCTTTTATATGTGCGGAAATGCTTTGATTGACTGCATTAAGTAGTGTCAAACCATATAGCTATGTGTTTATTTAAATATTTCTTTATTCGTGCTTCTATTGAGTTTATGCAAACTTATACCTTTCAGCGATCCTTTGTGTCCAAGTTACATGTCCTACATACTGGGACCTTAGAAGCACTTGTCAACAAGACTCTGTTGATGGCCAGGAACATAAGGCGAGGTACAATAACCACTAGGTCTCGACCAGGACGCACTCTGAATGACACATGCCAATGATACCATTTAGGCTGATGCAAATCGAATGATAATGACTGGCAAACACAAGTGTTTTTAATTTCTCATGAGGTACAATAGAAATGCTTCAACGTCTCACGAATAGGGCTTTTCCCACACGCTCTGTAGATTTCTTTCACAAACCAGCCTTCACTATAACTCTGTCAAGAAATGGCCAGGTCTTCGAATACTAACTTTAGTCATATGTTCTCCAGGTATAAAAGCTGTATATTTTCCCTCAAAAGCCTTTTTCCAATCATCAGGCTTCGTCCTTTTCAAACATCTCTAGTTCGTTCATAACAAATGTCCCAAAACTCCCTGCTGATAACCTTGGACTGGTTGTATAAGTTGACTTGATAAATCCGATCAGTTGCAAAGTGTTGCGTAACGCCGAAAATTACTGTAGTCTGTTGTCACCCCCGGCCATTACCTGGGATGGACCTGGACACCCTTTGAGTAAAGGACTCTCATACTGGGCTTCTTGCAGGACATATTTGTCAGCTGGTGTTGCCACAATCTTGCTTATGGAGGATGAGTAATGCCTTTCGGACGAATTGGTGCCCCTCGTCGAGCCGGAAATTCCTGCTACGCCAAGCCTGCCCAAGCCAACGAATAACTACGATTCTTCAGTTAACCGAAAATCCATCTGAAAAATTAGAAATATGCCTTATTCCATCACCTGCATTTCAAGTCTCCACAAGTTTCGACCGAAGACATGCTTAAATCCGATCATGGATAACGCCGCCCTAGAATTTGTCCATATAAGCGACTAACGACCACGTCAAGATCTTGACACCTCAGGCAGATGAACCTTTTAGAAAATCCATAAGTCACCATGTCTCTCATACTCAAGAACATTATGCCCCAAGCTTTCGGCTGCAGAGATCACATTCAAGACGACAGCAAGCCTACAATGCCTTCAGAACAAACCTTCCAGCGCCATGAGATCCAATCAGCTCGCAATGCTGTAGCTGAAACCATTCTCGACAGACATAGCACTCGTGCGTTTTGCACTGGTCAAGCAGTTCCCATGTCTGTCATAGAGGATTGTTTTAGTGTTGCTCAACATGCTCCTTCTTCGACGAATATCCAGCCTTGGAGAGTCACTGTCGCTTCTGGTGAGCCGCTGAAGCGCTTATCTGCGGCACTGATTGCTGCTTTTGAGAATAAAGAGGAGCTCAAGATTGATGCGATTCCTGAGTCGTATAACCACTATCGTTCAGAACTGGGTCATCATGTCTACGGACCGAATGGTTACAACATTGCCCGCGGAGATACAGAGGCAATGACGAAAACTCTCATCGACAACTTTAACTTCTACAACGCGCCAGTCGTCGCCGTTATTTCCATTGATAAAGACCTAAACAAAGGCGATGTTCTGTCAGTTGGGATTTATCTGCAGACCCTTCTTCTACTGTTGACGGAGAAGGGATTGGGCACGCAAGTCTCTGCTGCGCCAACTGGATACCCGGATATCATCAAGAGGGAGTTGGGTATCGATGAGAACCTGGATATCTTGTGCACGGTTGGAATTGGTTTTGAGAACAAGTCTCAGCACATTAATTCTTTGAAGATGCCCAGGGACGATTGGAAGCAGAGTGTCAGATTTGTGATGGGATAGTGGAGTAGTGTTACGTTAGTGGTGTTATGCTTGTTTCTTAGCGCTTTTAGCGGTAAATGACCTGTTGAGGTCTGTTCTAGCATTGTTTGTTTGGCGCTTCCCCAACCTGTTGTCTGGGACGATCTCGTTTCGCTCGTGTATTCGTTCTCTGAACTCCTTTAAAAGTTAACATGACAATTCGCCTCGCTTCTGATGCTGATCTCTTCAATCCAAGGGAAAATACTTGGCACTGACCGGAGTGTTGACATAAAAGTCTCTAGTGCTTACGTCAGACACATTTTGTTGCTTCGACGATGATCATACCCTTAGATAGAGAGGCACATAACGCCCCCGCATCTTGACACAGCACGAGACAAACTTGACTTTGCAGGTTACTCAGAAGATTCAAGATGGATAAATCGTGTGAGATCCCTCAAGGGAAGGAGGTCTCTAACGGCCAAGTCAACGACGACCTACCGACGGCCGAGGCCCTCAAGATCGCTGATGCGATTGAGGTCCTTGATGGCAAGGGAGAGAAGCATACCTTCAAGAGCATTTATAGCGGGCCAGGGCTGCCACGTCGAGTCCTCGTTGTCTTCGTTCGCCATTTCTTCTGCTGCGTATGGTCCCCATACTGCGATATTTGCCCAGCTAACACCCTCAGTCATGCGTGAGCTACACCAGCTTTCTGGCCAAAAACGCAACTCCAGAAAAGCTAAAAGAAATAAACACCGAGATCGTGATAGTAGGTCACGGAGACCTTAGAACAGTCGACATGTATCGCATAGACACAGGCTGCGAATTTCCCATCTATACTGATCCTTCTGAAGAGCTTTACAACACTCTCGGCATGATTCAGACGTGGGAAGAGGGGCCTCCAAATAAGTATATCCCGCACTCGTCTTTCTGGGTAGCTTGGTTGTCCATGAAGAATGCGTTTTGGAAGATACTGGAGGGATATCCTGTGTGGAATTGGGGAACGACGAGTCAGCAGGGCGGAGAGTTCTTATTTGTTGGGGAGGGGGATGATAAGAAGGTGACGTGGTGTCATCGGATGAGGAATTCGAGGGATCATACGGATACTGATGAGATTTTAGAGATTTTGGGGTTGAGGAAGTGAGGATGAGTTGGCGATGTCTTTGTACTTCCTTGTACATAAGTATGAGCGAGACGACAACCTTGAAGCACCTTCACCCATGGCGGAAAGATTAACAGAATCGTACATTTCCCGCACTGATAGCTGAGTTCGTCAGCGGATTGGTTACAACTCACAGGTATGAGAAATAGGTATACAATGGCGATGGAAAGGGAAGCCTACGGTAGGTTTTATTGTTCACATTGCATTTCGCAGAACATGGCTGTCCAATAAGCTGTCTCTCTACGCGACCGGCACCATTGCGTATATTCATCCTTAACAAGCTTACCGAGCGGAGCAAAACAAGCAATAGCGTCTCAGAACACCACCTCGGACAGACTCCCATTATCCGAGATCAGCTGGTATTGGCTGACATTCGGATAATACATTATCGGACTTAAGAAATAGTGGTCTCATTGGTAATACGGCTATTGCCGAGTAAGCTTCACCGGATGAGGTGGGTCAGATCCGACAGCCAAGATGGGGGCTGAAATGAGGTTTAAATGCAGATCAATGTCCTCCAGCCATCCGCTCTCACAGTTGTTCGTTTGTATTGGAATAGACAGCTATGGAGTTCATCGCTGCTGGTGCATCTTGGGCGTTGGGCAAGGCACCTTCGCCGCAGAAAATTCTCGGTCGCCTTGGTCTCGCATCACTCGTCGCGCAGAATTCATGGCCTGAATTATCCTCGAAGCTCTCACCACAAGCGTCAATCGTCTTACCCCATGACTCGTCGTTTGGTGGTCTTGTTAGTAGGTGGCGAGACTGGCATGGGCCGCAGCCTGGTGCCGTCGTGAGGACTTTCTCCGAGAGTGACGTGCAAGAAACTGTAAGGATGATTGTTCTGAGACGAGTGTCCTACTGACATGTCGCAGATTAGATTCGCAAATGGCCATGGAATTCCGTTCCTTGCGAGATCTGGTGGCCATGGAGCAACTGAAGCACTGCAGCTAGCCAAGGATGTCATTGTTGTGGACATGCGGGATCAAAATGTTATTGACATTGCGGATGACGGAAAGTCTGCGAGGATAGGTGGAGGCGCCAGTGTGAAGAAAGTAGTAAATGAGCTCTGGGCAGCTGGAAAGCAAACAGGTAAGTTGGTCACCTGAATCAAGTGACGCTGCTGAAACAGAAGACAGTCACCGGCATCTGCGAATGCGTCGGCGTTTCAGCGCCCGTCCTTGGTGGCGGTCACGGCTGGTTACAAGGCCAATACGGCCTCGCATCAGACCAAGTCATTTCAGCACGAGTTGTACTCCCCAATGGAGACGCAGTGACGGCCTCGGAGGACTCAAACCCCGATTTGTTCTGGGCTCTTCGTGGAGCAGGGCATAACTTTGGCATCGTGACGGAATGGCAGTACCGAATCTACGACATCAACAATCCCAAGTGGTCTTATGAGATTTTCGTCTTTCTTGGGGATAAACTTGAGGATGTTCTGGAGTTGACGAATAAGATGATGAAGACTCAACCGCCGCATTTGACTCACTGGATCTACATCGTCAACATTCCTGAAATTGACCCAGATAAGGCGAGTATCTTTTCTTGGGATGAGAAACCTAGCTGACA
This sequence comes from Fusarium redolens, assembly GCF_020744475.1. NCBI lineage: Eukaryota > Fungi > Ascomycota > Sordariomycetes > Hypocreales > Nectriaceae > Fusarium > Fusarium redolens. Next base: position 1,085,644 of record NW_025763680.1, on the reverse strand, counting down.
CTTTGTAGCCAATCATCTGGTACGCCGTCATCTCAGATGGCGCTGTCCAAGAAGCGCGAGACTATGCGAAACCACTACACGACCTCGGTCCTCTCAACGTCGACGCCGGCGAAGCTTCAATGCCTGAGTTAGCCACCATCACCCTCATGGGTGACGATTCTGTCGGATGCGCAAAGGGCTTCACCGGTCTTCGATACCCAATTGGTCTCAAGACATACGATCTCGTCGCCGTGCGCAAAGTCTTCAATGAAATCGCTGACATGTCGAAGCGTGTTCCCGAGTTCGCTGGTTCATTCTTTCTTCTTGAAGGGTATTCTACACATGGCGTCAAGGCAGTTGATGCGAAAAACTCCGCATTTCCTCACCGCGATGATGAGATTCTTGTTACGCCTTACATCCTCTACAAACCTAACGCGACGCTTGATGGACTTGCGCAGGAGCATGGTGAGAAATTGAGGAGGCATTTGTTAGAGGCTAGTGGGGACCCCGAGCATTTACGTGCATACGTTAACTACGCTCATGGCTTTGAGTCTCTGGAAGAGATGTACGGCCATGAGCCCTGGAGGATCGAAAAGCTCAAGACACTCAAAAAGAAGTGGGATCCTGAGAACAGGATGAGGTTTTACGCGCCAATCGTCTAGCAAGGCATTCTCAGCCCTAAAGTCAGTGTCAGCCCTACGCTGAAACCCTTGTAAATCTCACCCGGTCTCGCCGAATCGGTCACTCGGAACAGCGGGCCCGCGGGTCAAGAGCATCCATCACAGGACAGTACCATACGCAGATCAATAGCCAAGACTGCAAGATAAAGCATCATAAGCTATCATGCATAATCATTCGCATCGAAAAGAGTAGCCAGTTCGTGAGGCTTTCACGTGACGTAAGCATCCGCGTGTCCCTGACTCTGCGGCAGTGCAGACGCTAAGCAATCTAAGCTTAAACTACCTATGGGTGGATGTAAATGTCATTTCCTAATTCCCATAAACTATTTTCTCAGTCTCTATACCCAGATACTTGAACCTTGCGGTAGAAGTGAAGATGCAGCAACAGCCTGTTCGAGCAACGTTATCGTGTAGCTCCTGTCGACAACGAAAGTACGCCGCCTTTTCTTGGCGCCGATGACGATGCTGACGAGATCTCCAGACTGAAATGTGACCGCGATGAGCCATGTAGCAATTGTGTTGCGAGAAATGTCTCGTGTCAATATGCGCCTTGGCCACGAGGTCGCGTTGCTGCTCAGAGACGGGATAGCAGACATAATGATCTGAGTGATCGTGTTCGACATCTTGAGCAACTTCTTGGCTCCATGGTTCAACAGATGCCCGCCCAGCAGGGGACGTCTAATGGTTCGCCTAGTATCAAGAGCCCGGCGAGTACTTTTGTTACCACTCAAGGATCTCATCAAGGGTCGCATCAGTCTTCTCATGTGGAGGGCTCAGAGGTCAAGCCTGGGAGAATGATGGCGAATCCCAATGAGACGATTTATGTTTCTAGCAGTCACTGGTCTGCTATCTGTCATGAGGTGAGTAACTACTTAGCGCAGAGAGCACTTCTGAAACGAGGACACCCCAGGTTGAGCATATTCGCGAACATCTGGAGGAAAGCCATGAAGCGAGTGACTTGGGCATAGTGGATCAAGCTCAAAGCCAAGTACCGCTGCTTCTGGGGCCAGGAAGATTAGCCCCAACTCTTGAAGAGATTCTGGCGGACGTTCCCCCGAAGCACATCACAGATAGACTTGTGTCTCGATACTTCACGTCGACTGAGCCGTCGATCAGTACGTTCAACTTCTGGCTCCGGTGTTCTAACTGACTCTGCGAAGTGATCACCCATTCAGGAGAGTTTGAAGGCGAGGTAAGTGACTTCTACTACTGTTTTGCCTGGCTCACCTTTATATAGTACAAACGCTTCTGGAACGACCCCAACTCTGTCTCCGTCCAATGGGTCGGCATGTTCTTCGGCATTCTAGCCACCGGAACATTCCTGTACATTCGATCGCAAGACGAGCTCCCTGAAGGAATGGGATCAGCTCTTGAGGTCGCAGAGTCCTTCCAGCAGAGGTGCACAGACTGTCTTCTTCTTTCCAAGTACTCCACGGCTCCTGGTAAGTATACTTTGGAGACACTCCTATTCAATATCCACGGTGAATTCGTCCGTCGTCGAGATGCTCACTTGGGTGTCTGGATCCTTACCGGTATTGCTATTCGTTTGGCTATGCGAATGGGCTACCATCGTGATCCAGATAACTACCCTCGGATCTCGCCTTTTCACGGCGAGATGCGCCGTCGAGTATGGGGTGTTTTCCAGCAACTTGATATCCTGACCTCTTGCCAACTGGGCTTGCCATCACTCATTCAAGAGTCTCAGTGCGATACTCGCCTGCCGCGTAACATCAACGACGAGGACTTTGGCCCTGAGTCAACACAGCTTCCTCCCCCGAGACCCGAGACGGAGGGTACCGATATATTATATACCCGCGTCAAAGTTAGGATGATGTCCATCTTTCGCACAATCTTCAACCAGGTGTCGCTCGGGAAAACAGAAGATTATAACGAGATCATGGCTCTTGATCAAAAGCTTCATCAGATGCGTCAGTCCATGCCGACTTGCTATAAGATAGCCAGGCTGGAAGATTGCTTCATGGTTCCACCGTACCTCCTCATTCGACGATATAACCTTGAACTACTCTTCCAAAAAGCAAGATGTACACTGCACCGCCATCATATGACCAAGGCATACCAGGACCCTAAGTATAACTACTCCAGAACGGCTTGCGTTGACTCAGCAATGACTGTGCTGGGGCACCAGGCTAGTATATTGAAAGAGGTCCAGGTCGGTGGACTGCTGTACAACGACAGATGGTTTCTCACTTCTCTCGAGAGACATGACTTCTCGCTAGCATCCATGGTAGTTTGCGTCGAGCTTGGAGTGCCACCTGAGCAGCAGAATCCAGAACTCGTGGGATATACTCGTGAGACGATGATCGAGGCGCTTCAAACCTCGCAAGCTTTTTGGGCGGCTATCAAAGCTGTTTCTGCTGAGGCCAAGCAGGCGTATGATATGCTCACTGTGATGCTGAAAGCTGTCACGACTTGTTCAAAAGACGAGGCGAAGCTACCAGCTGAGAATGCGGAGAAAGCGCCGGCTCAGAACGGCAACGGTAATGGTCGGTCTGATGCTCGAATCAATATGTCTTATAAACTGACCAGAGTAGTGAACATGAGTGGGCATTCTGATTCGAACGAGACGCCATTCTCAACTGAGTTCCAAGGCATCGAGGCTATGCTGAACAGCTCGGATGGCGTCGACTGGGTACGTCGCTCTACAAGAACAAAGTTTCCTAAGCTGACCTTCCTCTTCTCAGGATATGTGGGAATCTCTAGTCCACATGCCTGAGGACTTCTCGAATTACGAAATGCCCGAGGGGCTGTGACAAGATGCGATTTTCGCTTTTATCCCCCGATATAATGAGGGCCTATCCTATGTCGGAAGCGGCTGCGTGTCTTGCTGACAGATGACGCAGCAAGCGGGGTTTGGTGTAGACTGATAAATTTTCTCATCTCTCAATCAGATTCACCCAATCAATACACAAGCCTCGTGCAATAGTCATAATCTACTCAATCCGTGAATACTTCTATTAACCTTCCTTAAGCCGTCAATATGCCTGCTCAATTAGTCATCTTCGACTTTGATGGGACTCTTTTTGATACCCATCAAGCCATTTCTCACAGCATCAAGCTCACCTTCGACTCGCTGCTCCCAGACTCAGCTCCGGCAGAGTCTGAAGTGCAGAAGTTGATCGGTTCTGGATTGGGCCTCAAGGAAGTTCTCAAAGAACTACATACTTCTCCCGATTTTTTCGATGAGGGTGAATGGACGTCAACATATCGTCGCTTCTACAACGATGAGGGTCAGAAACTCGTATCGGCATTTCATGGTGCCCAGGAACTATTGAAGAAGTTGGCTGAAAGAGACATTCCTGTCGCCATTATCAGTAACAAAGGAGTGGCCGCAGTCGACGCGGCCCTGAACAACAACGACATCGACACCATCCCCAAAGATTTGATCGTCGGAGATAACACTCCGGGCGCAACGAGGAAGCCTGACCCCGGAAGCTTCGAGAATGTTCTGCTCCCAGCCTTGACAGCTCGTGGGCTCACAGACATTGACGTCTCGAAAACTTTAGTCGTTGGGGACACGGAGGCAGATGTGAAATTTGCTGCCAACATTGGAGCAAAGTCTGTTTGGTGCAGATATGGATATGGGGATAAGCACGCATGTGAGAAGTTGAAGCCTCAATTCACGGTGGGCTCACTGGATGAGGTGGTAGGACTTGTTGACAGGATTTGAATCTTCTGATATGGTTTATCCGAGATCGTGGCTATCACAAATTGGAGCCGTAGGAAGAGGCTCGCATCGAAAGGAAGAGAAACAAAAGGAAATGGCGGGATGCGTGAGTTATCAGATGTATCCCGTAAATAGAGTTCAGCTTATCGATTTTGAAGCCCCGTTTTCCCAGAGGCGAAAAACAAGCCGCGTGCTGCCTTCATGCCGCGCACGAGCATAGAGAGTTTATGTGAGAACAGGGGAACCAATAGCGCGAGGTGGAATGTCTGGACTGCAACTTTCTTCAACCATAAATTCTAAGTAGACAGGGATTCTTGAAACGCTAATCAGGTAGCCTTATATATCTCATGCTCAGCTCAGCTCTATTACTCATCATGTCAGTAACGCAAGACATTACCTACGTGGTAGCCCTATGGAACGTCTCTTTTCAAAGGGCTTCGGTAAAAGACGAAGAATGCCCCCACCAAAGTCAAACCTCCTGCTCAAGTATCCCCAAGCCGTTGCCGGTTCTAACGACGCGCCACACAACTTCCCCTGAAAGCCTTCGGGGGATCAATACCAGCTCGATATCGGGATCTGGAAACGACTTGATTGAGTACCCCCTACTCAAAGCATCCAATGTTGGTATTGCATATGGTATGTGTGAAAAGCAATCTATCAACCCAGCTATCGGCCACGAACTTGCATTAAATCTTCGGAAATTGCACAGCACGAAATTCTGAGGCTCGTAAATGCCACGTGGAGTTCCCTTTATGCTTCCCCTAGACTCAAAATAGAGTTGTATCTACAAATCGCGAGATATTCGTCGTGAATTTCTAAAATTCCCTTTAAACTCTATCCCAAATGTTTATAAAATCCCAGGTCTCGCCCCTCTTGAGCGCATTTCTTACATTCTCTCAACACCAGCACTCTACATTTTAATTTTACATCTCATATCCTACAAACCAAGATGTTCTTCATCACGGTCATTCTCTTCCTCCTCCTCGCCACCACTGGCACAGCCCATATGGTCCCCGAGCTTCCAGGCTACAGGAACATGTGGTCTGACAGTTTCGACGGACATGCTGGCTCTCTGCCAGATACTTCCAAGTGGAACATTGAACAATGGTACCAGAATCTGAACGGAGATTACCAGGAGTACAAAGCTTCCCAGCAGAACCTCCATCTCACCGGTAATGGTGTCCTTCGTATCATTCCGAAGCGCGACGGCAGTGCTGAAAAGGGTTGGTCATCCGGTCGTCTTGAGAGCAAGTACACGTTTACCCCCACACCAAATACCAAGACCGTTGTCCAAGGTTATATTCGTCTTGGTAGCGCTCCTGCTTCAAGGAAACAGGGTATCTGGCCTGCGTTTTGGTTGCTTGGTGATAGTCACCGAACTGGCGGCCCTATCTGGCCTGCTTGTGGTGAGATCGACATCATGGAGCACGTCAACGGTGAGACCCAGAGCCATGCTGCTGTTCATTGTGACAAGGCTCCTGGTGGTATCTGTGGTGAGAAGACGGGTATTGCCAACTCTGTTGATCTTCCGGATGCGGGTACGAACTGGCATACTTACAAAGTTGTGATCGACCGTACGCCGGTTAATTGGGCGGAGGAGAGTTTGAACTTCTATGTTGATGGGAAAAACTTTCACCAGCTTAAGGGTGCGAGAATCAACGATCCGGAAGTTTGGAAGACTATTGCCCACAACAAGATGTTCTTTCTTCTAAACGTCGCTGTTGGCGGTGAATGGGTAATTGAACTAGTCTTTGTGAAGGATTTGAGCTAATGCTTTGCAGCCACAACCGCCTAACGAGGCTACCGCAGATGGCGCCGCGAGTGGAATGGAAGTCGGATATGTTGCCCACTATGAGTTAGAAGGTGCAGGAAGTGGTGCAGACTCTCAGTTTGGCTATGAAGATGATGGGTACTACTCCCCTGATGCTCCAGCTGATCCGGAGCAGCCAGCTCAGCCCCCTATACAGGATCCACCAGTGGACCCTACTTACCCAGACGACCTCGACTACCCAAACCCTGGAGTTCCCGATCAGCCTGCGCAACCTCCTGTACAGGATCCATACTACCCGGACGACCTAAATGAGTACGACAACCCAGGCTATCCTTCATCTGACTATCCCGAGGCGCATGACCACCCCACAGACGGCTACAACCATGACACTGTCCCTCAAGTTCCCGCGCCTCAGCCTGAAGATGGCTCAAGTCCTAGTTCCAAGGGTACCTATTATGATGACGAGGGCGACGACTACTACGATGACTGCGACGTCTGCGCCAAGATTCGCAAGCAAGACCGTTACAAGGACCGTTACACCGGGCCTGGTCTTCCTGACTGGTACTACTTTAACCGGGAACCCCCCGTGTAGCACCGACCAACTTGATGCCTGTCCTTCTTAAAGTCATGCTTGGCGAGATCGACCAGCTCTAAGTATTTAGTACAGACTGGGAGACTCAAGACGGAACAGCCATTTGAGATTTCATCCATGTCTCTGATCTTGCTAGGGGTCATCTTGCCACCCTTGCCGTGAAAGAAGGAGTAGGGATGGCTTCGTCGATCCTGATAACCGCGGCAACTCATGCGGCCCCTTTCACGTTCCTTACATAAGGGGGAGAAGGGCGCTCTTTGCCGTGATCGTGGATTGCATACTCTCCATTGAGGTTAGTCGTGCCTTCGAAGACTGGGGCTACGGGAAATCGAGGAATAGCATGCTGTTTCCGGAATATGCTGGGCTGCTGTAATGCGGTTCTGCTGCTACATATCTTTAAAGCCCTTCTGATCCAGGTTGTCCTCATGGTTTCGAACTTTTAGACTTTTTTAATCTAATACCTCGATGTTTATTTTCTTAATCTTTTTGAGTCTGGTCTTAAGAGTGGCCCTTTTCTGTGGCTTTCGTTCTTTCTCTCTTTGTGTCTGGTTTATGTCTGATACACGAACGAATATACCAGTGTTTAGCTTTCGTTCGATTGATAATCTATATCCCTAGTCAATAAATATCATCTCTTAATCATTCTATCCGCGATTCTCGTGGTCTAAGTACCCACGCTGTTCAAGTCGTAGACTTTGCTGCTGTGGTTATGGAACTGACCCCTTTTCAGCGCCAGAACGACTTCACATTGGATGCGTCGTACATGCGGTAGCGTCCTGGCGTACGGTCGAATAATCCAGAGAGGTTGTTCTTGGCCACGGATGATTGTGAAGGATAGAAGTTGGAGAAACAACCATATGTTGCTAAAAGGTAGTTTTAGCGTTTCGTAATATTTATTGGCGCAAGGCTTCTCATCTTTTTATTCTTGATAACAGTCTTGCCTTCGAGAGTTAGTAGTGCATGGATATCACTCTTCCGCAGCAAGTTTTTGTTTTTGACTTAGCTTGTTATCCCCTAGCCTGTGGTCTTCCATCTTCCGAGAACAGCTCGCAAGAAATTCCGATCGATTGGCCGACCCGAGGCATCACAATATGAGGATGGTAGAACCACCAGGACAACGCTTTTGTTCTATAGTAAGAAATAAAACTTGACGCAATTCATCCCGTGCCAGGATTTCATCAGACCAATCTTAGTTCAATCTCAAAGCCATGTCCAGGAACAGCATCCTCAACTCAGAAACTGAACACGCAGACCAGTCACAGTTAGCCCAGCCACTTCAAGTGTTCTATATTCCACTGAGTGAACAGTGTCAAAAGTTTCTTTGAACGAGATGGTTAGTCCGCTGGGTCATTCATCTACTCCAATAGATAGCTTGCTTTTGAATTATTAACACGAATTTGCAAAGATGAGCATCCTGCACTGCCAACAGCTGGCGGCTTGGACTGAGCGTTCCTGTTATTCGAGAAGCTATTGTCATAGGGCTAGTTTTATCCGTTTAAAAGCAAACAATGGGCCTGTTCAAACGGCTGGAACTCGTTCATAACCAATGGCAGACGATTTTCTCGAAGCAGTGGCAGCAGAGCTTTCGCATTCACCTTCTCCACCGAGGTGTGCCTTTCCATCAGAATCCCAACTCGGAATTCTGTTTCTTCTTCTCCCAACACAAACACAACCCACTAACATCAAAAGATTCCTAACTATCACAACACTCTCTCTATTGTCAACTAAAACCTTCTTACTCTTTTTTTTTAAAAAAAAATAAATAAAAAGGCACTTCTCAAAGCAAGGTAACCGAGACTCTATCACTCCTAGCATGACTTCAGCCCTAACAACCGAACTTCAGCTATCCCAAACACAGTACCATGTATCGACTCGTGGCCAGAAAGCCCCTCAACCGTGAGGTTGAGGCATGCGATATCCCTTCCAAGGATGTCGAGAACTTGGTTCGAGCCCTAGAAGATTTCGAGCTGGAACAAGATCAGTCCTTCGAGGACTGGGTCGAAATAATTGACCACGCTACCCCCAAGACTACTCGGCCTGCAAAGACCTCATCCGTGAAGACCACCAACAAGGCTGCCAAACAGGATTCTGCCGGTGTCAAGGATACGAAGGAGGAAGCTATCAAGGAGGAGAAGCAGAAGGGCCCCGTCCCCGACGACGCTGTCCTTACCAAGGGTCTCAAGTTTGCCCGCCTCGCCGGAAACGTTAACAAGTAGACGAAGAGTCTGTAATGTTGTGGTCAAGTTGGAGGATCGCGGGCCTTCATTTTTGTTGTTGCTCTTTTGGGTCGGTGCTTGATGTATGAAAAAGGGTTTGGCGATGTACCATAGCATGCTGTGAGCCGACCTGTCTAGCTAGGCGTTCTGCTCCCTAGTCTAATCAACCCATACTGCACTTTGCGATAAAGCACACGGCTGGTTATCATATTGTTGAGGTTATCTCATCCCACGTCTCATACAAAGCCCCTGCGCACTTCGCGCCTCGGATAACACCCAACCCGTAGACCTCACAGTAGAACTGTCGCCAAGGACCATACTGGCACCGTAAGCTTGCAAACTACAGAGCTCGACCCTGAACAGACTTTTTACAGGTCACTTAACTCGAAGCGTCGATCACGAGCTTTTCGCGTCCTACTTTGATGACGCGTTCCACGAAAGAACCTTGGTAGCGGCGCATTCGAGAAGGTTGCCAGGCCACATAAGCAATTCCCGCAGCATCGAAAGGATTTCCCGAAACGTCTTGGATGAAGGATCAACTGTGTGTTAGCTATGCCAGATTGGGTGGTGCCAAGCCGCTGAGGTGCATAAGGCATTCGGTAGGGCGTTTTGGCAGACTTCTCCGTGAGGAGAGGTATTAACAGATGTTGAAGTGAAATTAAGGTTTGAATCATCAGTAGAGAACAGGTTGCGATGGAGGCTTGACTTTGCGAAGCCGATGGCAGTAAAAGGGCTGCCTTGAGGAAGATATTTGCTAATCGTCAAGCAAACGATTAATCTTGGTAGAATCATATCGTAGGGCTGTTAGTGTCCAAACGCTACACTACGCCGCGCCACGCATCCATGTCCAAGCCCCTGTCAATCATCGTCATCAACTCATGAACAGTTCGGCCGAAATATCACACATCAGGTGTAGCAGCGGACAGCCAAGCATTGGCTACCTCCCTGCATTATATATCATCAGACTGACCCCAATCTTGTCAACCATCATCAACAAGATCAACAGTCACAATTTCCAACATGACTGCGACAACCACCATCAATCTCATCAACCTATGCAGCTCCATATCAAAGCGCGCAGCATCTTGTGCAGCCGCCGCAGATAATTTAACCGAACGAGTCAACAGCGATGAACAGCATGTTCTCGAGCTCAAGCTCATATCATCTGGTCTTGACCAACTGAAGACCAACATCACCGAGTTGGAAGAACTCCTCCATGTCAAACCCGAAGGCCCTCGATTCCAAGACATTCGCAATACTCTCACTCCGCTCCTGGCTACTTACGAAACAACAATTGAAGTTCTGCGTATGCAACTGAGCAGCTGGCAGCCAAAATATGTCACAGGATCGGATAGTGAATTCTTGAAGGCACATGAAGACTGTCTTACTGTCTATAATGATGTTCTTGAAGTATTTACTCGCCTCATCAGGTGCGTTGACGATTGCACATCTTGGCTCACTTTCTAATGATCAACCAGAAAGGATCAGACTTTAGGCCCAATTGGCACGACTTATTTCATTCATCAAGCCGAGGAAGTAGTGAAATCGGCTATGAACAAGAGACTTGTCAAACCGGATACAGATACTGTTCGAGATGCTGCCATGCCCAACAGCGAGAAAGCCCCTATTGAGGAGAAAGAGGTTGCACCGCCTTCGTATTCAGTGCCTGCAACATCAACAACGACATCGTCGGCAATAGCATCACCGTCAATAGTCTCACCACCGCTCGCTCAAAGCCCCGTAAACAACTGTCGTCGCCCCAAAGGCTCATCGTTCTTCAAAGCCCTCACATCAGGCTTCCGCAAACATGATCCATTGGTCTCAACACTCTGCCAAGCCGCCATTCGTGGGGACGAGCAACAAGTCTCAGGGCTGATCTCCCAAGCCGCGAACGTCAACGGTCGCAACGAAGATGGGGATACACCACTGAAGTGCGCCATAAGATATGATCAAGTTGGAACTGCTCGTCTTCTTCTGCAAGCTGGAGCACAAAGTAATAAGCTACCGGCTTTGTTCAAGGCTGCTTCCGTTGGAAGTCTCAAGATCGCTAGGATGCTTATTGATTCAGGGGAGAGTGTACACAGCACATCCAAGACTGGGAAGCCATACTTTGTTGATGTTGTTGCTAAAGGCAACATGGATGGTATCCGATTCTTACTCGAAAATGGCGCTCCAGTCAATGCCAAGAATGAAAGACGCGAGGAAGTTATTGTTCAGGTCGTCAAGACGGACAACATCGAGGTCACTCGTCTTCTTCTCAACCACGGCGCCAATGCAAATGCCAAGGATGCAATAGGCGAAGAGATCATTGTATACGCCGTCAAAAAGGGCACTGTCGAGCTTGCTCGTCTCCTCCTCGATCATGGCGCCGATCCCAATGCCGAAAGTGTCATCAAACATTCCATCCTTTACACCGCTGTCCAAAGCGGTAATGCCGATATGGTCGGACTACTCCTTGACAAAGGCGCAAGTGTGAGACTGTTGAATATCCTTGGCACTAGTATTCTAGAGGCTACTATAGGAATGAAACGACTCCAGATTGTTAAGAAACTTATCGAGGGGGGTGCCGATGTTGATGGTACAGATGCGCTTCAGCAACCTATTCTGATCAAGGTTATCAGGAATCCGTTTCTGAACAATGATGAGAAGGTTGAGATTCTGAAGATGCTAATGGATAAGGGTGCGAGTCCTGAGACTGTCGATATAACCTTTGGACTACCTGCTATTTGTCACGCTGTCGAAATGCCCAGTACTCCGGTGGTACAAGAGATTCTCAGTCGAGGCGTGAATACCAAGGTCCGTATGATCTCGGGTCAGACGCTTCTCACATACTCTATCGATGTCAATCGGCAGAACACCGTTGAGGCGCTCTTAGCGTCAGGTGCTGATGTAAACGAGGTTGATGGACTGAACAGAACGCCTTTAATGCTGGCGCTGTTGAGGTTGGACTATAACCTGACGAAGAAACTGATAGATTACAATGCTGATCCAACAGCCAAAGAGAATCAAGAAGCTGTCAAGTTCATCAAGGCTGTTGGAAGAAAGGATTTGCAGGAACTTCTAAGGCCAAGGGAGGCAGAGGCAGGTCCTTCAGCTCCGGTTGTTCGACACGAGACCGAACTGCCTACGTCTGAGGCACCACCGCCTTCGTATGAGCTTGTCGCTGGAAAGGTCTAAATTTCCAGGGCACTTGCTATTTCACTGATGAAACAAGAATATTTTCAGCAATTATACTACGAAGCTCCATTTCAATTGACGTGAAGTGTATTTCTCGTGATAATGACGCAAAGATGTCAGCGGGCATGATGACATAACACGGCTTCATCATTGACTCAGAAACCAAAACTCCAAAACCGACGGCCTTAGGTTGATAGTCACACGTTACCCCTCAAACGACGTCCTCAGGTTGATAGTCTTGATTAGAAATCCGACGCCGAGATTTTACTATTTATTCGTTGCAAATTTCCCTCATTTCGTTTCTGAATCTTCAATCTCTCAATTCATTCGACCTTGTCTCATCGCAATTGCTTCTTCCATTCTCATCATGAGTTCCGACGACGTCGCCATCAATGGATGGACTGCTGTCCCAGTTGACGAGGGGAAAATCTTCGAAAAAGGGCCCTACATCAATGAGCCTGATTACATTGATGTTAAAAGCATTCAGTTCCCGACCGATGATCCGATTGTCAAGGAAACTCAACAACATGCCAAAGATAAACTGTTGAAGCAGACTTACAACCACTCCATGAGAGTCTACTACTGGTGTAAGTCAATACCGACCTCGCAAAGATTGAATTCTGTGTACTGACAGAACCCTCAACCAGCGACCGTCATTCTCCGACAGCAATTCCCTGAGCAGGCTGATACCCTCTCCCCTTCAACCCTCGCCCTAGCATGTCTTCTTCACGACATCGGCACCACCGATGAGAACATGTCCTCAACCCGTCTCTCATTCGAGTTCCAAGGTGGCTTCCAAGCTCTCAACCTCCTCCAAGACATCGGCTCTTCAAAAGACCAAGCCGAAGCTGTCTGTGAAACCATCATCCGTCATCAAGACCTCGGAACTCAAGGAAACATCACTTTTCTTGGACAGCTCATTCAATTAGCTACTATCTACGATAATGTTGGTGAGCATCCGAATGTCAAGGACTTTGGAAAGATTATCCACGATAAAACGCGTGAAGAAGTCAACAAGGCTTTTCCTCGTGAGGGATGGTTGGGATGTTTTGCGGCTACGATTAGGAAGGAAGAGGGATTGAAGCCATGGTGCCATACTACTCACATTCCCAAGTTTGCGGAGCAAGTTGAGGGGAATCAGCTGCAGAAGCCATACGAGTGAGGCTTGAGTGCCTGCCATCATCGCTTAGAGCTTCATATTGTCTCTTACAAGCAGTCTGTAGTCGAATTCCACCAATCTTTCATTCCGCCATCTATGTCTTGATACAAGACTCTTGTGTTCCTGTAACCCAGCATTACCTCCCATCACAACTCTACGATGCCCGATCAGTATCCAGATACATCAGGCCACTCCGTCTCAATACCCTCTTTGATGATCATATCCTGAAACTCCTTAAACAACTCCTTCTTCCCTTGCACACCATGCGGCGACAATTCCTTGTCCAAACAATGCGCCGCCAACAACCCCGCCGCCTCACCAATATTCCACTCAACAGGATGTAACCTGTAACATCCATTCGTAATATGTGTAGTCCCTATGTTCTTCGACGCCGCAAGCAAATTCGGTCTTTCAATTGGTATCAAAGCACCAAGAGGAATCTCGAATGGGCAGCAGGCTACATCGATGTAATTATCACCGCCGGTGGATGGATGGAGGTCGATACGATACATTCCTACGCCGACACTATCGGGATAATGAACTGCGCCTTTTGAGCCACGGACGTCAAGGGAGAGATCTTGCTCCACGATCGTGGTCACGGCTTTGATGCGTCGAGATTCGCGGACGTAGGGAGCCATTGCGAGACCATGTTCTGTGCCGGTTATATCACCTCTCAGGCGAAGACCAGGATAGCCTGTGCCCTTTCCATCGGCTCGGGGACAGTCTGTTTGGAGGTAATATAGCATACTGTACGACAAGGATGCGGCTTTAGCGAGACGCTCTTGGAGTTCATCCTCTGAGACGTCAATGATGGGCTTTTCGAAGTAGTCGATCATGGGCCAGTTGACGAGGCAAATATCTGAACGATACGCTCCAGGGATGAAGTTATCCTTTGCTGCAATTCGTCGGAATGTCCAGAGATTCATGTCTCCTCCTGACTTTCTCTGGTCTGAAATCACGGAAGCTGGATCATCGTTCGGGTTTGGTGTAAACTCTCGCTCAACAATCTCTAGCGTTCGTGGATGCGGCGCCTTGAGACCAAGTAACGGGGCGCCCCAGAAATCAGGGTGGAAGCTTCTCCAGTGATCGTATCTCTCGGGTTTTGGAATCGTATGATCTTCGCCCTCGATGTGATCCACAGCGAAACAAATCGATACAGCTTGGGAGTTCTGAGGCTGCGCTTCCTCCGGCGCACTCGGTTCTCCCGTGTGTCTTCGAGACTCAAAACCCGTCACATACGGCGTTTTGGTAATGGGTAGCAAGTCCCCCAGTTCCGTAGCATCAATAACGTACTTTGCATCAACAGTGAATGTCCCCCCATCATCTAACTTCCGAAACTCAACAGACCTCACAACCTGCCCAAGCATCTCACAAAAAACAGGCTTAACGCGCTTCTTAACAGTGAGCAGTCCACTACCGATGAACGGCATGAGCATAGCTTCAATGACAGCCACTGCAACTCTCGGCTCATGACAAAGCTTGCTGACATGTCCCGCTCCAGGATTCAGCTGCGCTCTCCGTCTCGCTTCCTCTGTCAGCGGATAATTATCGCGATAAAACTGCCTTATCCCATCACGTAGTGCGCGATAAGACCGTGTGACGCCGAATTGCTCAACCCAGGTATGTTCATCTGGAGGTACAGCTTGGCTAGTTAATTGGCCGCCTAGCCAGTCATATTCTTCAGTGAGAAAAACACTACGGCCTCGACGGAGAGCTCCGAGTGCTGCTGCGACACCGCCTAGTCCACCGCCTGCGATTAGAATATCTGTTGAGAAGTGCTTTGGTCGTGTTTTTAAATAAGCTGTTTGCCATGAGGTGATGTTTTTGACGTGCCCATTGGGGGGTTCAGAGAGTTCGCCCATTCTTGATGGCTGATGAGTCAACCAACAGTCAACTCAAAAATGACAATCTGAGACTTCAAAAGTAAATATTGAGCAAACATGGGAATCGACTTGTTTTAATTCGTCTCAACGAATCCTTCTCCCGCCGATCACCGCCATGTTTCCCCAGATCTGCGTTTCACTTCCCATACCCGACACTCCCCGTGAGGGGTCGCACCGCACGTGCATATCCCATTCTCATGACCAAAACCGCCAAGACATTCCCCCCTCAACTCATCGGGAAGAAATCTCACATCTCCCCGATCCTTACATTCTCAAGGCTACTGCACAATGTCTGATCACAGAGAGAACAATGCACGCAAGCGACCGCGTCAGCCCGCGTCTGATCCGCGATATCCCAGGAAGAGAAGTCTCAAAGCATGCCATGTATGCAGAGCGCGTAAGACAAAGTGCGATAATGTGCAGCCGACGTGTGGATTCTGTGCGTCGTTGAATATTTCGTGTTCGTATGATAATACCGAGAAGGATCATTCTACGTGAGTTCATCCCCTGCTTGGAGGATATATGCTAATGTTTTTGGCAGCTTTGATCCTGCGAGTCTTGAGATTCTGAGACAGTTGGGGCAGATTATTAGTTCGCAGGATGAGTTGACGCAGATTGTACGATCGATTGCTGCGTCGCAGTCGCAAGCCGGTTTGGGCGCTGCTCATAATTTACATGTCACTGAGGGTTTGAACTGGGATGCGAGTGTCCAAGCGCAACAGTTACCATACTATGACTGGTCTGGAGGACAATCTGACTCAAACTCAACGACCCCAGCAGCATCGGCCAGCGTGGCCGCAGTTCGATGGTTCGGCATCCTCGCCAACGACGCATCGAATGAAGCTTTCCCAGACGCTGATGCACCCTTGGGTCTAGACGGTGAACTGCTTGACACATCATCCGATGGTCAAGCAGACAGCGACATCACGCCATTGCAGAAGGCGACAAGGATCATAGATACTCAACCACCAAGTCGGGATGGCAACGATCATGCAGAGAATGTTGCCGAAGAAAGCTTATGGCAGGCCTCGGAGAGCATATCCCTCCTCGATCGAGAACAGACCTTGTTTCAGAACTTCCTGCACCGCATATGTTCGTGGGTACGTCGATCGCACTCTGCATTAACATGCATACTAAGATCCTATCAGCTTGATTTGTTCGACCCAGCTCGAACATTTTCTACGCGAGTTCCCCATCTAGCAGTCCGCAACGCAGGTCTTCTCAACGCCATCCTTGCGTTATCATGCTACCATCAATCCCTCGACGAAACCATCGCCCCCAGTCAACGTCCGTCTCAAAACACCGCTTTACAATATTACTACCAAACTCTTCACTACGTTCAGAAAGCCATGCGTTACTCAACGTATCAGAATAGTCAAGAACTCATGGCGACGACGCTGATGGTCTCAACGTATGAGATGCTACGAGGTTCACGCAAAGATTGGCAACAACATCTTCAAGGAGTATTCTGGATCTTGAGATCTCGCCAGATTGAAGTTGAAACATCGAGTCTTGAAAGTACGACTTGGTGGGCTTGGTTGCGGCAGGACATTTGGGTTGCTTTTCGGGAAAAGAGGAGAACATATAGTACGTGGATGCCTAAGAAGGGATACGCGGAGCTAGATAGTCATGAGTTAGCTTCGCGCGCTGTATGGATAATGGCGCAGGTTATTAACTTTTGCGCTGTTGATTCGTCTGTGGAGGTGGAAGGGCTGACGGGGAGGATTGGGTGGGCAAAGGCTTTGAGGAAGATGTTGGATGAGTGGCGGTCTCATTTAACTGTTGAGTTCTCAGCGTTGCCGACCATGGGGAATCGGGAGAGTGAAGTGTTTCAGCCGCATTTGATACACCCTCAATGTTTTGGTAAGCATCGTGCATCGTGAGATTGGCGTAGCTGACTGGATGGCAGGACTTGCTGTGCAGCTTCATCATTGCTCACGCATTCTCATCACCGCGCATGAACCTCATCTGGATGGCATCCAAGGCTTACTAAAACGCCAGAAGGAGGTTCAAGAGAGTATAAGAATGGTATGCGGTATTGGAATGACGCTTACAGAAGACGCATCGAGCATGCTGTCGTCACAATGTCTATTCATTGGTAGGTATCCAATCCAATATTACAGCCCACATCAACTAATAGCGTGTGCAGCCGGAATGTTCATGCAGAACCCCCGCGAGAGAGAATGTGTAGTAGAAATGCTGGATATATGTCAGAAGAAATGTGGCTGGCCTACAACTTCGCTACGGTCAGAATTGGAACAGATTTGGGAGAATCCCGATGCGCTTTGGGATAGTCAGCATCGGTGATGCAGCGTTGTAGGGAGATGTAACCGCGAGATTTGTTACAATCGGGGCCATGTTGTGTATGGTTTGTGATACCCTTAATACATAATCAGCAGTATCTTTCGTTGAAGCTCTGAGGCCCAGATACTGAAAAGAACGAATATACGAGGTAGGTTACATCACGCACGGTGATTTGTCGTATTCCGGCTGGAATAAGCAGTCCTGAGTTTCAGCCCCCAACGCCAAATGCTCATCCAATGACCTCAATAAACCAAGCAAACAGCACACAATATTTCTGCAATCTGCAATACTTGCTGACCTATATATCAGATCCCCTCCAACCTGATAGCCTACGCTTTCTACCCGATACTCCCCGTGTAGTCTGCCAAGCCTATTGTCAAATCACGCGCCCGAGACTCCCCGCCGAGATGTTCTACCCCAGGACATGATCTACACCCCGCATTCTGTTTGTTTGCCTTCTCGCCCGGAAGATTAAGTCAAAAGAGGGTGTCCTCTTGAATGTTCTCCACTACTTAAAACCATGATGCTCTCGTAAGCTTAATTCATGTTGTCAATCCTTCTTCAATCATTTATCCGAGAGAAGTGAGTGAAGATGACGATACATGGCATGTTTCGGCGCATTGTGCGCAATGATGCTATTCGTGTTGATCCACCGGAGATTTACAACTGGCGTGTTATCGCTCTGACAGCTTCGGTGAGATATACTCCATAACAGTTGTGAGAATAATGAGCTAACATTCATAGGCATGCTTTGCTGGAGCGCTGTTTGGAGTCGATGCAGGTATTATTGGTGGCGTGCTGGCTATGCCAGACTTCAAGCGGTCCGTGAAAATATCCTCACCCTGCAACCCATGCTGATAGAGTTTGTACAGGGAGTTTGGTCTTGACAATCGCCCAAAGGAGGACGCAGCTGATCTTGCAGGAAACCTGGTCACCACAATGCAAGCTGGTGCCATCGCTGGAGCTCTCCTATCAAGTCCCTTTGCAGATCGAAAAGGTCGGAAGCCAGCGCTGCTTCTTGTCGCGATCACTGGCTTTATCGGTGGTATCATGCAGGCGTTCTCTTACGGTCATTTATCAGTCTTTTATATCGGACGGTAAGTTTAATAACCTCTGTCTACGGCACAATAACCAACTCGGTCCAGATTCGTCGAGGGTCTCGGTCTCGGCGCAGGGACAATGCTCGCACCAACATACGTCTCCGAAAACTCCCCCCGCGCAATCCGCGGGTTTCTCGTGGGTTTCTTCCAACTCCTCCTCGTGCTCGGCGGCATGACAGCATATTTCATCAACTACGGTTCCCTTCTTCATCTCCCCGGCAAAGCCACATGGATGGTCCCCTTAGGATGTCAATCCATCTGTCCAGCATTACTCTTCTTCAGCATGCTCTTTTGTCCCGAATCACCACGCTGGCTAGCGTCTCGAGATCAGTGGGAGAAAGCAGGTGCTGTTTTATCAGATGTGAGGAAGTTGCCGGTTGATCATGCGTATATCCAGCAGGAGCTGCTGGAGTTGAAGACGCAGATTGATCAGGAGAGGGAGGTCATGCAGGATACGGGGTTTTGGGCGCTTCAGAAGGAGTGTTGGACTTTGCCTTGGAATAGGAAGAGGGCGCTTCTGACGGTGGCTATTGTTACTCTTGGGCAGTGGACGGGCGTGAGTTGCTTCTACAGCTGGACAGTTAGGAAGATCGGTTGCTAACGAAGTGCAGACTGGTGCTATTAACTACTACGCACCTACTGTAAGTCCTTTCTCATGCTAACCAGAGGCCCAAGCTGACATTTGATAGATCTTCAGCGGTTTAGGCCTCAGCAGTACGACCACCGCACTATTCGCTCAAGGAGTAAGTAAACTCTAAAGCTTTCTTCCCCCATCAGTTACTGACTTACTTCAGATCTATGGTGTCGTCAAGGTCGTTACATGCTTGATTTTTATCTTCTTTCTAGCCGATTCTCTCGGCCGTCGCAAGTCATTCATGTTTGGCGGTGCAATCCAAGCATTCTGCATGTTTTTCGTCGGTTTCGTATGTAAGCTGCTTCGCATCGAGACTCTGACTGACGTTCCCAGTACCTACGCTTTGGTCCTGAACCAGGAGAGGGTGACCATCCTCCTCCAGCGGGTATTGCTGCTTTGGCAATGATATACATCTTTGCTGCGGCTTTTAACATGAGTTGGGGTCCAGTGTGTAAGTCTTTCAGGCCTTTCATATGACTGGTTGTCTAATGGCAATAGCATGGATATATGTCTCTGAGATTCCAACGAATCGACTTCGTGCATACAACGTTGCTCTCGCATCATTCACTCATTGGGTTCACAACCTCGCAGTATCAAAGTCAACCCCAGTCATGCTCCTGCACGATCCATGGAGAGCATATTTCATCTTTGGATCATTCAACCTGTTCATGGCCATCGCTGCATACTGGATTCCAGAGACCAAGGGCGTAAGTCACCCCCCTTGCTTGTACTCACTCAGACTCTGACTCGGATGATTCACAGATCTCACTGGAACGCATGGACGAAGTCTTTGGTATCGCAGACTTTTCCAACGTCGAGGACGTGGGCATCGCAGCACGCCGTGCAAAACGAATCGACGACGAAGACGTGGAAGATATCCAAGCCCCCAACAAATCCTAATCACATCTCTCACGATTACGCGAGAGAATAGAGTTTCATGACTGGATTGTGATATAAACTCTGTTGGTTCAATAAAATGTTCATGCCCCCAAACCCCTGCATTATTCATTCGTAGCGAGAATCTTTTCAGTTACGACGAGTATCATTTCATTCTCCCTTGTAATATATACGCGAGACGAAATTTATGCCATTCTCGTGTTCTGAAACATCCTGTCTCCGTGGTTGGCCTGAGCCGTTTAGCCGATATTTTTGATGAAGACGCGACAACATTTTGCCGTGTATCCGTGGGTCGATCGTTCAGTTTTTTCTCCATAGTTGGCCGAGATGCCGGATCAGCGCAGAATCAGTGATGCATTCAATCAAATTGGAGAAGTATAATCTTTCTCCAGTTTATGCCAAGTTTTTGGGTTCACTAAATGGATGATCGTTGGGTGACGTGACTGCACCGTAGTTCTGCTGTCAGTTGCCTCTGTCCCCTGACCCCCTGATCATTGAATTGACAGTTAACGACTGACTCATTAATCGCGACTATTGACAACTATTTTTACTAGGCGGAAAACATGTCATATCATTCTTAGGTTATCTCCATTTGAAATTCTCGTATTACGCCAACTACCGCTTCGTTTACCCCTTGCGTCTAAACCTGTTTCGGCAGTTGACCGACACTAACAAAATCTGTCCATCAATAGTCTGACAAACATCAAACAACCAACACAAAATATTCATGTTTATCAAAATAATAAAAGTTGGTATCGAATTATCTCTAGTTAAAAAATAAAATAAAAACAGAGAGAAACAGTAGTCTAGTCCCCCCAACGCCAGTCCCAAAAAACACACCGCGCTATGCCGAAATACCCTGTCTATAATACCTGTATTCCACCGATGCCCCCTGGCACATGTAATGATCTGCAATGAGATCCTTGGCCCGAACATCCAGCCACCCAGCAGCTGCATCCTTGACGCCAAAGCCCAACCACACCTCATCGTCGAGATATCCGTGGTTCGACGGTGGGAACTCGGTCTGGTTGGTGTAGTACGACATTGAGCCGGTCCATGAATAGCTGAGGTCCGATTCTCCGTGGTACGTGAGTTTCTTGCCCACGCTGATCATTCGGTACGGCGCTGCTGATTCATACACTGCTATCCGGCGGTCATACCATGTAAACGAAGCGCGCGGGAAGTCTTGTCGTCGCTGTACTATTCCCATCATGACGGTGTTTTGCTCATCGGGCTCACATGTTCCGCGGTTGCACATTGTAAGACTTAGCATGGGTGAACTCTGGTGGACGTGGCTACCGTCGATCATGACGTCGTGAATGCATGTCTTTCTCTTTTTTCCATGCCAAGTCTTTCCCGGCTTCGCCGTCGGTGGGTATGGTTCTTCAACAGCTGATTGCTGGTCATCAGCCGCGACGATGGGTTCGACGGGCTCATCGGCGGATTTCCAGCGGAATAATTGTCCCGGCTCCACCATCATCAAAAGCTCGGAGTCTGGGCTAAAGGGGGACTGAGCTAGCGCCCAGTTCTTTTCGCGCTGGTATCGAGGATGGTTTTCTTCGCCTGGTACTGGTTCGCGAGCGAGACCTGTTGGTTCGGCGAAGCGAATTGGGGGAAGGCGTGATGAGTAGTCGGGACCGAGGACTTGTTCGAGTTCGGGGAGGGCGGCGCGCACGTCAATGAGGAATTGGCCTTGACACATTGTGTCGTCGTCGACTTGATGGGTGAAGATGAGAAGAGGTTCGCCGGAGCGTGTCCAGAATAGCTTCATATCCTCTGGGCCGACGTATTTATCCATGTCGGGTTGTCTCTTGCAGTGATGTTCTGGTCCACCAAAGTCCTCCAGCAGCAGTGTAGACCATTCACCGGTTCTGATAACAGGTCGGTCTAGGTAATTGGTAGTGAGATTTGCAAAGGTTGCTACTTGACGAGCGACTTTGTACTTTTTGCCGTTGATTTCTTTTGCGACATGGGTTGTGCGAGCGATGACGAGAAAGTCATGAGTGATATTAGCATCGCGAGGAAGTTCGAGTATCGTCGGGTTAAAAAGCTTATGACCAGTCTTTCTCGCATCGATCTTATTATAAAAGCCCATGTTATTCCGTAGACTTGTCAAGAGATGGTAGTCGTAGTATGGTTTATCCTCAGCATCGTCGCCACGGTCGAGGTGGAGATCGTAGTAGTCATCCTGAGTATTCGATTGATCATTTTTCTTAGGCTTCTGTTCAGATGTCTTGTCCTTATCGTCTTTGTGTTGAGGTCGTCGATGAAAAGGCTCCTTTGGTGATGTCTTCTTTGGCGGTTCGTAGCGATTTGGATCTTCAGGTGGGGGCTCCTGCTCATAAAAGAAAGGTCGTTCTTGGAGTGGTGTGATAGAAAGACCGTCTGATATTTTAATATGAAATATTGTTAAAAGAATGATGCAGAAAGTCAAGACGGCTACGAACGTTAGCACGCCGCGAAGCAAGTGGTTGTGAGACCGCATGGTGGTATCATCAAACCGCTGTGAACATGAGAAAGGTGAATGTCAGTGTCGGGGCGAATAAACTTAAGCGGCCATAGCTCGAATGATATACGGGAGAGACAGTTGGTGCTAGTCATACGAACCCACATCGTATTCCGTTTCGTCATGGCCATGGTCAAGATGAGGTAACAAGGTTGTTTAGACGCCGCGTGGTCAAGCTTTCGCCAAGCATGTCAGTACAGTACTTGTTCTCACTGTATCCCTTGTAGCCCTTGTACCACCCGATCTAACCGGGTCTCCACAGTTCTCGACCCTGCTACTGGATCTGCCGTAAAAACGTGAAACCCCTCCCCTCCTATCTTCTCTCTGTTTTATCTGAAACATGATTCATACCGTAAAACAACTGCGACTGCATAGCATATCCTTGCGTTAATCAGTGGCGGTTGGTAAAACGGTAGCCGCTGGAATGCAAGCCCAGCTCTGCTCAAAATAGAAGCGCGCCCAGTGGAATAACGCCATTGTAACGTGCTAGAAACATGACGAGACGCCACAAAAAAAGTTTGGTACCCAGCTGAGAAGAAGCCTCCATTGAATTCCAGATCCACACTGCGAGTCAAGCCGCGCAAGCTTTGTTGACATCAGGTCTTCGGCACGGCGATCCGCGGGGTGAACGACGCCCGCCCCCATGCAATCAATTAAAAACCCCAACGACATGACTGCCGATTTGCCGTGGGAATATCGGAATTATTGTAATATCTACTGTTGCTTTGCTGTAAGGAGTAAATAACCCCCCTTGATTGCGTGGAACAAAATGTCGCACAATACGGCTGGTGAGACGTATCCTTGAAACCTGACCGTGGTAATAGATTGGTTGGGGCGGAGTTTCTGTGAGTAATGTGATATGGAAGCGATGCAATGCGCCTATTTTCTTGCAACACACGATTTGTGAGATGGAGGTGTCGATGCGTAGGTTTGTTGGTTGCACGAATATGTCGGTAACAAGCCCAGTATTTGCTGGCTTGCGCCGTATTGGAGATGTACAATATGTGGAAATAACACGCCGCAATACGTCATATGCAATGCAATCGCCTTGGTTTTGCGTGGCTCAATGGCGTGCACCCAACCCTTCAATTCTTCTGTCAGATATCGACTTGGCAGGCGCCTCTAATTTCATGGATTGATAGTCTAGAGTAGCTGCAACGTTGGTGATGGTGTTGGTCCTGTCACTTTTGGGATACGGACTTCATCGTGCCACTTGAACGCTAGCCACCGTTGACTATTGATGATGGCTTCGGCTAATACCCAATACAGAATGACAGCCGCCTCAAGACCCCTATCTCTAGTCATGCTCAGCCTTCAATGATGCAGTCACAACATGCATCTATTCTGTAACGTTGTTTTCCAGATCTTACAAACCGGGGATTTACTCATGCAGCACCTGTCATCGTAGTCAACGTCGCAACCGGACATTTTGAACACAATAAAGTCAGCGCTAGTATCTTTCAAGCCGCATCGGCTATTCCGTTGCGGCTGCAAACTTTTGAAGGTTTTGCTTAGGGTCTTGGCAAAAACGAGACTGGGATCAAGGGTGAGCTTTATTTTTATTCTTATTTAGGATTCATGGCATGCAGTCTCGTAAGGCAGGATACGAGAAATCATGGGTTGTTCCGTGATTTTCTAACTCCATTGTCAGCAGTTCGTATAAGCATCACGAGTTGAAAACGTGCGATTCGTAGACGAGGTGTCCAATTGTAAAGAGGGGACCCTGCAGACAGTGCCTGAGCAAAAGAATCAGCTGAGTTATGCGCATCCTTTGTCGGATCATCGAATTATTAGTGAGGATGAAGAGGAAAAAGGGAAAATTGAGAAAAAATATGCGGATAATGGTGGATTCAAACCACCTATCTTGGACGAACAGGGAATCGAACCCTGGACCACTCCCAGAAGGTGATCTCGTGGAGAGAACATGCTAAGGGAGTATTATACCACTAAACCATTCGCCCGCAACGACTTATGATTGGTTGAAGATGTTGAAACAAATCCAGACCATGTACACCGTTTACCTGCTGAACGGCGTTATTCCCAATGGTTTGATACCATTGACTTTCATGAACAACAGCAATGAACAGAACGTAATCTGATATTTCGCATACAATTTCTGCTACGGCTCACCGACCCCCTTATGAGGGGCTGCGGGGGGGAGCAAGAACAGAATTTCAGAGACTCCAGGCTGAGGTTCAGGGTAAGCTCGCCAGAATCAGGTCGGCCTGTCCAGTCGATATACCGTTTTAGCGGTATTGAAATACGCCTCATATTCAATATCATCCTCCGTATCATCTAAATCATAATGATAATGACCTCCAGAATTCTTCCCATCTGCAGCGTAACAATGCGTATGCTCAACACGCAAGCTCATTTTCCCATTAGGATCAGCAGAATGCAAAACCGACAAGCAGAGCATTGGTGCATCAAAGGCATGAAAGGTCAGCCAGTTATCGACATCCTTGCGACTCTTGAATGGCAGGTTCTTCTCAGTTGGGAAGTCGGGCATGATATGGTACTTTGCTTTCCCTTTCTTGACCAAGAAGAGTCCACCGAGACTGACAGTCTGCTCTTCACCATATGCTTGATGAAGACCTTTTCGGATACACTCTGCAAAACTTCTTTCGGAGCCAGTCCTCTTTCGAGCTGTGATCTTGATCACTGGTCCCGGATTGCCTGAGGAGCCAAACAGGTTGATCATCAAAGCGCAGTCAAGAGATGAGCTCTTGTCGACATGTACAGCGCTTGTCTCTTTGTCGATCTTTGCATAACGACTCTCATTCTTGACATTTTCAAAGCTGTCTTGCCATCCAATATTAGGCGCAAGTTCGCAGTTATGACCAACAATGTGATGCGGTCCAGCTCCAGCACCAAGTAATCCTCCTTTCGCAGGATCCATCTCCATAGCCTCCGCAAGCTCAGTCATGGACCAAACGCAATCCATCTTCGGACGCGGAAACAGATTCGGTTGGCCTCCAACATCAGCGATCCTCTCATCTCCTGATAGCCCCTCGGTGGCTAGATAATAAGGCGCTTGCCGAAGATCCGGACAGGACACAACGCTCACGGTGGAGTGCTCATAATTGGCTGCCAAGGGTGCTTGAAGTTTAGCTGCCACTTCTTCCAAGCTAGGCGGAGATAAGGGAAACTTTTCTATGCGCATGCTTATCCTCGAAGATTATGTTGATGTGCATAAAGATGAAATGATTGGGTCGCTCCGGAAATGGCGATATCACAGCCTCAACTGTACCGAGGCGGGGTCCGCGGAGCATAAACTCAAAATTCGTTCCAAGTATAAAGATAAACTCAAAATGATTGCAGTATTACGCGACACCAACTTTCTTCTAACCATCCAACAATGCACGTGGGATGAACTTGAGGAATTAGCGGGAAGGATGAAACAAAATGCAAAAAGGAAAGCCTCGCATACGCTCGCAATCGAATATAGGAACAGCCCGATGCGGGGGTCGAACCCGCAACCTTGAGATCGCGTACTCGTAAGAGTCTCACGCTCTACCGATTGAGCTAACCGGGCGTGGCTCTTGATGATGTCGGATTAAATCTCCAAATAGGGATTATGTAGCCATGATTCAGCCAAATCGTGACATTCATGGACCTGCTTCGAGAGAATGAATGCCTTGTTTAACTGGAAGCGCGAAGCTTTTACTGGCACTTGGTGAATATAATGGCAACCTTGTCATTGTGCTATTGTCTGTGTCTCAAACAGATGAATAACTAGCATGGGACATTAAATCTGGTTGGTGCTAGTCGCCCAGATGGCCTCAGCCTCATCGTCCTCACCCTTGTACAAGACAACATTTCCATCATCTTGAACAGCAAGATAGACCTCATCACCATGGTCACAAGTATCCGAAGCCCAAACAGCCTCATCGTCATGGGTACTAAATACCTTGTCAGATCATACAACAACCTCTACGGGTGAAATACTTACTACAAGACGAAGTTTCCATCATCCTGAAGATGAATGCCCTTGATGTCGTCACGTTGGTCTTCTGTGTTCTGCCACACGCATTCGCCTTCCCAGTAGATGGCGATCTTGCCGTCTTCTTGCATCCTGAATTCGTTGCTGCCGCTTTCGCTGGTAAGGCTGTCGCCAGGGTAGAGCCAGTTATCGTTGTCAAGTCTTCCCATTGTGAAGGTTGTTGAGAGTTAGGTGAAAGTGTATTGGGAGGATAAGAACTTCGAAGAAAAGAGGAAGTATTTGAGTAGAAATGAGAGAAGGTGAATTGCGATGAGGTGAATTGGTTGAGAGCGATAGGAGCAGAGATACATATCCTTATATAGAACCAACTGGCCTCATTCAACCCCGCACTCACCTTCTCATTTCCATTATTGAGGCTGTGTTCCAGTACGAGACATGCACATGTGCCAAGATACAAAGTCGGATGGTGAAGTTATCTTCAAAAGAGGCCTCACAAGCCTCAACCTCACCACAATGCGGAGGAGTCGGCTATCTCATCACTCCCGCCCGCATTTTGCCGCCTTGGCCTCCCGCATATTATGGAGTCAAAACTCTAGCCAAGAACGGAAACGGCATCTTTCCTCTCCACGGTTATGCACGTCTCAGGCTGGGCGAGTCTTGGTCTACGACACGATGCCCCTTATTGCGCCACGTTGTCTGCATATTTCAGATCAGCGGCCTCCATTGAATTCACTGGTAGTTGGGGAGTCTCGGCGCTGACATGTGAGTGGACCGGGATTCCTAGCTTGCGCGTACGACATATCCAATGCCAGGTCGTCTTGGCGCTTACATACAACAACGCAGGTTGCGTTGTGCAACGATTTAACATGGTATGATATGATGATCTCCCCCCCGAACCTGTTTCAGAGGATTTGATCTGCGGTGGTTATACATATGGAGTATTTATCGTCCGTTCCTACATCGCTTCCGCGAACATATCCCCGCCACCTATTGGTTCTGTAAACAATAATCTTGGTCTTTGCAAGAACAAGGAACTTATATCTTACTGTAAGAAGGCCACGTATTGCGCACTAAGATTTAGCTCAAACAGTCGAGTTGTATACCTTGGTAATGCTTAACCGCTGAATAACTTTAGCAGACGGTTGAGCGAAAACGACCTGCGAGACAGAGGAAACGCCATGGACAGAGCTACATCGTACGATTTAACATTGAGATATCTTAGCTCGGACTTTGAGTGCCTCTTGCATTTCTTGACATGTGATAACTAACTGGTACTAGCTATCCGAAGCCACTCGTCTATCATCGAAAGTGGCCGACGCGGTAGTCCTTTATACTTCTTCTCATCGTACGTCTCGTTGAGTGTCTGACGTAGCATCTTAGCCCTTCTCACCATGATTCTACTAGTGCCATACGGGTCATTTGATTCTGCAAAGTTGTTTGCCTTCTCTTCAGCCTGCCGCCTTCGCTCCCTGACATCTTCGCTCTCTGCTCCCTCGACAAGACAAAGCTGACAGCGACATTCAAAGTTCCAGGTTCTCTGGATGGTTGACTTTCTTGTGTCATAGTCACTGGAACCATCATAACTGTGGGTGATCTCTTCACCAGCCGCAATTCTTCTCATAGCGCGAAAGATGATGAGATCACCAATGTAATCCTTCTTCGCATTGAGAATACAAGAATGGTTGATGTAAGATGCCCGTATCCAAAGACCGGTACTAGCGTTGCTTACATCCTCATCCTCGGTTTGTTGACCCAGCCCAAAGGCGTTGCGCTGTATGATATCGTGTATCTGGAACGTATCGATTATGGGCGAACCATCGACTTTCTTCAATTCTGTGCCAAGTCCATGGTAGTCTCCATAGAGACCAAGTACTTTCTCGACCTGAGATGGATTATTGAGAAGCTTTCTCACAACAGCTTTATGCAAGCCAGCAGGGAAGACCTTGATTGCAGCGTCTTCTCTAAGGTCGCACGCCAGGGCTGTGAATGTTTCAGCCTCGTGACTCCAGGCCACACAGAACGCTTTCTCGCACAGGATGATATCGCCTGGTTCGACATCTCGGGTTGCGAAAAGACCGCGACCAGCTCCGGGGCTGTTTTTGATCTCTGTTGGACCGTAGTACGAGGCTGTACCAGGTCTACCCCCTGTCTTGGACAAATTGCCCACGATTTTGCTCATGTTGTAGGTCCCGTTAGTCTCTTCTTGCAGTCTTGCATTGGCATTTCGTAGATGTAGCTTGGGTTGCTGGTCATCCGGTTGAAGTATCTCTTGCTGCTCGAAGTAGCGTCGAGCCTTGAGGAACTCGCCTTGAGCATGTGCCGCCAGGCCAGCACGATGATATGCTTTGCCATCAAGAGCCTTGAGCTCTTCAGTCTCTCCATTGGCCATGGAGTCTAAGGCATCCGAAATTGCTTCGTCAAATCTCTGAAGCTGAAGGTTGACATGAGCTCGGTTGCGGTGCAGGTCTTTGCGTAGTGTCTTGCTTCCTTCGTCACTCTCCACCAGCTTCAAACCTTCTGTGTACCAGAAGTATGCTTCGGCGTAGTTCTTCTTCTTGAGAAGTGCAAAGTTGCCTTTCTTCTTGTACTCTTCCGGAGACAAAGGATCCGGTCTCCCAGAGTAATATTCCTTGTGCCGCCACGACTCTGGGTTCTCGGAGATCGCGCCAATGATGAGATCTGATGGATGATCTATTCGAATTGTGCGTTCTCCTTGAGCATTGAGAGTGTAGTATGGCTCTTTGATCACCAGATCAGAAGCTATGTCTAGGACATTGTCACCGTACTGCGATGTATGAAGAAAGACCTCCAGCCGCTCCACCTCGTCAGATGACTGGCCTTTAACGACAGTCCAGGAGGATGCCTGAAGTACAACTACAGGTGACACACGACGCAACGAAAGAAAGAAGCCCCGGTGGTGCGTTTCTATTCTCAGGTTCTTGATGCTCATTGGTTGTAGATCTGCAAGTCTGGCTGTACTGGGGGGATATGGCTTGCCTATACCATAAGCTGCCATAGTTTCTCGACTTTCCCTCGGCGCACCAAACCCAAAAGCTCCAGAAGACATCTCTTGCACGAGTGAAGTAGAGATAGCCTGCTCGACCAAGGACTTGGGGTCTGTAGGTTCCCTCGATTGGCCCGACTGTTCTTCACATTGCCTCGCAACGTCTTGGACTGTGCGTTGAATACGCTCCGACTCCTGGGGGGACATGAAGATTGTGTTATTCGTCATCGTAGTGAAGATATAAGTTATTGAGGAACTCAATTATCCTTTAATGTGGGAATCATGAGTGAAAATAGATGTAACTGTGATTAGTATGCCCGGCAGGGTAGGAGAAGATGAAGTCTGGCCCTTTATCAGTTGATCAGAGGACTTGATTTTATTAGCGATTGATCTCGATCGAGATAACATGGATACACTTCAATATTGAGTGATTCATGCCGATATGCCTTGTCTTGTCAGCACTAGACGCCGATCTGTCTTTAGATGTAACCCGTTTCATGTTATCTCGCGGCACATAAGGGGGAACCTGTACCGCCTTCGACGAGTTATTTACTCATTAAACTGGACTTCTGGGCGGAGGGTTTTCACTGAGTGAAGTTGAACCAGTCAGAAGCCTGAGAATCCGAAATATCCACCGAGATGAACTTTTGATCAAAATAAACTCGATTTTGATGAGCTCTCACCTCCATGAGTCCAGAGGGTCGGGTCTGACTGTATCGGCGTAAATAAACCAATGGCGAAGCTCATTTTCCGAGCGGGCCAATGAAGATGCAGCATACTCTTACAAAAACCCATCAAACAATTTCCAAGCTTCAACGTCGAGTATGAAGATGTACACATATTAACAATAATAGGTAGATGCAACGTGTATTATATGGATGATGGTATTTGGCTCAACGATCAAGCCCCGGGCACCGTCGTCCAGGTAAAATCGCGAATTGCCTAGGTCCTCAATGATGGTAACCGTATGATGGTTGAGTCGCAAGCCAAGTCGACACCTTGTTAAGTAAAAGACTGCACATTGACTCATAAACCATATCATAACTGTAGGCTTTCCCGCAGCTGTCAGATATCTGTCCTAAGGGAGCATGACCGTACGATTGAGGGCATACTGGAGTTCAAGGTGACGCCCCCGCATCACTTTCAAGCAGATCGCAGTTTTACGAAAGTTGGATCACTAAGGCTTACGCTAATATTTCCGCTATTAACAACATTAGTTCTGGCGTGTGGCATAAGATCAAGAATCGAGGCTCTTACTATGCTGATGCAACTTCCGGAAGAACCGACGAGACCCGGAGGCAAGTACACAAGTCAAGGGAGGTTTCAGACTCAAATGACGTGTTTGTGGGCGTTGTGACCATAACATAGAAAGAAGGAAGCTTGATTGTTGCCTTGATACATCTTGCCGAGACATTGATATGGTTTACACAAACACGAGCCTGTTAGCAACTATTGGAGATACAGGCTACACTCCCCGCTCTTCGTTTACTTAGATGAGGCGCCGGGCTCTCCTCCGTGAGACATGTAGGTGCGTTAATTGTGACAAAGACGTGCGTCATCTGGCGTTCCCTCACGCTGGGCCGTTTCTCTTCATAAGGTACTGTAGTTAATAGCACAATTCGCAATGTGATACTTGACGCGAGTCAAGAAAAGGAGAAGGAAAGAAACGCAGACGAGCGAGGCAAATACAATGCAAATTCAAAATATAGGAAACAACTATTTATACGTATGCTGTAGGCGTTATCCAATAATAATCTCATGCTCAAATACAAATGACCTCCCACCAACGATATTTTCTATGACGATTCATGAAGCTTGATCGTACGCGAAGAATCCTTAAGTAGCCTCTGCCTTGCGACCGTAGACGTAGCGGACAGTCATGTAAGGGTGAAGCTTGCGGTTTTTAAGAAACTTGCGCATCTCCATGAGGAAGACTTGATACTCGTCCTCGGGCCACTGAAGGATCGTCTTCCAGAGGAGAAGGGTGTAGCCTGGGATAATGTTAGTGATGAGAGGGAGAGTTCCGGGTTAGCAGACATACCTTCGAGATCGTTCTCGAGAGTCGCGCGGACGTAGTTACCAACCGCAGCGAGATTAGGGTCACGGGGCCAACCACCAATAGGGAACTACACCGTCAGCCTTGCCACACCATCCTCTCAGTTTAACTCACCTTGTACTCAATGCTTTTGATGTCAGTGAATCCAGCAGCCTGGATCCCCTTCTCCTGCAAATCACCCTCCTGCACGAAGAAGGGGTTTCCAAGCGCAGCGCCGCCCTCAGTGAAGAGCTTCGCCCAGAGCTTCAAGCAATCAAGATCATCAGTTGTTCCATCGTCACTTCGGATGTGAACGTCTGCTTCGCCGGATTGGATCCAGCCGTCGGGGGCACAGCAGCGGTATGCTTCCTTGAAGAGAGACGACCAGTCTTTGATGGCGCCGAAGAGATAGCGGATGTGGATAAAGTCGAAGGTGTTGTTGTCCCATGTCCAGCGGAGGGTGGCGTCGTCGATTTCGAACTTGACGTTCGGAGGGACCCAGCTGGAAAGAATGAGTGAGATGGTCAGAAGGGGAGTGATGGGGCGTACCTGGGTTGGATGGGTGACAGATCGGAGCCGATGACTTCAGCTTCGGGGTACTCGTCTGCAAAGTCACTACATCGGTGAGTAATCATTATGATGGAGGGTTCTAATGTCTTACATTGCCCAGATACCTATACGTGATTAGTCAAGTCAACGTACGATATGCATGCAAGTCTCACCTGTTCCGGTTCCTACATCGAGTACTTTCTAATTGGTGTGAGCACGTCATATGACCAATAATGGATACACTTACCTGAACATTGTCCTTGATAGGAGCAAGGAAAAGCTTTCCACCGAGAAGCAGAGTCAAAGCCTGATGGCTACATGTTGTCAGCAGGGTGGGGTCTCTGTAGGATATAACGTACTTGATGTCAATGGACGCAGACTGCTGTTCATCGTTGGGAGTAAAGTACTCAGTAGGATGTCTATCACTGTGGAACGTTCGGCCCTGAATAGTACGGTACTCAAGAATGCTAGAGGTGATAGAAGCAGTGGAGCTCGCTCTGCAGAATGGTCAGCAGCTGTGAGGTAGTATCGGCAAGGGACCATACGCATCATCACCAACAGCCGAGTCGGTCTCACTCTCATCACCATCCTGACAGCATTAGCGAGATACGTATTGAATACGAGAAGTGCTCTAAACTCACCTGTGGATCAGCAGCGGGAACTAACTCAGGCTGCGGCGCCGGAGCTGACTCAACGGCCGGCGCTAGGTCGGACCGAGCCGCAGCAGGAGCAGCAGCCGCAGGAGAAGAGGGTTGATCAGACATTGTGCAGTTTGTGACCAACAGTATCTGCAAGGGTTGGGTTATGTTTTGCTTCTGGTTCTCTGCGAGTGATGTGGAATTTGAGTCAACAAACAGCGAAAAGGGGGATTGAGGGGAACTTTTGGGAAACGAGGCGCGTTTGGTAACACGATAAAGAAACTGGTTTTGG
Organism: Fusarium redolens; assembly: GCF_020744475.1. Taxonomy (NCBI): domain Eukaryota; kingdom Fungi; phylum Ascomycota; class Sordariomycetes; order Hypocreales; family Nectriaceae; genus Fusarium; species Fusarium redolens. The sequence goes on along the minus strand of NW_025763680.1, from coordinate 1,052,600 downwards.
TGGGGCTGACATGCGGCTTAGAACGAATGCGGTTTGGGCTTGTTTGCTTTGGGGAGCCAATCGTCGACAAGTATTGTTTGTGTTGCAGTCAGCGTAGGAAGAGGTTTAGCGCTTCCATTTCTCCTCGCCAAGATCTCTCGAAAGAGCATGCAAAATGAAGGTCGAGATCCCAGTCGTTCTCACATTCCATGGGAATAAGGTTTTGGGAGGAATGGTCTCGAATTTGTTTAAGGTTTTTGGATCTTAACGCTTATCTTTCTAGCCAGCCAATCAGCAACAGACCATGCCATCCATCATCAAACCAGTCCAGCACCATATCCCGAGTCCAAAATGTCAATATCCATCGTCCTGTATTCAAAACAGATACAAGACCCTGATGCTGATAATCTGCTATCATCATAGGCGAGGCAAATGCCTCCGCCTAGCTTGACCCCACGGTCTTCTTCTTTCACCTCTCGCTGTACCTCGTCTTGCTGTGCCTCTTCTTGCCATATCTCTTCTTGAAGCTATCTTCAGTGCGTAAAGAGAGAAGTTTCTTGAATCTTCATGAAGGGTATATTTCATGACTACCCTCTGGGGGTCCTGCAGCCGGCTTTGCTGGGGGCCTCCTCAAGCGGAGGGCAACCCCATCCGTTGCCTTCGGGTCCGTAAGGACTTTCCCGCGGGCGACCTGATTGGCTGCTGACCTCGCTGAGGCTTGGTGCTTAGATCTGATCTGTGAATTGCTTCACTTTTGAACAAGAAGGACCTTATGGGTCTTTTATATGTGACTTTGAACTAATAGCTGAAGAGCTCTTTTATTAGTGTGTTTATGACTGGTTGTATTTTCAAGACGTAAATCCGAAAGGTTCCCTTTTCACTTTGTTCTTGAAGTTACTCCTCTGTGCCCAGATTTGCCTAATCAACCCTTGTGAGCCTCCATAATCTGCTCATAGAGAGAGTTTCCAAGAGTTTCTTTCAGTGGTCGAAGCCACTCTCCCTCTCCCTTGTTCTCGACAATTCCATGCAGTTTGAGGATTTGGAATATCATGGCAATTGTAATGGCTCCGTTGTTCTGCATAGCCAGGAAGGTTCCAAGTTGTGGAAGAGCCAGTGTGTGTAGTTTCACAATGCCGATGTATTTTTCGATGGGATGGCCATCTTTGTCTGCCGCTTCTCCGAAGAGAATGTTCTTCGCTTCGCCGATCTCGCGGTAAAAGCAGCCGATGACTTAGTGCATGATCTCGTTAGCAATGGCCTGCTTTCCATAGTCTTTCTACCAGTACTCACCAGGAAGGTCAGGGGCATTATCTACTCCAATTATGCGGGCCATGATGGAGGGCGCCTAGCCCTGAACATCAAGCTCCGGGTAGAGGAGAACGCTCGAGTCTTGTTCGGCGTCTTGTTTCAGATCAGAGATGGTTTTCAAGTCTACCACCAACTCGCGAAACGCAAGTTCCATGGCATCGAGCACCGCGAAGAGGTCGGGCTCAGGGTGTTCGGCCTTGAGGTCTTCCAGTTTGGCCAAGCATTTTCCCCACTCCGCGTGGGTGAAGTCACCGCGGTGGCTGAGCTCAGTGACGATTGCGTCGAGATCGTTTGCCGGGATGGGTATATTTGGGCGATCTTCTGGATTCAGGGGACGCTGGGGGCGGTGCCCACCACATAGTATTGTGTGCATAAAGGGGCCTGCAAGGCTTTCCAATAACTCCATGATGGTGGTTGCTTTGACTTCAGACGAGAAGATGTTGATGTAGAAAGCGACAAGAGAGGTGGGATGTGGCACTAACTTTTCGTCGCTCAATATGGCAGGGCAGTAATAGTCGGATAAATAGCGGCTAAATATCTGCCAGTTACATCAGAGGCCCTCGTAAATTGTAACGATGCAAAAAGATGGGAGCAGCCCATGTATCAATCGAGTTAAAAAGGAGATGCTGACCATCTATTTAACTGTACTCTCGTTGTTTTTTTTGCACTTGGTCTGTTCAAGGTAACGGTACAGAACAGCATTCATAACTTTAACCTCCAGTGTTCTTGTTCATGGACGTATTCTCGCCTTGACTGGCACCCCCTTACCAAATCCATAGATCCAAAGTCAGAATGCCCCCAATAACTAACAGAAACACTGTTATCCATACACCACATATCGCTGCAACACCATATCCCAATATCTTAGCACCAAGCGAAACGTCCTTGAACATTCCAACCAAGAAAGACGATAATACCAGACACCCGAATACAAAGAGCCCGATGTTGATCGTGAACAGCACCTTTCCTCGAAATTTCTCTCTGTAACCTTGAATCCGAAGAAATTTACTATCCAATTCATTCAAAACAGTCATAAGGCTCAACAGGATCATGATGATGAGAACGATAGCTGCGAGGAGTACCACCACGCCAAAGAAGTCGTAAAGTAGTGTTCCAAGGTCTTTGAATCTCGTTTGCATGCTAAGAACACCAGCGGCGAGCGACAAAGGTAGGAAGATGGTGGCTAAGAGGGTAAGTTGTTGAACGCCCCTAGTCTGATTAATGTTCCGAGCGAGTTCAAGATACTTGAGATCGTGATCCAATCGATCTGAGAACTTCTGAAGTTGTTCGTTCGCCTCTCGGCAGTACCCTCGTAGTTCCATGTCAATGGCCATCAACTTGTTCGCATGAGTTGATGAGTCGACGACTGGAGGCGTTGATCTGACAACATCAATCAGAGATTCCGTGGTGGATATCAATTTGCGGCCCATCTCTGCAAGATCTCGGTACTCGTACGACCGCTTGGTGATTGTTTTTAAGTTCCATTGTCGAAGCTCGGCTAAGCTGGGATCCGTGGTTGCATCATCTGCATGGTCGATTTCATCTGATTCCAAGGCGTTGAGGAATGCGATAAAGAGTTTCAGGCATGCGTGGTGGAACTGTAGAAGGAATAATTGCTTCCAGTTATCCTTGGATCGAACGGTGATGTAAGATGCATCTAGTAACTTGATTTGTATCCTGATTTGCTTTGCGGCATAGAAGTCTGAGAAACCATCGCTGGGTTGTTTCCGTGCATACGTATCGCATGTGATGAGAACTGATAGTGTTAAAACTCAGTCCATACAGTTCAACAGAGACTTACCGCATTTCTTCTGGTCCTCTTCCCAAACCTTGATGAATCTTGTGACTTTGACGGGCCATGCAGTCTCATACGTTGTGATATGATACGATGCGTCCGAGTAAGCTCGTTGCCATTGCTTAGAAAGTTGCATGAACCCCGTAGCAACTGGAAAGGTGTCCTGAGGACCATCAGATCCTTCTTCTATCACCTCCAGTCGTATACTCTGATTCGTCTGCGGAGGTAGATGATGTCTTGTCTCGCCTTGTGGTACGGCTTCCACTTCATCGTCCCAAAGGTATTGCCAACGCGACTCTCCTCCAACTGCAATATCGCAAGCCCCATTGAATCGCTTCTCGCTAGGACCAAGGCGTATACTGTTCTTCCATTTCTGCCTGTCAAGGAGTCCTTCTCTTCCTTTGACGTAGTTGCGAAATAATACAGCGGTTGTGATAAGCGAGACGACACTGGATGCAACACCGATAGGATCCATCTCTAGATGTCAAGTCGTTGGGGTGTTGGTGTGTCGATCTCGCATAGAATTATGAGGTGAGTGACTGGTGCGGGGTTTTGGCAGTGCATGAGGCTGAAAGATGCCAAGAACATGAGCCAATCGCCATGAAGGAGCCCCTGGAATGATCTGACAATTTTGCTTTGATAAAAGGCGATATGTTGCAGTAACTCGAGCTGGTATTGACGGAGAGAGATATCTCAGACATTTTTTTTTACCAGGTGACTCCAAAGTACGCGTGGCTACAGAACAACAAGATCGCAACAACTTTTTCCAAGGCTTTTTTATCCGCAATTATCTATCCAACCCCTCTACTCTTGAGCCTTCTGTCCCATCCAGAAGTAATACTTCTCATAAGAATGAATATTCACATTATTCAGATCCTTCCTCGCATCAGCCAAGAAGACCTCGATCTCTTCGGGCTCCAGAATCTTGCGCAGTGGCTTAGCAGCCATGGCTCCGAACATGTCGTTGACAGCAGTCTTGAGGTACAATCCGATGAGCCGAAGTTTCTTGTCCTGCTGAGAGTTAGCATGTTCGGCTTAGAAAGAAAGCTGGCGTTTACCTTTGCCCATGTTCCGATGGGGACTTTGAGGACTTTACGGGATACGTTGGTGAAGCCAGCTTTCTCAAGAGGTTCACGCAAGTTCTCGCCCGCGCGAAACTTCATGCCGAAGCTGGCTACGGCTTCCTCGGCGGTGTCGAAGAATTTAGCCAGAGGGGCGTCTGGGGCTAGGGAGCCATCGTCGCAGTTGGCGCGGGCATCGAGTTCTTGGATTTCGATCCAAGCTCCAGGCTTCATGTGACTGCATCACTGTAAGACTCTATTCAAGGAAGCTGGGAGGTTGGAGGTACTCGTGAGCTTGACGCAGGACCTTGACTTGGTCCTTCAACCAGGGACTGATGCAGCGCATATGCACAAAGTCAAAGTCGCCGCCGTGCATCCATTCGTCTTCGATGTCGTCGACGAGAAACTTGAGGTTTGGAGGGACCCATGATGGTTGGATTGGGCTGAGATCAACTCCTACCACAGATGCGCTGGGGTATTTGTCGGCGACTGTGATGATTAGTCTCAAGATCATGCGAAAGAGCGGTCTGACCTACCATCGATGGCCCAGATACCAGTGCCGGTTGCGAGATCGATGATCTTTTGGGGATTGTCGACGATGGGTGAGAAGAACAGATTTCCACTTGAATTGTCAGTGTCTCAGTCGTTGCATTATGCAATGATTGCTTCCTACTTGGTGAGCTCCAGCATCATGGCGTGTTTCATATCGTCTCGGTTCTGCTCTGCATCATCATTGGGAATCGGATATCTACTCATGTCAGCCATCCATCGCAACACGCACTTCAGGCTTCTCACGTTCCATGACGATACTGATGATACTATCCCCAAATCAGCACATTTCTCACCTCGCCAAGCCGTCGAACTCACCCGTCTTCCATTCTCAAAAGCATGCTGATAAATACTCGTGTTCAAACTCGTCGAACTAGACGACAAAGTCGCCGAGTCAAAATCCGACGTCTCAAACTCATCCTCCTCCTCCGCTCGCTCACCCGCAGCGATAGGCTCGATCGGTTCTTGCGTAGTAGTCACTGGTTCCGCCATGATTAAAGAGTTGAAGTTTTAGCGTTGCTACCCGAATGTTCCGAGGCGGGAAGCATAGTAATTTTGAGGAAAGGTGGATTCGGATGATTTTCTAGCCCCGCAGCCATCGCGGGAAAATGGCGCAGGCCCCTGAAGATAACGGAGAATTTACAGAGTGGGACATGTGATTGGATTCAGGCTGATTAAGGACAGTGACTGCATTTTCATTCAAGACATCATTACCTATCCTCTACTCTAGTTATCCAACATAAGAAACATAAGAGACAATGCAAAGAACGAATCCATAACCAAATCATCAAGCATACTCGATAGTGAATTCCATGCTCTGACCGGGAACACATCTTGTTCCTGGCGCAACAGCCATCGCGACTGACCACGTACCCGAAGCACAGCGCTGGAAAGCAGTTCCTGTCTTGATGCAGTTCCAGTAACCCTCGGGCTTACAAGCTTTACCAGGAGTGATGACGCCAGCGGCGGGTTTGGTCGGTGCAGGCTTGACCGGTGTCGTGGTGCTTGTTGTCTTGCGAGTTGTCGACTTGAGGGTTGTCTTCTTGGTAGTTGAAGGAACAGTGATGAAAACTCCGCCAGGCCTGTAAGACATGTTAGCAAGATCAAGCAAAGAGAGGAAGCGACTTACGTTGTGGACTTCACAGGGGCCTTGGTAGTAGTCGGTTTCTTCGTAGTAGTTGTCTTTGTCGGAGAAGCAGCAGAAGTAGGATACTGTACTCCTGGACCAGCAGGGCACTGACCGACCGGCGGTCCAGTGTTTGTCGAGGTGAGGGATACATCAGGTCCAGGGTTAGGAAACATGAGATCGATCATCTCCTTCGTTCCGCATCCATTTCCAACATTGGCGACAAACATAGCAGGTCGTTTCTTGAGCGGTGTCTTTGGTGTTCCACTTCCAGCCTTGACCGTAATAGCCGCGCAGTTCATATACATCTCGCGATTTCCGATCTTGTTAAACCAAGTCCAAGCAAAAAGAGCTTCTCCAGCTGGTGTATCAACAGGAAGAGTAAACTGAAAGTTCGAAGTCGGCGCCTTGGGGCAATTTCCAATCCACGATTGGATAACCACCCAAGTCTTGCCGCGATCAAAAGATAGTGAGGCCTGACAACTACCGCCTCCGTGGTCTGCACCGCCAGCGATGCTGATACTGTACGACTTTCCAGCTTGCCACGTAGCGGTAGGTGCACCGGCAGGAGTGCCGAAAAGAGAGTTATATCCCTTGCAAGGAAAATTGCTTCCGTCGCCGTTGAGAGGTGAAGTCATGCTGTAGTCGATGTCTTGTCCGGCGTTAGGGTTGTATTTGCTCTTGAAGGGGGGAGGATATGTCATCTCCATGTGAGCTTGGGCTAGACCAGCTAGACCGAGCGCTGTAGCGAAGGCGTTGAAGAGTTTCATGGTGGAAGGAGAGTTGGTGTTGAAGGGATAGAGAACAAAAGGAAAGCCAAGAGGCTGTTGTTATGTATGTAGAAGAATGTGTGATGAGAATGAATTGGTAAGAAACGGTGAGGCTTTCGATTAGTTTTATAGATTTTTTAAGAGGTGAAATATTGGTTTTGACGTGCCAAGGTTGAGAGGTCAGTCGAGAATTAGGGAGGATTGCGGGTTCGTGTTAGGGCGGCAGGCTAGAACGAGTCCCCTTCAAGGGATGTGAAGGGGAGAAGAACCAGCCTCAACACCAGCCCCAACATGATTTCAGTGCGTATTACAGTTATACAGTGAGCTTTTTCAGTGGGAGCACAAGTTACAGAGTGGTTGGGAATTGGTCATATGCTGCGTAGTTGAGACATGGTGATGAGTGAGGTTGCATCATGGGGGATGAAGGGATAAGACTTTTTGATGCGATGAGTTTCTCAAGATGGCTGGAGTTGAACTTTTGGGGTGTGAAACTTGGAAATTGACAATGGGTATTGTCATGAGGCTCTGATGTTACGTAGTTGAAGTGGTGTTTTGCTGGTGAATACATTGATTCAGATGGCTGGATATGAGACATGTTAGGCGACGATGGCCGCCAGGGCTGGGAATACCACGGGACGACCATGGACCCTCTCGCAATACCTAAGAATAGTCAAAATGGATTTCACGCTCAATGACAATGCATCAATTGTAGGGTAGCGCATCTGTTGCAAAATAATGGTCTCGATCGTTTTAGCGATCGCAGAGCAGACAGTACGATGGCCAGTAACTGTGTTCAATGCAGCCTCGGAGGAAACTCACCGTTTGGCTTTCAATTCTGAACCTTGCTTCATGCATCCATTCAGTCAATATCCATCAACATCTAGAATTTCTCTACGGGAAAAAGTGAAATAGGCCTATGCTCCGCCGTTAACCGTTACGCCATTCCCTAAGCTGTTCCTGCATCCTCCCAACGCCACGCGTCACAGAAAAATGCAAAGGACGTCCCTGAAAATCGCATTCCTCAAATCCCGGTTTTGGAAAAAGATCGGAATTCTACTGTGGCTGGGCGGTTGCGTAGTGTGGTCGTTGGGAATGTGAATGGGTTTAAAGCGGACAGGATCATCACTGGTTTCGGGTTTCGCCACGGAGAGGATTGGTCTGGGCAGTTAGCATAAATAAGTGTGAAGGATGGAAAATGTTGAGACAGGTGATTAAGTTCTTTTTATAGATTTTTTGACAGAATTGTTTCGTCTCAGCGAGGATTGGGGGACGCCGTTAATGACTGTCTCGGGCGCGGCGCTTGGTGTAGCGACCTCAGAAAGCGCTAGACAACACCAAGTGCGAAATACAGGCAATGACTTCCCTGACAGTCGCTACTGATAAGATAAACGAGTTTTACTGCGGTAAACAAGCTTATTCATCAATCTCGGGTTTTGCGGAATGTCGGCATATCAACGACGTCAATGACTCTAGAACTGGGGCATATCTCCGAAGCACATATTTGTCAGCCAGATTTCGTGCATTGAAATGCTTGAATAAACTGTTACATCGCTCGATGAATAAAGATGTGCGGCCGTATTTCCGCCAGTAGGACTTGAGTCTTTGGTGAAGGTGGATTTTGATACTGAACTGGTGACGATTTTATCATCAATTCTTGGCGTCACTGTGGTCTCCGCCCAGGTTTTACAGAATGCGACTTGCATAATTGTGATCGCATCAATTTTATAACCCTGCCGCATGTGCAGGAACTTTCGTCTTGCTATTTGAGAGAGATTCTCTTTGCTCAACTAATCAGAATCACCAAAGGTTCGAAATGCAGCCAGATATTCCCTACCGACAAACCCATCAACAGGTTCCAGATGAGTGGAAGCTAGAACAAGGTCTCGAGCCCGCCCGTCTGGGAATTCGTAACCAAAGCAGTATCCAGGTCAACACAGAGCCTCATAGGCTCAATCCAAATGACCACGAAGAACTCAAGGGTCCTGATATCCCTGAAGATCCAGACCTGGATGTTCAAGATGAAAGGCCCGGTTGGAAGGGCTATGTTGAGTGGGAGGACTATCCTGACAAGAAAGCCAAGGCTCACCAACGCTTTTCGCGCTTCACGTTTCCCCCTCCGCCTGAGTTCCAGTTAGAGCCTCTTCCTGCGACGAACCCCGTTCTTGAGGGTAAGCGATGGAAGTTATGGCATAAAGCTATTGGAGGGGTTTTGAATCAAGTGCCCCAGATCAGTTGGGAGACTGTTCTCAAGGTAAGTACCTCTGAGCGATTGAGTAGGAGGGATGACTAACTGTCACAGGAAAAACACCCAGAAATGCTTCATCTTCTCGAATTTCCCTACAATGGAGAAGCGCCTAAGAGTCTCCTAACCAAAGACTACATCATGCCAAACGAGCTCCATTTCGTCCGAAATCACGGTGGCATTCCTGACATCGAAGCAAGCGCCTACGACATTCGTCTCGACGGTCTGGTCAATGACCCCAGGACGCTCACTCTAGCAGACTTACAAAATGAGTCCCTCTTTCCAAGAGTAAACAAACTCGTGACCATTCAATGCAGTGGTACTCGTCGCTTCGAACAAATTGTCGAGTATCCAGGTGAAGGCGACGAAATGATCAACGCCCCCTGGGCAGAAGGTGCTATAGGTACAGCAAAGTGGACAGGCGTCAGTCTGAAGAAAGTCATCAAGTACTGCGGCGGTCTGAAACATGGTGCCAAGCATCTTGAACTCTACGGCGCAGACACGTATTTCAAGGGCGGGCAGTGCATGAACTACGTTGTGTCAGTCCCTTGGTCGAAAGTCAAGGCGAACGAAGTTATTTTGGCTTGGGAGATGAATGACAAGCCATTGCCAAAGATTCACGGTTTCCCTTTGAGGGCTGTTGTCTTTGGGTACATTGGGGCAAGGAGTTGTAAGTGGCTTTATCGGGTTAAGGCGATTGAGAATCCTAGTCTTGCGCCTGTGCAGAGTAGGGAGTATTTGTACTTTCAGCAGCAGACTGGAAAACACAACCAGCTTCCAACCAGTAAGTCTCACTTTCTTTGATCCTTGAAATAGACGCTGACTATTCTGCAGTGGGTATTCAGATCCAGGAGATGCCCGTCAGTAGTGCGATCATGTCGCCTTGGAACAAGGAAGTTGTCGTCCACGATGGTGAGATCGAAGTCAAAGGTACGTCTCATCTAGTCCTTACTGTGCCACTTCTGACTCTCTCAGGCTGGGCATACTCAGGCGGCGGCCGATGGCCCGAACGCGTAGAAATATCCTCCGACGGCGGCTACGTATGGTACGCCGTCCCCATCGAGAACCTCTCCCCCAAGCACAAATTCGCCTGGCGCACCTTCACCGGCAAAGTCCCCTGCGACCACGAAGGCTGGACTGAACTCGTCGTTCGATGCTGGGACAACAGTTTGAACACGCAGCCCATGGAAGTTCGACATAGCTGGAATTGGAGTTTGCATGTGACGAGTAGCTGTCATCGTGTTAAAATTTATAGTGTGAATGCGAAGAGGGAGGCTACGAGGAAGAGATTGAGGGAGTTTGATGAGCATGGGCAGGGGTTTACGCCTATTACGAGACCGACGGAGTTTGTGCCCATGAGTTTGGAGGAGTATGAGAAGGAGGTTGCGAATGTTGAGCCGAGAGATGTTGATGATTAGAATTTGTGATTGATCTAGACTTTGGGTCACTTGATTGCAAGTTTGGCTATAATACGCTAGTTGAGGCCAAGATGGTGCTTTTCCAAACAGTCAATCCTTATAAACTAAACCATCGAACTCTATCAATTGCAAGTCCGGTCGCAGCTTCGGTGTTACTCCCAATACCAGAAGTGAATGGCTTGGTATTCTCTGTACCATTCGGTAAAATCGTCAAGCTTAGGCGGTCTCTCAAGTTCAACCCGCTCACTCCCTGCAATGCAACCCAGCACCGCAGCAGAAAGTCCGTCATTTCAGACAAACAGAGCAAGAACCGTTGAAAGAAGTTTCTAGGTGCTCACAATGGAGTCATCAGAGGCCATCTATGACGCCTTAGACTCATGTCGCAGGTTGATAATAATCACGTCACAATTCGACAATGGAGCTGGCGTCTCGGATATAAGGACAGCGTCCGGCATTTCAACGACCAATCGACACCGAAACATTTGTCAGTGAAGGAAAAATGTCCGAAGTGAGTATCAATTGTTTTGGGGGTCTATTCGCTTCGTATGGCTGACAATGCTAGTCAAATGAAGCTCCCGTTTATACCCTCGCTGAGGGCAAGCCGGTCGAGGACCCAACCTCCTCCGTCGTGCTTCGTGGACCAAAGGTTCGAGGAGGCGGGCTTGCGTTGCTGGCGGATACGCAATTGATTGAGACTCTGGCTCATTTCCCCCGTGAGCGTATCCCAGAGCGGTATGTCTTCCCAAGTCCTTTACCTCAACCTGACTAACGATATCAGCGTTGTTCATGCCAAAGCTGCTGGAGCATGGGGCTACTTTGAGTGCACCCATGATATCACAGACTGGTGTTCAGCAGCACCTTTCCGCCGAATTGGCAAGCAAACTCAAGTCCTTGCCCGTCTATCCACTGTAGCTGGCGAAAAGGGATCTTCTGACACCCTCCGCGACATCAGAGGCTTCGCCCTCAAGATGAAGACCGAGGAAGGAAACTGGGATTTTGTCGGGAACGACTTACCCGTTTTCTTCATCCGTGACCCAGCAAAGTTTCCTTCGTTGAACAGATCTCATAAACGTCACCCGCAGACTGCCGTCGCTGATGCGAGTATGTTTTGGGATTTTCACAACAACAATCAAGAAGGCGCTCATTGCCTTATGCAATTGTTCGGACCTCGTGGTGTACCGGAGTCTCTTAGGAACGTGAATGGTTTTGGAAACCACACGTTCAAGTTTGGAAAACCTGAGGATGGATCTTTCAAGTATGTCAAGATCCACTTCAAGCCTGATGCTGGCATCAAGAATCTTTCACAAGAGGATGCTGTTCGTCTGGCAGGTGAAGAGCCGGATTATCATGTCAAGGATATGTACAACTCTATTGAGCGGGGTGACTATCCGACGTGGACTATGTATCTTCAGGTCATGGACCCCAAAGAGGCTGAGACTTACAAGTGGAACATCTTCGACATCACCAAGATCTGGCCGCACAAGGATTACCCTCTGATTCCAGTTGGAAAGCTTGTTCTGAACAAGAACCCGGAGAATCACTTCCATGATATCGAGCAGGCTGCTTTTTCACCTTCGACTTTGATCCCTGGTATTGCTCCCTCAGCTGATATCATGCTCCATGCGAGAATGTTCAGTTATCCTGATGCTGCACGATATCGTGTAGGACCCAATTATCAGCAACTTCCATGCAATCGACCTTTAGATGCATACTCACCCTATCAGAGAGACGGGCCGATGCGCCTTGACGGGAACTATGGTTCTGACCCCGATTACGGTATGTGATGTGTTTAACAAAAGCCTGGAAGAAGATGCTAACAAATACAGTCCGTTCCTCGTTCCGCAAGATCAAAAGCGGTCCCGCCGACGTGGCACACAGCGAATGGGTTGGCAGAGTCCAAGCCTACTCCTCCGACGTGGAAGAAGAAGATTGGGAACAGCCGCGTGATCTATGGAAGATCTTCAAGGATAGCGGCGATGATGAAGTCTTTCTCAATAACCTATCTAGCCATGTCAACAAGGCGCTTCCAGAGGTTCAAGAGGAAACAGTTCGTAAGTTGCAACCTCCATGGCACAAGGATTTGGTGGAACTGGGCTAACAGTGTGACAGGCATGTGGGCAAATGTTGATGAGGAGATCTCGAAGAGGCTTGAGGAGAAGTTGAAGAAGTTGACTGGCGATTTTGACCATTCGAAGGCGCCACCCAGTCAGACTGTGCTGGCATCGAGGCGCAAGTGATGCGTCTGAGAAAAGGAATACTACCCAAATAGGACAAGAATGCCTTGGTGATATAGAGTGAATATAACGCGCTGAGGCTATGGTATGGCGTTGTTTCATGGGGCACGTTTCTCTTACGGAGACCGAGCTGCTCCTCTTTTCTCAAGTCGCACAAAGTGTCGTAATATGCTGTACTATAAGCAGTTGGGCGTATTTCACGGAGATAACAATGCGTGCTGGGGGTTAACAGCCTTGCTCACCGTTCTGTGTAACCCATACGCCCTAAGAATAGATGCACTAATCTTTGCCGAAGATGGTTCCTTGGTCAATACCCGATTAACGGACCATGTTACTGCTGTGTTTCATGACATGCCATGATTATAGTTCCGTCACTCTCGTATTCATCTGCATGTCAGATCAAAAAGCGCCGAAGCTGAGCTATCTGTCGAGTTAGGCATACAGTCCGTACGTATCAGCCTGACCTGACTTTCTAAAAGCCACGATACGTAGACAACAGCTCACCAAGATGTAATTTAAAATTCTATCCTAGTGCTCATCCCAGCCGCACAGCGGTTTAAGGTCCATGTAGATCTTTACCCTCAGTTCTGCAACCAGATTGAGTACCATTCAAAATGGAGAATGATGTCTCTCGTCCTTCAGAGTCTGTCCAGAGAATGGACGTCACGTCGGCATCAACTTGGTCTCCGTCCAAGAACAGCTCCTTGCAGCATTCCCCATTACTTCACTCTTCATCCCCTCCAGCCTGGCAGGGCACGACAACCAGCGAGACTAGCTTTCTGAGTCCCCATCAAGAACCCAACCAAAGGATTACAGCTATAGAGTCTCACTACTCCTCAACTTGGTCGAACATTCTGAAGAGCAGATGGCTGATGGTCGCCTGTCTGGTCTTTGGCATTGCAGCTGCTGTTGGTCATGATACACTCAATAATCATCTCTTTGGTAAAGAAGCCAAGAATCAAATCTGGTGGCTTCGTCTCGGGCAGTCTCTTGCCTTTGTTTCGAAAGCAAACTCTGCCATTGCAATCTCACTGGCCTATGAGCAGATAACTTGGAGATCAGTGGGCCAGAGGAGCTTCTCCGTACGGGCCATCGACTCCTTGTTTGGCGCAGCACATAACGCTATTGAACTTCTCAATGTCGAAGCTTGGAAGAAGTCATGGTTTGTCATGCTTCTCGCTCTTTACATGTGGATATCGCCGCTCGTGGTGATCTTCACTTCGGCGACTCTCAGCGTCGTCAGGCATGAGAATACTGCATGCTATTCCGTCCGGACCCTCAACTTCTCCCACGAACCAAAGAAGAAGTGGACTCACAGAAGACGTGCAGATGGCGATGAGATAATGGAAGGTGCTAGACTATCATGGTACAACGATACTTTGCCGGATGAGGATGGCCCAGATGTCTTTGACTTTTGGATCAGTCCGAGTGCATACCTCAAAGAGATCGCATCCAGAGTTCTTACTGGAGGACAGGCACTTCAAAGAGACGATGTAGCTGATGAAATCTGCGGGAAAGGGTGGGATTGTTCAACGATTATCCACTTCACCGGTCCGGGTTACAAGTGTGAACAACTCGGCAAGGGTACTAACTCGACCCTCGAACAGTTCAACGGTAGGGATGCCCCGTTCAATATGAGCAGGATGATTCCTGAGGGTTGGAATACTTACTATTCAATTGCCGACGAGGGAGACTACGCTGAACGCCAGATCGAGCATGAGAAATACTACGGTCGACCATTGCAAACACTTCCGTTTCCTAAGAATCTTGGTGCTTTCAGAACAGAGCCGATTATCTGGTTGGGCTACGTTACTGTCGACGACGTACTGGTCAAACACGCTGAAAATAGCAGCCAAAAAGGATGGGACACAGACTTCACACCCGTTATTTCGGCTTGCGAGCACTGGCAGGTCAACTATACAGTAAGCCTTACATACACGAGGGGATTCCAGTCGTACAACGTTACCAATCGGGAGTATCTGCGCAAAGTCATCAACACGACATACGTGGACGACTCAGCTGACGACGGAACGTTGGACAAGACTGTCGCGGAACCACAAGAAAATTACGTGCTTCCCAAAGATTGGAGGAATTATCAACGCATTGCAGCGTATCACTCGCTAGGGCTAAAGTTACGAGAATTACTGCATGGAGGCTTGTCGCTTCCCGATAAAGGAAAGAGTACTGAGATCATGACTTCGAAGTTAGTTGGGCGGCATGAGTTTCTTCCTGTTCCTGATTTTGAGGATCAGATTCGACGATTGTACGAGAATTTACTTATTTCGCTGTTGTCGGATACACAGTTACTTATCGTAGCGTGGGCTGCAAATCCGGATGAACCGTCTGGGACGAGACCGGGAACGAACGGGACGGAGTACCCTTGCATCAGAAGGACGACGGCGGGATACTTCTTTTATCAGAGAAAGATTCTTGTTACTGTGTATGCTGTTTCGTTTGTTATTGTTGCTGTTGGCGTGGCGTATGGGATGAAGGCTATGAGGCAAGATGGAGTTGAAGAGTTGCGGGAGGTCACATTCTCGTCGATTGCAGTCGCGACAAAAGGCGTGAACCTGAAGGGTCATGGAAGAGATGACAAAATCAAGGCTTGGTTGGTCGAGGATGAGCATGAGGGCAGAGTGTATGAGTTCAGGAATGAGGAAGACACGCAACGAAAGAGCAGTGCTGGTGCCACGGCGAGTGCCTGAAATTGGGTACTTCTGTCACTCGCATACACCAAAGTTCAGTTGTTTGCAAGCAAGATCTAATAAATGCTGGATAAAAGGACGAACCAGCGGACCGAAGTGGAGATTCCATACGATGGCAGTTGGTGGTGATGAATAATGGTATAAATCTATAGCTAGTCTAATCTTTTAACAACTTATTCACCCTGCTCTTAATCTCCTTATTAAACCGAAAGTTAATCGGACTCTCACTCCCAACAAACACAAACCCATCATACAGCGCACATCCCACCATAGACCCTATCAACGTCGCTGCCCAAGGCCCGTAAAACCACCATCCGCTATGAAACACATTTGACCCGCGATACCCAACCGCATACGCAACTACCCGCGGTCCAAAATCGGAGGCAGGGTTCAACGCAGATCCAATATTGTAGCCGAGGGTGAACTTGAGAGTAGTGACCAGAAAGCCGAGTACCAAAGCATGCATTCCAGCGCCCGGCGGGTTGTTCTGATCATCACCCAGTGCAAAGACAGCGATCATCATGATGGCACTGCCGACGACTTGGTTGAAGAATGCGGACTGGAGGGATACCCATTCTCGAGGTGTTGAGAAGAAAGTCTTTGACATCCCGTCCATCTCAGGGTCGACGTAGTGGATTGAGTCAGCGTAAATGCCATACGCCAAAGCCCCGGCGACAATGCTAGCGATGAATTGGGCGACGATGTAAATGAAACACTGCCGCCATGGAAAGCCACGGAATAATGACAGCGAGATAGAAATGGTCGGGTTCATGTGCGCGCCTGAGACGCCGCCGCCGAGGTAAATGCCAAACATCCATGCGAAGCCCCACGCCCAACAAGAAGTCTCGTAGGTACCATAAGGCTGGGACTGTTTTGCCGAGAGATTCACAGACAGAGTGCCAGTGAGACCTAAGAAGATCGCAACAGAAGTGGCAAGGAATTCAGCAAGTGGTTCAGGATGTTTGGCTCGTATCCTAGCCCACCAATTCCTCATCTCATTCGGATCAGTCTCACCAGCTTCAACCTCTGGCCTCTCCTGTTGACCCAAAGGTTCGCCATCAATCTTGTAATCTGGCTGATTGTTACTTTGCTGATGAGAAGCAACTCTCGACGCAGGGTCGTGATGTGATGGTGTTGCTGCGGGTGTTGCTTCACTGGGGATGTAGTCAAATACCGGCTGACCTGCATCATTGCGCTTCTCATTATGTGCAACGCCAGCTGCTGTAGTTCGACTCTGCTGGTTCTGCATGTCGCGTGATGCGATACTGGTTTGAGTATGCATTCGGTGTGGTTGGCCTGAAGCGGTACGTGAAGCGTAGCCTGCTGGTGTATCTTCCGATTCCTCTTTGACTATGGCCATTTCCTCATCAACTTTTCCATCCGGTCCGATCGGTTTCACCACCTTGCGACGAACGCGGTGGGGAAGAGGTTTTCCGAGACTGAAAATGGGTTTCTTGCCTGCCTCGCCGAACCAAGGGTTCTCTTCATAGTAGCCCTCTTCAGCAGGGGCATATGTATGATATTGAGATGCATGTTGTTGTGCTGTAGGGCGAGCTATACTGTGGCCACTGGACATTCTCGTAAAGCGCCGTGAGCTAGCTGGCCGCTTGCTCATTCGCGACATGAAGCTGGAAGGTAGTCCATGAAGTCCACGCCGTCTTGAGTGGGTTGACTTTGCATGGTCGATATGTCCTGTTTCTCGGTCCGAGATGGTGCTGGGAATTCTGCTTGCAACATTCCCAAGATGCACCTGGCCCGGTGTTGAAGGGGTCGTGGGTTTCGAAAAATAATCATGATTCTGTTCCTGATGTCCAGCCATTGTAAACGCTCAAATTCAGCAGATTCTTGCTCATTCCCACTGTAAAACCTGGATTCAGAACTTTTATATGATTCAGGTACATATAAACCAACCCTTATAATAATGACGTTTATCCTCCACTTTAACGTCAACCGGAGGTTTCTCTCCAAGTGTGGACTCATCAGCCTCAAACTTTCGCCGCTAAAATCTCTTAATTATGGGCCTGTCAACCGCTTAAACTGGGCCGCGATCTCAAGATCAAGATTGTTGCCCCTTTGAGGGTGTGATGTTCCTGAAACTTTCCCTTTGTAGAGGGCAGTTGGCCGAATGAGGTGCTCGATGCTACGTATTCCATGACTCTTCCTTGGAGGCAAGGATGAAAATTCGGGTTGTCCCTGATCACAATTCTTTGGTTGCTTCAAAGGGGAGAAGAGATAAGGGTATTTGTGGATCGTTTCATCGCCTTGTTGCGTGTTTCTGTTGGGTTCTCGGGAATATTCCTGCTTCCTACGCTTGGCTTCTCACCGCATGCTATAGGTAGTCTTGGCGGTATGGATCATAATAGCAAGCGTTTTAAGATATTGAGTCATGAGGAGATATTTGTTTGAGAAAATATCATGGTCTCCAATCTTGGAAACCTCGATACATATACACGCCAGCCCATATCAAGTCTCATACCGAGGCGGCTATCTTGCTGCATCAGATCAACATGAAAACACCTGAAGCCCATAAATGTGAAAGAAGCAGGAATTGAAAGATAATAAGCTTTGGGCACCTAGAAGAGGCTCCCTGTACGTGGAGAATTGTCAAGGTAATACGGTTCGAAGTGTTGTATTCTTGGCCCTTCACATAAGTTTGTGAAATGGAAATTTGAATAATTGCCGCCGTCACGGTAACTCATTTCTTCGGCTAGACCTCTTTTATCGATTTGATGAACTGTTAACAGTAGGGGTCGTTGTTTAGGAGATCGTTTTGTACAAGGGAGCTTCGAAGTACATAGAACATCTGCAGTCAATTATGTCCTTCTTGTCTTGGTACTCGTTTCTTAGACAAGTAACTGTGATAAGGTTAAAAGGTTAAGGGGTTAAAAGAAGCTTTAGCCGCAACACAAAGGTAAAGAAAACATATCTTAGACAACTAACAAATCGAGATTTGGTAGCAACTCTTCCAGTTTGCAGGAGTTATAAGGGCTGAAGCACTGAGAGGAGAACTGACCCAGCGTTGTTCTTTATCCTCAGTGCCTAACACTGACAAAGTTCTCCAAGAACAATGAAGAAATCAAAGAAGCCTCAACAGCCAAGGTCTATTCGACACAAAATCTCAATATCATTAGAAGCAATGGACAGCTTCCATGTATTACTGCATGTGAATGGTCTAGAGTGCCTAAGTCAAGCGTTCTCAGCTCGCCGACGCATGTTCATCGTGGGGTTCGCAAGAACATGCTTGATTGAGTTCTTCACAGGGTAAGATCTAGACAAACCTGTTACTAAAAGCTGTTGGTGTCTTTGTGGTAGTCCATATTGGAACCCTGTGAATTCCTTGTTCTCTTTATTCTTGATCCTCTGTATTCTTGATCTCCTGAAGCTTGTCCTTACATCAGACTCTAAGTACCCAAACTCCAGGTATCTGTTTCGTCTGCATATCCTCGCCTGCACTAGCGTCTTTTTTTTCTTTTCCTTGCATTCATCATTATTGTCGACTTCATATTGCTCACAAGCACAGAATGGCGATCCTGCGAAATCATGCTGGGGCTTTTCAATACTTCACATCACGGGTCGAAAACACCGAGATCATCTCAATGGAACATGTCATGACAACAAAAATGAAGAACAAAAAGGGGCACGATGGTGAAGTGCAAAAGGAAAGGTCTCGGAGGGAGTCGAACCCTCGCTGGCGGAATCAGAATCCGCAGTCATAACCGTTAGACCACGAAACCTGTGTTCTAATTGGTGCAAGTTATTGGCAAAATTTTGATTTGTCAGCGTTGCGCGGACCTGACAGCGCGCCTTGACTGATCTCCCTGCACACTGTAGACACCATCTCGGCTGCAAACATCTCGCTGGTGCCGTTGTTGAGATGCGGTTACCAGCTCAGCCCTTTGGCGGCACACTCGCCATAATTGGTGGCTTTTCTCACGCTTGAGCAGTTACACTGTTGTTCCGGTGTGAAAGTTTGAGGTCTACATCACTACGGGGTGGAGTACCAGAGATAAGCGTTGTTTTGGCGGCGTCGTTACTGTGCTAGAGGACCGAGTGGGCTGGTGTTGAGGTGCGCGACAGCCCTGGTAGCTGTTTCTGCCACTGAATATAAGCTGTAACCAAACAACAACTATCACATACGACCAAAGGTAGTGGAAAATACGGGATCCCGTCCGCTCTCCCATAGTCAAGCCACTAACCGGCGGATTAGTAGTTGGGTCGGTGACGACCAGCGAATCCCCGCTGTTGTATGTTTTTGCCCATCTTCAATTGGCCTCTGTAACATACCACGCTTGATTCATCCATCGCAAAGTACGAGCTACCACGCTTAGTTCATCCATCGGATAACATACTTTGCGATGGATGAATCAAGCGTGGTATGTTACAAAGGTCGATTGAAAATCTTTTAGATGAGTTGAAGGAAGAAGGATGACCCGGCATTGTTATTTATTTTTGGTTATCGAGGGAAGTGGTGGTTGAGAAATGAGGTGAGACACGGTCATTTTGGTGGTGGTTGATTCGCGTTGCAGGATGAGGCTATGAGATTAATTTGACGGCGATCTGAGTTTCGATAGGATGCTGCCATTGTGCAACCAACTGGCAGAAAGTCCAAAAGCTTATTATGACCTCGTTTATTAATTGCAATTCGGAGGTACATCAGACGCGGCGGTTAACTGAGTCGCTGATATAGTCTTGTGCAGGTGTCTTGCAAATATTCAGATCCTTGATGAGGCTGCAACTGCAAAGCCTGAGACTCCCAAACCCATAAGTAATTTCAAGTCGCACCCAGAACCTTTTCGCTGCTATTTAGAATCTAACAGGTTTTCAATTTTTCTCAAGCCATTGTCTCCATAATCCGATCACTCAGGATCATCATCCAACAACTCCCTAACCCTTCCCAACGCTTCCCTCTGAACATCCTCAACCGACTGATCAACACTAACAATCAAAACATCCTTCTCATCATCCGCCGGTCTCTCCAACACCTCAAACTGACTATGCACAAGAGCAGGTCCCGCAAAATGGCCCTTCCTCGCAGCAGCCCGCTTCGTGAGCACTTCCTCCGGCGCATCAAGATGTAAGAAGTGAACTCGCAAATCACCAGCTTTGTCAGATCCTTCACGCAGAATATCGCGGTATTGACGCTTGAGTGCGGAGCAGGTGACTACGAGATGTTCTGTTCCTGGGCCGATGGGATGGTGGGTGGCGTGTTCATGCAGAGCTTGGAGCCAGCCGTAGCGATCTTGGTCGGTGAGGGGTTGGCCGTGGCTCATTTTCTCGATGTTGGTTTTTGGATGGAACTATGAGGCTGTTAGTGAGCTTCTAGAGAGAAAGGAGGTGACATACATCATCGCCTTCAACGAATTTGAGATCGAGTTTCTCTGCTATGAACTTGGCGACAGAGGTCTTGCCTGATGCTGTCGGGCCTGAGACGAAGAGGATCCATCGATGGCCTTTAGGGACGGGCTTGACTTCTGGTTTCTTTAGGTCACTCATATTATGTATCTCCTGCCGACGAGAAATGGTCCAATGTTAAGCAAGATGTTTCTATTGCAATGTCACGTATGCTGGAGAGCAAGTATGGCGTTGAACTGACTTGACGTCATAGTGATCTCCAGCTTTGTGAAGGGACCATCAATTCGTTACGCATGACCTCCAATTTTCACTTTCGATGAGCTTCCATAGAAAACCTACTATACAGATCAAACTGCAGTAATGTAGTTAATTGGACCATGTTCGTCTTCGTGCAAGAAACGTAGGGTAGGATGACCATACTCAATCATCCTCGTCCTGCTTCCTTGATTGACACTGTCATCACGGGCCATCAATGGATCCGGATTACTCATTTCCAATCTCCATAATTCTCTGACCTTTTCCCAGTCTTTGGTACGGGGCCCGAGATACCCGAAAGGATACCGCCATCAATCCACGACCCTGAAGGAGCATCACCATGCGCCAAGTTGTACGTGCATCTGAGCAGCATTAGCAGTTGAAACAAGCTTATCGACGCGACGATACTGCGAAACAACCATTTCCATCCTTCCACGCGTAATCTCAGCCAACGCTGAAATGCTCCAGCCGCGCTTCTGGGGGGATTGTTGAAGCTCAAGCACATCTCGCCTGTTTCTGCAATCCGAGATAACCAATTGATAGCACCGTTTCAGGTCAGATTCTAGACGATTGATAACAACCGCCCATATCCTTGTCCTTCATGGAGAAAAAAGGAGCGTTGACATTTCTGGGTCACGGACGCAAGTGGAGAAGTGAAATCGGCCCATTTTGCTAGCATATTTATTATCATGGACGTAAAAACTACGGACAAGAGTCTAGATCCTTGGCTTCATTTATCTGATTACCAATGCTTCGAGGGATTTATCACTCCAGACAATAACAAGTGTTGGCCTCTGCGTTGTATACGAATGGACGGGATGGGTAATTGCCTGTTTAAGCACGGCCAAGAGCTGGATCAGCCTTATGGTCTGGGCATGCGATTGGATGGGTAATTTCCTGCCATAACACGGCGTTTATCTCCGTCAACCCGTTCAAACCCTTCGTGTTGCTCGGTGTGCAAAGCCTATCGTTCCAAGAGAAATGAGTCCTGCCGATCATTTTCCACGCAAAACTCAGTATCAACTACGAATGCAACCACCAGCCATGTGAACAGCAACAAAACAGAAACATTCACTGCTGATCAATTCCACGTGTCTCTTCTTCTCTAGGGTACCGTCCGACATCGTCATCAATCGCGCCCTTGCATGTGGCGCGCCCTGCCACGGCGGGCATTTCCCGAACCAATAACAAAAGCAAAGTTGTTCTAGAAGACCAGCTAGCGCCGCTTGAGAAAATTTCTGGAAGGGGAAAAATCTCGACATGTGTGGCTGCGGACCCGAGGTTGCAGGCTCGGTAAGACCGACATCATGCGACGGAGAATACGGGACACTTCAGTTGGTAGCAGACTTTTCTGTGTTAGGTAGGTCGTTTGCTTTGGTGAGGCAATAACCTGGGTTTAAGGGGCGATCCTTTTAGTTCACTTCTAATACAAGCTTAACCTGTACGTGGCCTAGCCACATTTTACTTCTCAGTTTCACGATTCAAGCTTCATCAAGATCCAAGAAATGTAATGTACTCCGTAGTGATCTGAAGATCTTGGCCGTCACGACGTGTCGCATGGAGACCAACTCCATATTCCCCATGGGGGCTGTTTATCATTGACAATCGCCAAGAAAACATGTGGTCAACGTTATTATGTATCAAGTGGTTTCTTTTACGTACAAACACCGCTGGGTCTAGAAGTGCGTGCGTTATGGGTGACTCCACTGGTAAGGGGATGGGAAACATGTGGTGATGGTTAGGTGTTCATAGCTTTTATGGGTTACTCAAGGATGGCGAGATAAACATGAACTGAGCTTTATTCATGGGTTGAGAAGGAGGAGAGATAATGTTGTAATTCTTGTTGGTAGTGATACTGATTATCGTGATGATGATGATCCCTTCTGCGGCCGTAAGAATTGGACTCGAGTGAACGAGTCTCGGGCCGACCGCAGCCTCAAGTGGAGACGGCGTCAAGTGCCGAAATCTGCAAAATCTCCCATGTCAAGCCGAGCCCAGCAGCAGCGGATATGGCGTCAAAACTTGGAGTAAGCTGAGCCTTCTCCGCACCAAGCTTTTCACTCTTCTACCAAAACTTGGGGAAAAATCACCTTACACTGCCATCATACCACAACCACGGTTCTCCCTCTGTCTGTTACGTACAAAAAAACATCCCTTGCCACCCGGGGCCCCGAGATTTCACCCCAGGAACAAACAGTCCTTGTCTTACTGGAGATTGTGAAGGTTAGTTGGAGTCGCGAGTTGGAGCGAGAATAGCCGCGAGCTGAATTGGAGAAGCGGAACCGCTAACCTGACTTTGTCTAGGGCGTGTTTACGAAAGGGGAAAAGTGTGGACAAACTCTGCAGAAAAATTTGATGAGGGACGGTATTTCTCGGCTCAGACTGTAAAAGATTCAATGATTGACCCGTTCGAGATAAGCTACAAACTCGGCCCGCTCAGATATTCTGCCCCCATGGGGCCTTTTCATTGCACTCTGGACCGCGACAAACTCCTATCTCTTACGTATCCACAGGATCCATAAACGGAGATGCGAGTCAGTTTGGGGTAGAGCAGATCAAAGTTCCAACGAAACTCTTTTACGTAGTTGAGTGGGAACATACCCCAGATGAGATGGGTTCAAATATATAAGCGTGCCCCAGACTCTCCAGTTCTTGGGTTCCTTTTCTTGTCTATCCATCTTTGTGTTTATCTTGTGAAAGGGAAGAACTGCAATCATGAGCCATTACGATTCGGAGAATCAGGCCCCTGAGCCTACTAAGCATCACGGTGAAGACAATGCTGTCACCAACGATGCTGTCTTTGGAACAATCACCGAAGATGGTCCCAACTACCGAAACGTACGTCTTCTCCACCTCCAACTCATCAAACGTAGCTAATGAGAGCAGGTTGGTTGGCTCGGAACTTCAGTTCTGATGATGAAGTCCCAAATCGGCCTCGGCGTCCTCTCAATCCCCGCCTCTTTCGACGCCCTCGGTCTCATCCCCGGCATCATCTGCATGCTGTGCATCGCCGTAATCACAACATGGTCAGACTACATCGTCGGAAGGTTCAAGCAGCGACACCCTGAGGTCTACGGCATCGATGACGCAGCTGGGCTTGTGTTTGGACGCTTTGGACGCGAGTTTTATGGTATTTCGTACTCGCTTCTTACGATTTGCATTGCGGGTTCTGCTATGCTTGGTATCTCGATTGCTTTGAACAGTTTGAGTATGCATGGTACTTGTACCGCGGTCTTTGTGGCTGTTGCGTGTGTTGTGGCTTTTGTTACCGCTTCGATTCGAACGCTTGATAAAGTCAGTTGGCTTGCTTGGGTTGGTCTCGTCACCCTCGTCACATCTAGTAAGTCCCATCATCACAAACCCAGCGAACATGTCTAACGAAATACAGTCTTTGTAGTCACCATCGCCGTTGGTGTTCAGGACCGCCCCGATCTCGCCCCCAAGGACGGCGTCTGGAAGTCCGACTACAAGCTCTTCAACACCCCTACCTTCGCTGAAGCTATGTCCGCCATCGCTGCTTTCATTTTCGCCTACTGTGGAACTCCTGTCTTCTTCCCTATCGCTGCTGAGATGCGAGAGCCCAAGCACTACAAGAAGGCTTTGATCCTTTGCCAGAGCGTCGTCACTGTCGTTTACGTCGTTGTCGGCATTGTTGTGTACTACTACTGCGGTACCTATGTTGCTTCTCCTGCTCTCGGATCTGCTGGAAAGACTATCAAGAAGGTCGCCTACGGTCTGGCTCTTCCTGGTCTGATCGTCTCTGCTACCCTCTACACTCACGTAAGTTGATCTATCTCATTGTGCTATTGCAATCAGTACTAACACTATGAAGGTTCCCGCCAAGTACGCCTTCGTCCGCTTGCTCCGAGGCTCCAAGCACCTCACTGACAACTCCCTCACCCACTGGGCCGTCTGGCTCAGCTGCACCTTCGGCATGGCCATCATCGCCTACGTCATCGCCTCCGGCATCCCCGTCTTCGGCGGTCTCGTCTCCCTCGTCGGCGCCCTTCTCGGAACCCTTCAGTGCATGCAGCTCTTTGGCTGCCTCTGGCTCTACGACCACTGGGCTGAGGGCAAGGACAAGTCACAGCGCACTACCAAGTGGACCATGATGGTTGGCTGGTGTGGCTTTGTTATTGTTCTTGGTACCTTCCTCATGATCGGTGGTACTTATGGTTCTATCAAGGGTATTATCGACTCTTATAACGTGAGCGGTGGTTCTGCTGCTTGGTCTTGTGCCGATAACTCCAACTCTTCTTAGAGGGTAGAGGCAGGATAGATGTTTAGATGTGATTATAGATGATTTATAGATGTTAAATGCAAGCGTTGATTGAGTTCAAACAATGGTCAGCCGCGTCTCGTGAACACATGAACAGTCTTTGCAACGTCACTCTCAATGTTGCAGAGATCAGCCACTACCCCTTTACGGAGGAACCACTCACAGCTTCTCCTTTAATGAACTCACTCTCCACTCCCCCTTCAGATCTCGCTCAATTCTCTCAAATACCCCTGGTCCCTGCTTCCCCAAACCTGTCCCCACCGCCACAGCATAAGCTCCAACACTCCTCATCCTTCGATAACCGTCCCCATCACGTACTCCACCAACACCGATGATCTTTATATGACTCAGTTCTGGGACTTGATCGAGCATCTTTCTCAACGTTGACACGTTGCCGAGTGCAAGGGGGTGGAGAGGTGGACCGGCCATGCCACCAACACCAGTACCTGGTAATTGAGGATCCATATGCTTGTTGTTTTCAAGAATGAGGCACGACCCAAGAGTGTTGGTAGCAGTGATGAAACTCAGGGACGATGCAGCTGGTAGCAAGGTCTCAATCAAAGTCGCAAACTGCCCAAGGTGCGTATACGGTGGCGTCTTGATACCAACGGGCAAAGACGGATTCTTCGGAAGCAGATCCAGATACTTCTTGAGAGCACCACCCCCATACGCAGGCGGCGGAGCTCCTGGGATATTTGGACAGCTCAAGTTGACCTCCATGGCCAAAGGGAAAGCAAGGATCTTCGATGCAGCCTCAATGCGCGCATAGCTCTCTTGTATGTCTTCAGGTGATCCCGTAACACTGACAATAAATGTCTTTCGCAACTCAGGAAGGCGGCGGGCAATCTCTGCTAGGAAACCGAGGTATCCATCCAGCGTTATTGGACTGTAACCAAGATTGTTCAGGCTCGCTGAAGCACTTTCTGTGTGGCCCTTCGGCGGAGTCTGGTTAGAAGAAGTGCCTTTATCAGGACTTGAGGAGGAAGCGTTGAAGAAAAGGTATTGGTGTTGCTCATGCTGGTGATTGAAGCCATTGATAAGTGACGTGCGGGTCGTGATAGCGCCTGTAGAGGTGGAAGAGGCGATCGCCAAAAGATCGTTGATATCAGTGGCCCATGGGGTTGCCGAGTTCAGTAAAGGCGGGTCGATGTTTAACTGAGGCGGCGCCATTGTTGCGGCTTGTTATCTGGAAGCAGTCGAGGAATGAAGTTGAAGATGAGGGGCTGGAGATTGGAGTTGGTGGTGATAAGAATCGTATTATGTAATCAACAAGCAGGCGGGTGGCTCTCGGGTGCTCTCATCAAAGTCTGGTCTAAACATGAGAATCATGGTATGAGTTTACACTTGTGTCATAAAAGTTTAGGCTAAGTACAGGATAGGCCTCTGGCTTGTTATTCACTAAACCTAGCCAAGGACGAACGGAATCATTCTTCCTGCTGTTGCACTGTTCACTATCATCTTGCTGTCTACTTTGAACAGCCTGTTCGCTCAGAGAATTGGAACAAAGTACCTATGTCAGTGTTCCTGTTACGATTTACCACGCGAATCTTTCACTAGTCCTTTGAAGTCTCTTTGTTCAGCCACCATCCGCTGAGTATTACGGTGGCGAACATCCGAACAGATCTCAATACATAACCGTATTATCCGGCGAATATGCTTCACGCAGATCACTATCCGCGTTGTCATCCTATATAAGGCCATCCTTGCGACTCTCCCAGAGATCTTTCCGAATCAACAGCATCCGTCAACTTATCACAATCCTACTCCACACGAACAATCACATCAGAATTACAGAAACATCTCCTCTTCGAAATCAACAACCATGTCGCACTCTTTCGAGATAGACGGAAATTCTCCCCTTCTCTTTCTCCCTGACCATCTTCTCATTTCATTTCTGAACAAGGCCTCTTTCGATGGAGCCGATATTGAAGAGATCGTGAAGGAAATCCTCGGCACTCGTGCATTGTTCCTTTCGGAACCACGTCGTGAACCCGAGATCCTGGAAAGCGTACTTCGCAAGGGTCGGCTCCCTTTCACACTAAAAGGTTACTTCAAGTTTGGTTTCCAGCCTTGTTTCCAATGGATTCCTACGCAGAGTCGAGATCACAACCGTGGCGAACAGTCTGTCATTGTCGGTTTTACGGAGCGATATAAGTCTGAAGAAGACACGAGAGATGCTCTGAATATCTTGAAGTTATTTCTGCAGCAGACACCCTACGTTATTGGGGCTTCAGCTTCTGATCCGTCTCCACGACCCCCTGTCGACCACTTGGTTGAATGGATAAAATGGACCGCAGATGCATGGTTTGCTGATGAGTTCCGAGATGGCATCTGTGGCTTGATTGAGATGCTGTGTAAGAGGGGCGATGTCATTGATCTTTATTAAGATCGCTTTGGGTCCCAAGGTCATCCAGAGACAGGACCCGACAATGCAGTCGAGCTTGCAATGCAATCGTATTGCCCCAGCTCTCTCCTTAAGAACTCTCTAATGTATCGACCTGCTGGCGAAGGGCCACTAACAGCTAGGAGCAAACTCTGGAGACGTTTCGGTTCTGATCTGCCTCGAGGAACGCATCGCGCTGTTTCAAACATGGAGTGGATAGTCGCTGGTATTCACACCCAGTTCTACAGCCGAAAGTTTGGTCCTTTCAGGGGTTATGGCGAGAGGCTCAAGGGTTTTGATTATCCTGATGGTATTGCTGAGGTCTACAAGATCAAGGCCTGCTTGTTGTCGAACGACTACTGTACCGACGAGACTGAAAGGGAGGCCCTAAACAATCTTACTCAGGCGATCACCAAGGCCCAGGAGATGATGCCATTCACTGGTCGTCTTCACCATACTGAGCAGAGTGAGAATGAAGGGTTGTTCATGCTTTTCAGTGCTGTATCAGGCCTCGCTTCCGATGCTTACAAAATGGAATGTGAGAAGCTGACTGAGGAGTTTGGCCCACGACGCCATCAATTCATCATCAATGATCGATTTGATCCTCGAGTTGAATGGATGAAGTATACGGCCGACATCAAAATTCCCGAGTTGCAGAGTGAACCTGGAAAGAAGTTTCGCGATGAGGCCCTCGACATCTGGCGACGCCTGATCATTGAGCGCGGCGACAGCCGTCGATGGTGGGAGATTTCGGAACAGGATAAGTGGTTCGTCCCTACTGAAGAGGTCAAGTCTGCTCTCAGAGACGCGACTCCATCTGCTGCTGATGCTATGGGTCTGTAGAGTGTTTGAGCGTTGGGTTGTTTGAGGAGAGTTTTGGTGTTTTCGCGCATTCCTGTAGCAAGCGCGGGACGCTTTGCAGTCGGGAGTCTGGAATCTATCGAGATCTAGTTGAATAAAAAGGTAAGTGCATGAACCCGTTCTTTGAATCGTACCATTGTGAGGGAAATAAGATAGTGACCGTGATACTAACGTTGCAACAACCAGGATATGAACCCCGCACAGCACCCGCCGATCCCACTCAAAGTCGGGGAACCTTGATCATATCCTTCCTGATTGAGTATACGGAACCGACGCTTATCGGCCGGTCATGTTTCTCCATGATTGTTGAGCGAATCTCGGTGCGGCTCTACAATTGAAGTCCGGATCCTTCTCGTTACACTGACTCTGTATAAAAGATCGACATTTTACCAGCTCGCTTTTTCCCTCTCCCAAGCCTCTCATACTGTCAAGTCAATCATCGATCATGAGGTCCTCTTTGTCTCAGGTGGCGACAGCCAGCGTCCTTCTGGCCTCGGGTGTCAAATCTCTCGCCGTGCAACCTCACGCCCTACGGAGCGAGACGCCTGATGAGTCCCCTGCTCTCAAGATTCCCGGACTGCCTCTGCCAAACGCGACAAGGTCTTACTGGCAAGATCCTCCTCACCGCATCGCCAACCTCCGCACTACCAAGGATCTGCCGACCGAGAAGACCTTTGATTATATCATCATCGGGTCCGGTATCTCAGGTGCAGCTACAGCGCACAAGCTGTTGGATCGCGACTCAAGTCTATCAATCCTGATGATCGAAGCGCGCACCGCAGCTTCAGGCGCGACGGGTCGTAACGGAGGTCATTGCAAGCCCGGTGACTACAATGGTGTGAAGGCTTGGGTCGAGACATACGGCGAGGATGATGCTCTTCGAATTGCCAACATGGAGCAAGATTGTGTCAACGACGTGCGCGACTTTGTCCGCTCACACAACGTTTCAAGCGACTTCACAGACGTCGAGACCGCTAGTCTGTACTGGACTGATGATTCGTTCAAGACGGCCGTTGAGTCAATTGAGTTTCAGCATGAGCTTGAGAAGCGCAGGCCCAATGACGTTCCCAAGAACAAGAGGACTATTTGGAAGGGTCAGGATGCGCGTGACTACTGGGGATGGCCTGAGATCGTGGGAGCTGTGACCTTCAAGGCTCATACTCAGAATCCATACCATACCGTTTGTGCGATGCTTGAGTACAGTCTTGAGAAAGGTCTCAATCTGCAGACAAACACCATGGCGCTGAGTCTCAACCAGCTCGGCAAGAAGACCAAGGCTGGAGCAAGATGGGAAGTCAAGACGAATCGTGGCACCGTCAAGAGCAAGCACGTCGTACTCGCTACCAATGGCTTCACTCCTGCTCTTCATCCCGGCATCGCCAGCACCAACTTCACCATGCCCGTCCGCAACCAAGTCTCCGCCGTCACACCCTCCGCCAACACGACCGACAACAAAGTCTTCCGACGAAGCAACAGCGTTCCCGATCTCCACAGTGGAAACGTTTACATCGCGGCTCAACCCCCAGGCGCCAAGGACGCAGGTAGTGTTGTAATCGGCGGCTCAACCCAAATGTCACCCACGCGTGAACGCTACATCACCGACGATACCGCCATCAACGAGCAAATCGCCTACGTTCTTCATGGTGCAGCACGTACAGTCTATGGGTATGAGAACTGGGGCGGTTCGACCAAGGTTATCCAGGATTGGACGGGTATTGTGTGCGAGACACCTGATGGGTTCCCCTTGGTCGGTGAAGTTCCGGCTGAGGATGGATTATGGGCTATTGTTTGTATGAACGGGCATGGCATGGCGTGGGCTTATAGGAGTGCTGAGGCGCTTGTTGATATGATGACTGAGGGAAAGACGCCGAAGTGGTTTCCTGGGCAGTTCAAGGCACAACGGGCCTGGGAGGGTCAGAGTAACGAGGAGCTGTAAGATTTCCAAATTCAGAGTAATCAGTTAAACTTTGCAAAATCTTCCTCATTCAAGGACGTGAGCGAACTGAAGTCGTGGGCTCCGTGTTGAGACAGGCCAGTGGTTGTTGTGGCCCTAAGATACTTGTTAGTATTAACTCTTGTGGGACCCTTCCTCCTCGAGTATGTGAAGTTGCGATGCTTCTGGTAGCACTGCGTTCGAGATACTTGTCTCTTGACACAATTGAGTGAGAGATGGGCCCATGGTGTTGTCTTGTGCCATTATTGTAGGTAAGTCCAAGGAGGCACTTTTCAGGAAAGATCGGGAGCCGATCGATAAAGTATTGGAGTATCTAATAGTGCTCGACATTTTGATAACAGATATGGACTCCACAGAAAGTGTGTGGAGTCGTGGACCGGTCTAAGAGGTTGATGTCGGGCGTTGGAATTGATTGCTACGGCTCCCGGGTGGTCGAGAACGTAGGCAATGGTGACAAGGCAAGGTGACGCTGAAACAGAAAGGAGTCATCTTACCAGATTTCCGCATCGGCCCTTGAAACCACAAGTTAGCGATATTGGTAGATACACTTTGGGGCTTGATGACTCACCGGGTTCATGTTGATGATCTTTGGTAGCATTGGTCAGTAGCATCCCGTTTATAAACTCAAAACTGATTTCTCAGCTTTGTCAAAATCGGATATACAAAATCTGACATATTTCCGACGCTAATCACGATAATCTCCCATCTCGGATCTGAAATCTGCATTAATAATGGTAAAAATGCTGTTGTGGAGATCTGACTTGGCCGGTTCCATCTTTATTGGCTCGGAAGTACGGATCTTCGGATATACGTAATCTTTCGGACTTGTTCGCCGCTGTTTATATACAATCTCGTCATCCCTTGATAATGAAGTTCTGAACATATCAGGCTCTGAACATTATCCAAAATGGTGACTGAAAGCGAAAAAGGTGAGTTAACGCGTTGTTTGTGCTGGGGATTGGGGCTAACTGGTGCAGAACAAGGCTTTATGCCTGATCCCGAAAGGGACGCGCCGTCTGATATCAACACGCTCACAGGCCCAGATGAGGAAGCCATCTCAAGAACAAAGACCAACGTCTCAATAGCTGAAACCTTCTCGCTCCCTCGTGAGATACTCTTTGTTGCGATTATCTGCATGGCGCAATTCATGACACAAGCCGCTCTCGGAAACTGTCTCAACATCATCCATATCATCGGCGACTCATTCAACCTCACTAATCCCGCGGAGCTAAGCTGGCTCATCGCCGGGTTCAGTCTCACGGTCGGAACGTTCATCCTCTTCTCCGGTCGTCTTGGCGATATCTTCGGATACAAGCGCCTCTTTCTCATCGGTTTCGTCTGGTTCGCTGTTTGGTCCATGATTTGCGGCCTTGCAAACTACTCCAACCATGTTCTGTTCATCTTTGCCCGAGTGTTCCAGGGCATTGGGCCTGCGCTTGTTATGCCGAACGGTCTCGCTATCCTGGGAGCTTCGTACAAACCTGGTGGTAGAAAGGCTGTTGCGTTTGCGCTGTTTGGAGCTTGTGCGCCTGGTGGTTGTGTTTTTGGAGCTTTGTTCGCTGGACTTTTTGTTCATGGGGATCCTGCTTGGTGGCCTTGGACTTACTACTCCTTCGCCCTTGGACTGGCGTTCATTGCGCTCATGGCGTACTTCATCATTCCGGACCCGCCTCACAAGTTGTCGTCTGCCGATATGAGCTGGCGAGATATCCTTGGCCAGCTTGACCTTCTTGGTGCCACGACCGGTATCACTGCACTGGTCCTCTTCAACTTTGCCTGGAACCAAGCCCCCATCGATGGCTGGGACAAACCCTGGGTATTCGTCCTTCTTATCGTTGGGGTACTCCTCATCCCCGTTTTCTTCTACGTTGAATTGCGCGTCGCTTCGCATCCTCTCATTCCCTTTGATGCTCTGACCAGCGATGTTGCCTATATTCTCGGATGTATTGTCTGTGGCTGGGCTACCTTTGGTATCTGGGTGTACTACACTTGGCAATTCTTCCAGATGCTTCGTGGAGCATCACCACTTCTTACGAGTGCTTGGATGAGCCCCGTTGCTGTCTCCGGAGCCTGCGCTGCATTGATTACTGCATGGCTTCTTCATGTGTCGCATCCTGCTTTGGTCATGCTGCTCGCTCTCACAGCCTTCACGACTGGCACTATCCTGATGATGACAGCCCCCGTCGAGCAGTCTTACTGGTACCAGTCTTTCTTCGGCCTTATCATCATGACGTTTGGCATGGACATGTCGTTCCCGGCTGCGACGCTGATTCTCTCTAATTCTGTCAAGAGAGAGCATCAAGGTATTGCAGCAAGCTTGGTTAGCACCATAGTCAACTACAGTATCAGTTTGGGTCTTGGATTCGCTGCTACAGTGGAGGTTAACGTTACAAACGGTGGAGAGTCAAAGCATGAGTTGTTGATTGGTTATCGATCGGCTTTCTACATGGCCGTTGGCTCCGCCGGGCTGGGACTCGGTATCAGTATTATCTACTTCCTCAAGACGAAGTGGTATCAGAGGAAGGCGAAGCAATGAACAGGGAAGTTATAGAATGGCGGTTTCATGGAATCATGTTTGCGGGAGGGAAATTTGATAGATTATGACTTTATAGACACGGCCTACAGCCTCATGATAGAATTTAAGTTACCGATAAGAATTTGATCTGGCGCGAGTATCTTGACGTTCTTGGGACTGAAATTCCCACTGCAGAAGAAAAAGTCCAAAGATTATGTCGATGGAACCTTGGAGGCTTTGGAGTAGCAGAGCTGGGCGGTGCGCAATATGATAGAAGATGATGCCTCGACTGAGCTTGCAAACTTCAACATGAGGCCTGGGCAGCTTGAACATCCATCAGACGAACCGTGAGTCACCATGTCCAAGTGTTGACAGGGCCACATAGTTCTGTTGTTCATGGGAGTCTGGCTGATCTCGCTATGTCGCGTCACTGTTTCAAACTTCAGTAGCTGCAACTGGTATGTTCCAGTGCCATGAGCCCTGCAAAGGCGGCGCATTCTATTTCGTCCACCTCAATGACAAATGTCGACCCGAACATCACATTGCCTCTTTGAATCACAGACCATGAGTAGTTCTCCCGCGCCCGACCGCGTGTCAGTTTGACTTCCCGCTTACCCTCCAATGCCACTGAAGCAGCCCTCTAAGCCCTGCTGACTGGTGTCGTCATAGGGCTGATGGACTCCCGAATGCGAAGTGGACCTCGGAAAGCGAGCCAATCGTAAAATTCTCGATCGCCAGCCGTTGATGGCTGCGGAATCTATCGACGCTAGAATAAAATCCCCTGAACCTTTTGCGAGTGCGATTATCAAGTGCGTAATGCATTCCTCCGAATTCTATTCCCATTTCATGCGTTTTGTCATTTCGCTGGTGATTCAGACACAGCGCTCATGTTCGCATCGCCAGTGTGAATGTTGAAGGGCAGTGGGGTAGCAGTCCCCAGACTGACAAAAGATATGACTGGCTGTAGCTAGAAATATAGAAGAATTTGTACAAATGTAAGATGAATCACATAAAAACTTGGAGGAAGTAAGAGATAGAATAGCAGCAATGATTCAATCTCCTCTTGATCTTAATCTTATCACAGGTTGTTCTCTATTGATCGCAGAGTCAAGCTTTCATTTGAGAACCACTAAACCCCATTTGGCAATCAACTCGCATCCGAGTGCGAAGACACTGTCACTAACTTAGCGTCATTTCAAAAAGACTGCAGCCTCAAATCAATGCGAGATACGAGATGCGCCAGTGGAACAATAGTATATATATCTGTATCCCAGTCGCTTCGAAAAATTCATTTCATCACTAAAGCATTCAATCAACTACCATTTCATACAAACAAACATCATCTTTACTCTCATCCCTCAGCAACACGATCCCCTTAGTACCCAAGGACCAAAACAACCAAAACATGCCTGCTCAGCGCTTCAAGGCAATCATCGTCGGAGGTGGTCCAGTTGGCCTCACAGCTGCTCATGCTCTATCCCGCGCAAACATTGACTTCATTCTTCTTGAACGTCGCTCAAGCGCTGTCATCGACGCTGGCTCCAACCTCGTCCTCAACCCCATGGGTCTTCGCGCTCTTGATCAACTCGGTCTCGCAGCTCCTCTTGAACAAGTCAGCTCCCCTCTTGGTCTGATCAGCCGTCAAGATCACCAGGGGCGCGACATTGGCGACGCGTACTGGTTCATTCTGTTTAACAAACTGTGAGTTCACCCCTTATTTTGACGAACTCTCGACTGACAGATTAAGCTTGGGAACTTTTCCCCGTGTTGTCAGCCGTCATGACCTCACCAAAGTACTCTACGACTCCTTCACTCCCCTCCAGAAGAGCCAGATCCTCACCGACAAGAAAGTCGCCGACATCATCCCCAGCGAAACCGGCGTCAAAGTCTCCTGTGACGACGGAACATCTTATGAGGGTTCCATCGTCATCGGAGCAGATGGCGCTCACAGCTATGTCCGAAACAAGATGCGAAACCTTGCTGAAAATGCCGACTCTGATGAGATCAATGACGAAAAGCCCTTCCTGACCACATTTCGAGCTCTCTGGCTCCGCATGCCTACCAAGTTCGCGGGTATCGAGCCTGGCACTACCTGTGAGACTCACGGTCCTGGTGCAGCGACACAGCTCTTTGCGGGTGAAGATTCTTCGGTGATGGGCCTTTATGAGAAGTTGGATGCGCCTACTCGCGATCGGGTGCGATACACCGAGAAGGATCAAATCGATCTTGTTGAGCGATGGGGACACATTCCTCTGGTGCCCGGAGGCAGACTCACCCTCAAGGAGGCCTTCGAAGCTCGCACACAGTCTGGTCTTGTCAGTCTCGAAGAAGGTGTCGTCAACCACTGGAGCTGGGGCGGTCGTGTCGTTCTCGCAGGCGACTCAGCACACAAGTTCACCCCCAGCACAGGGGCAGGCTGCAACAATGGCCTCATCGACGTCGTTGCACTGGTCAACCAGCTGTACGCCCTTCGCCAGCAAACACCTTCCCCAACTCACGCTCAACTCGCGACCGCCTTTCAGTCGTACCAAACTTCACGCATGGATGCCGTTGTCGAAGCTTGCCGGGGCTCGGGTCAAGCCACTTCCAGTGCCACTTGGCAGACTGGCGTGTTCAAGTTCATTGACAAGCACATCATTGGCATCACTGCCATACAAAACATGCTGTTTGGTCTGGGTGCTCCCAAGATGGCGCAGTCGCCTAAGTTGACGTTCATCAAGGGGCCGGAGAGACATGTTGGCAAGATTGCTTGGACAGAGCCGCAGGAAAACAAGGTTTATTGAGGGGGTTTGGACACAAGAATGGTTTCTTTGACTTGTACTTGTACTTTTTTTTTTTACATAATTTAGCGAGGGGTGCTAGACGGTAGACTTCATGATCAATCTCACATCTTCAATGGAATGCAACGACCGTTTCGAGTGACGAATGTGACAACTTGATATGCCCAGCAAGAGGAACTGGAGCCGCAGGTCTAACCCCCCCTGGCGACTTGAATTCTCAAGCTGTCAAGGTAGAAGTCCCTTGGCTCAAGGTCTCGTCATCTGCGACTTGCAATCGTGTCTGGGTACTGCTTGTCAGCCGCGTCCATGCGTCGTCGAATGTTGTCGAATGATAGAGAGTGAGATACTGATTAGCATTGACACAGATGCGTCATAAAAAAAGAATCAAAATTTGCCAACGGCGCACACCAACGTTGACGAACAGAGATGGAAGTGGCTTATTGAAGTCAACGCATCCAATAACGTCGTTGAGCTTGGCAGATTGATAATCTAATTCAGTTAAGACAGTAACAGATTCTACGCTATCGGCACGTTGAGATGACGAGATTTGTTAGTGTTATAGCGCGCTTGAAAGCCCCGCAAACGTCATCGGCACAACCGAGCTGACAAATTTCATGACGATGACAAATGAGTGACAGTGGGATACCACCAAATAAAAGACGGAGTTTTTACGCAGATATCCGAATTCAATTACCGATAATTGGTTATAATAAAAAGCCGTTGCCAATTCAATTTCCCCATCTTCAAATCCCAAACCCGCATGTCACGACTTCTCAGAACAAGACCAATTCTGAAACCGCTCTTCAACCCCGCTCAACTCAGACCTTTTCACCTTACAACCACCAAAATGACAACCGGACTATTCAACTACATCGATCCGACATCGAGTCTCGATGATAACGGAAACAGAGTCAAGCCTTGGGCTAAAGTCGATGTTGATCAAACTTCTTTTGAGCGCAGCCAGCACAAGCGCGACGTCGTGGATATTCGCAACGCCGCTAGCATAACCAGTTTCGGTGTAGATGTTTCTGGCTTCGATGTCTTCAAGTCTCCTGCCAAAGAAACCGAGTTCACTGATGATGCGGCTGTAAGGAATGGATACTACGGCGAAGTTGAAGCGCTGCTCAAAGAGAGGATTCCTGAGATTAAGAAGGTTGTCATTTTCGATCATACTATTCGCAGAAGGGAGAAGTCGAGTCCGAGACAGCCTGTGCAGCAAGTCCATGTTGATCAAACCCCCGGCGCAGCTGAAGCTCGTGTGAGACGACACACCGATCCTTCAGAGACGGAAGAGCTTCTCAAGGGAAGATACCAAATCATCAACGTCTGGCGACCCATCGGCCATCCCGCCACAGACTTTCCCCTCGCAGTCGTCGACTGGCGCACAACCAAGCCTGAAGACATGATCAAAGTCGATCTTCTGTACCCCAAGCGCGACGACAACGACGACGATGATCGTGGAAAGGAAGTCCTCCCCGATGCTTCGACACTTCGATCAACGGAGGGCTATCAAATCAAGGGCGAGACATATTCTGTTGCGCCGAATGATGAGCACAAGTTTTACTACGCTAAGGATATGACGCCTGAGGAGGTCATGTTGATCAAGTGCTTTGATTCAAAGAGCGAGGTTCATGAGGGTGGTCAGCATGGGTTGGCGGGATATACGCCTCATACTGCGTTTGTTGATCCTGCTACGCCAGCGGACGCGAAGGGACGACAAAGTATTGAGGTTAGATGCTTGGTGTTTTACTAGAAATGCCCGGAGATGAGATATTTTCGGACTTACATAGCGTTATGAGTTGATAAAGGAGAATTTACTTGCTATTCGTGAGAATCAAAGTTTGTTCAGTTTGTAAACCTTACCAACTTTCCAGCAAGATAGATTAAGTTAACCCTTCAAGTAACCAACAGCCATTTTCATTTCCACTTAATTGGTATTATATGTCTGCCGAAAAATTCGTTCAATTTTCCCTTTCTTCAACTCGGCCTTGTTGGTGAGAGTACCCAAAAGTCTGGTTGTCTGTAACTTCCGCACTGGCTTCTTGTTCTCCAGGTGAGTCACCTCACTGTCCATAAAACACTACCGCCGTTACCGTGGGTCCTGCCACTGCAGTTGCACAACCATTACATGCTATTGTTCATAATGCAGAGGCCTCTACCTCCAGAGATTTCTCCTCTTCCGCCCTCTTTACTCTACAAACTTCGGAGTTCTCCTTCGCCACATTCCCATTTTACCATATCTTCTGGATTATTCCATCATAATTCTTCAAGCGCACTGGTAAGACATCTACTACGCGATCATGGCATAATCTCAATGTAATAGAGCGTAGCCAACATGGCACAACCCACGATGGTCGAAGATCCCAATCCCGGTAACGCACGCAAGCAAAAGGAAGACACGCCAACCATGTCGGCCAGCGAAATGTCTTCACTTTCCTTCCATCCATTCCCGAAACTCCCACCCGAACTCCGACTGAAGATTTGGAAATCGGCCTGTTTCCCTTTCACCCCCAGCGAACACGGCCTACACTACGTCAACTTGGTAAGCCTCACGGACAACGAGCTACCTGAGGACGAGCGTATATATGGGACACCAATGGAGGTGATAGCGCTTCTTCCCGATCTCCAGACCTCGCCCAAACCTCAGGAGTTTGTCGGACGCGCCAACAGATCTGCCTACATGTGGGACGCTGGTCTCTGGAACGCATGCAGAGAGTCGAGGGGAGTTATTGCCGCGCACTTTCGGCTGCACATCTCGCGTAGGCAAAATCCCTCTCTTCCAATCTGTCTCTTTCTTCGAAACAAGGAGCCTGCAGCGCCCTTGATGGTCATGCCCACCCGGGACATATTTTGCATCAAAAACCTCGGCCTACCATCGTTGCCATCCAGTTTGGAGGCTGCTCGCCTTAACCTTCTGGGCCTCTTTGGCCAAAGAACTGTCATCCGGCACTCGTTCAATCTTGCCCTTGAGTTTGACTCCAGTTGGAATGACGAGTTCCCCAGCGACTGGTACGAACTGAAAAGAGAGAATTCACCTCGAGGCTTGTTTACAGTCTGGCTCAAGAGTTGCAGGGAGGGCCGTGGCGATGCGCCTTGTATCTACCTGCTCAACAAGGCCGCTCGTCGGGGGCCGAATTGGGAGGTGAATGGGAATACAGTCTTCCACGATTGCGACGGTGCTTACGTGACAGTTGAAGATGATTACGCTGGCTGGCACTCGGCCTTTCCGGAAGAAACTTCAGCTACGCTACGGTTCCTCTACTGTGTTTGGGAGCTTTGGACCGCGGCCTCTTGCGAGGACTGTACTGCCGAGGCGATATGTGAACTCTGTCACAATTACCCCGATTTCGATCTGACCAAGCATGTCAAAGTTCTCATTCGTCACGAACAGGAAGCTGGTGAGGAGGAACAAGAGGATGAATCGGTTGACGCGAACGACGACAACGAGGATGAAGTTAAGTAAGACGGTGAAGAGGGCAAAGAGATCTAAATCCTAGAATGGGTGAAGCTGGGGAGGCAGCTGGTTGGGACATTAATGACTTCTACAGACTTTATGTAATGATGCTCTCTCCCTGATTTACGAACAATCAAGGATGTCTGACAGGGAGAGTGAGTCAACCACTTGCTAGCGAAGAAAGATTGAGACAAAGCGCCACGGAGAAGGTACAAGGAAGGCGAGCATTGAAGTCTGGATTTATGAATCACGATTTGTACTTCAACCTGAAAGCTGTCAATACCGAAGTTGACTTGATGCCACAGTCCGGTGAAAGACGGTTAATAAAGCTACATTATTATGTCTAAACCACCGGGACATTAGAGTCCCAACCACCCGCCGCTGAAGATGACTCAAGTAAAGAGCATCTGAGATTTTGAGCGGTGGCCGGCCCGGTAAGCGGTAACGCAAGAGTTATTGGCTCTCCATGGACTGCACTGCCAGTGGAATCTTGTCCAATGACCAAACCCTTAAGGTTCATTGAAGTCGCGAACGCTTCTCGCGGTTGACTGGCTCACCCCCATTCAGGCAGACACATCTTGTGTCACTGCCACTGCCACCGCGACATGGAAACAGATCCAACAATCATGTGCTTTTGTTTATAAGGCGAATGACTCCCACCACAGATCCATTCATTCTCTTCATCCTTCGAGCCTCACTCTTCACTTTTCTTCTAAACCCCCCTTCATCTCAAACCTTCATCGCAAATCACGTCAGTTCACAAGATGTCTTCACCTACCTTCCACCCGTTCCCCCGCCTCCCAACCGAGATTCAGCTTCAGATATGGGGAGTAGCCTGTATCTCTTCCACTATCTCCAGAGACGCTTATAATGAACAGCCTTGCTTGCACTACGTCAACGTTGACACATACAAGACCAAAGAGAGAGATCAACTCAACATAAGAGCCATCGACAACCAACGGGCTCCCCTCTTCGACGGCCAGAACCCTATCAACAACCGATCCGCCTACATGTGGGATGGTGGCCTCTGGATGGCTTTCAAACAGTCCCACGAGGTTACCACTAAGCAGTCATATCCCATATGGGCTCGACTTCGCAAAAATGAGTACTATCCTGGACGCCCTGCGATTCTCGCAACTCGAGATGCACGCGATCCACATAAGTACATGGTTTTCCCACGACTAGACATTTTCTGCATCAGAACAGCAGACTGGAAGTCCTTGCCCCATCACGTCGCATGTTGCAAGACTGGCCTCCCATCTTTTGATCCACTGTCCTCCTCTGTTGTTACGGTGGACAGACTCGCTATTGAGTTTGATTCCAGCTGGATCATTGACTTTCCGGAGACCTTGGAAGAACTGAAAGGCGAGAACTCTGCTCGTGGCCTCGTAACAACATGGATTGAAGGTGTTGACATCCGACCGGTCTCACCCGGCCTCTTTCTGATAGATAAGGGTACAATTTTGGTTCAAAAGACTGGCACCTGGCGTCCTGTGTATCATGACTGCGATGGGATGTACACTCAGATGCATTTGCGGCGTTACAATGACGCCATAGATAAGTTCATCGAGGCTTTTTGGAGCCTCCTTTCCACAGAGAAGTATGGAGACCTCTACGCACACGATAACCCCGACAGTCATGACGAAGAGTTACGCCCCACACACCCACGCGAAAATCAATGTTCTCGTTCGCTTCGAGTTCGTAAATCGCAAGGAAGTCAGTTGGACCGCTGTTTGCAATGAGATGCCCGATGAGGACGAAAAGGGTGCTCTGCGGGCCATATCGACCACTGGGAGGGTTTATGACCTGGACTATGATGATGATGTTGGGTATGTCATAGGGCACGTCGTTAGAACTTTTTGGAACATGATGGATTCAGAGGATCCTTGTAGCGAAGACAAGTTGGACCGAGTGGAATACGTCAAGTTCTTGTAGCTGGAGTTAAGGAGTGGAAACCAAAGCATGTAACAAGTACCTAGACAGAGTGCTCGGCAGTCGATAGATCAAGAATGGAAACAAGCTCGCTTTATGAGCTAGTCTATCGAGTTATCCTAACTTCCCATCCCTGTCTCGATGCAATATTTTGAACCGTGATGCATCCCAAAGTAGGATATCTATGACTTTCATCAAGATGCTCTATTACCTCCATATATGCTCTTAAGATGTTTCTACGACAACGAACTAGATTCAAAAGAGTAAAACTAAGTAAGAACCATCCAATCCAAGAGTAAATTGTTTGTGAGGATCAGGTCTGGATCCTTAGGGGCGTCGTCACTCTCTGCGACATGCCCATGTCTGCTCTCATGCATGTTCAAATACTATGTGAGGCGCAGGGCACGATTGACGTGCTGCTGCAAGCCACAAGATATTTCCGAAACTGATGAATAGTATTTTGACACTTGGCCTTGCCGTTTTCTGTTACTGCATATTGATATGTCTATGAGTTCACACATAGATAATCTATCAAATGCTCATGGTTACCCTGTATCGTCGTGGTGGACAACAGCCCCGCATTTTATGGTTCTGCCGTTCCAGACCGTTTTTGCCACTCCAATTGGTCCCTTGCTCATCAATTCCCCCACGTAAATTTCCATCCCCACCAACTCTTCTTATCCATTATCGAACCATCATGGCCAAGACAAAGTCCAAGAAGCGCAAACAAGCGCAAGCTCAAGCTCAATCCGACAACCCTCGAAAGATTGCAAAGACAACCTCCCCTTCGATCCCGACGCCTCCTCCCGATGGCACGACGACGCACTTCGAGCCCAAGAACCTCCATACCGTTGTATCAGAAGAAGAGCTCGAGATTACCATCGACACACTCAATTCGCTTGCCCAATACCCCGGCTTGATCAAGTCAAAGCTGTGCAAGGACCTGAGAGTTGCTGTGTACGACTTCAGACAAGCTTGTACGACTGGTGTGAACAATGCTGCTGGCGCGAACCTCACGGCGCAGGTTACTGCTGCTCTTGCCGATCGGAAATACACTGAAGCTCGAATTCTTCTTTCTGAGATGAAGATTCGTGGCGAACAGCCCAAGCTTGGTGCTCTTTGTCGATGGGTCCGAGATCTTGATGTCATCAGTGGTCTGTCGACGATTCCCGACCAGCAAGGCCTTGTCAAGCGCTCTGAGAGGGAAGAGACACTCATCAAGGTCATTGATGCGGTGCTTCGAGTTTGCGGTCACGAAGACCGAAACCCCAATGCCATCATCCAGCCTTCATCAATTGCCCTCCAGGAGATCTGGGATCTTCGTTCCGATACTCCAACGGAGCAAGTTTACGCCTCGGTCCTCGATGGAAGTCTCGTAGCTTCGGCGCCTAAGTCTCTCAAGAAGAACATTCGTATCATTGAGACAACGCCCGGCCCCGATCGCAAGCCGCCGAACCATCACGACGCCATCCTTTACGCCTCGACACCAGAGGCTGTTCCGCTGTCGACAACGCCGCCGCCGACGACACATCGACCGCATCCTGTCGTGCAGGGTCTCAGCGTGGCCACCAACGTTCTCTATCCCGAAGAGTGCAAGGCTATCATTGCCGCGGGTGAATACGTCAATTTCGTACCCGATGCGCCGCTTCGAGAAGATGGGGACATCAGTATTCTGGCGCACAACTTTTACTGGGTTGTCGACAAGACGTTTCACGACACACTGTGGTCACGTATTCAACCATTCGTGCCGGTGTCAATGAATGGGCGTTTGGCTCGTGGCATCAACCGCCGCTTCCGAGTGTATCGATAGTAGGTTCTCAGAACCCTGATGCCAATCCCACCACTAACGCATAGCAGTGTCCCAGGAGCAGAGTATCGAGCACATATCGACGGCGCTTGGCCCCCGAGCGGCATTACGAAGGACGACAAATACGTATACGACGATTCGCCGGCCGAAAAGA
Organism: Fusarium redolens; assembly: GCF_020744475.1. Classification (NCBI taxonomy): domain Eukaryota; kingdom Fungi; phylum Ascomycota; class Sordariomycetes; order Hypocreales; family Nectriaceae; genus Fusarium; species Fusarium redolens. The sequence goes on along the minus strand of NW_025763680.1, from coordinate 1,009,687 downwards.
AGCAGAGCTCGCTGTTCACGTTCTTGATCTATCTCAACCAAGACTTCGAGGGCGGCGAAACCACATACTTCCTACCTGCTGCACGAGAAGGAATACTGAATGCATACCCTGTTCGTCCAGTCATGGGCGGTGCAGCTATCTTCCCCCATGGCGAGATCAACGCGACATTGCATGAAGGCACCGGTGTACGGAAGGGAGCCAAATACGTGATCCGAACCGAGATTGAGTACGATGTTGAACCGACGGAAGAGGTCAAGATCTGAATACAAATGGAGCGCAAGGCTCGGGGCACAGACAAATTGGATATATGAACGGCTGGACCGGGGAAAAGTATTGTTACGGTATTTACGTCTAATGAACAACAATGATCAACTACTCTGTCGCTGTGGTCTCCCCCTCGGCTGGCTTGCGCCCCCAAACGATACGTTGCAGGTAGTAAGCATGCGCAGGCTTCTTGGACTTCAACTCCCTCCTCAGCTGCGCACAGTACAGATGAACCTGTTCCTGAGTCCAGCCCTCGAGCAGCGTAGCCATGAAAGAAATGTGTCCCTCCACATCGGATAGAATGCTCATTGTCGTGAACCTTCCAATTTCCTTCAGCCGCTCGTCCTGCGGCCAATCCCCAACAGGAACTTTGATCGTCTTGGATTGGATGTCCACGAAACCAGCGGCCTTTAGACCCTTCTCCTGCAGATTATCTGGAAGAGGAGTGAACACACGACCGAGCTTCTTACCGCCTTCATGGAAGAACTTGCCCCATTCTGCAATGGCGCTGCCAGGTTTAAGACTGTCGTCGTCGCTGCAGCCCATGGGGTCGCCTTCGTGGGACTCGATCCAGCCGCCGGGCTTGGTTACTTGGTATGCGCGCTCGTACAAGGCGTACCAGTCGGGCACACTGCCGTAAAGGAAACGGAGGTGGACGAAGTCGGCAGAGTTGGGAGGGAACGTCCAGTCGAGGGTGAAGTCTTCGATCTCGAACTTGACGTTGGGGGGGACCCAGCTAGATACTGTTAGGCCGTGCGGCCGTAGTTGGAGCTGGAGACTCACGTTGGCTGGATTGGCGAGATGTCTGTACCGATGACTTCCGTCTCAGGGAACTCATCGCCAAAGTCCATGGCCCAAATACCAGTGCCAGTTCCGATATCGAGGACTTTGCTGGGCTCTTTGATGGGAGCGAGGAAGAGCTTGCCGTCCATGATCAACGTGGAAGTATGGTGGATAATATCCAGAGCCTCAGAGGCCTGGTTATCGTTGGACGCCCAGTACTGAGCATCGCCTCGCTCGGCGTGGTATGTACGGCCGTTGATGGTTCGGTACTGGAGAATGCTGGAGTTGATGCTGGCGGTGGAACTAGCAGCGTCGTCGCCTACCGCGGAGTCGGCGTCTGAGTTATCGGTAGCTTCAGTGTTCTAATTGAGTTAATTAAGAAGTCACCCTGTGAGGTAATGCTCATATATCGTACCTCCCAGTGCGTCGGGGCAAGCATCTCCTGTGATGGGGCAATCTCGCCTTGTGCGACTTCTGGTATAGCGCTCATGATGAAGTTTATTGACAAGAACAGAGTGGAAGAAGGGGAACGTCGGCGAAAAAAGGATGCTCTTTCACCCCTCTTTGCTTGGCCCCAGCTTGCATCGCATGGTGCGTGCTACGGTATCACCAGTTGAGATTCAAGGGTTCTGGCGCTAGGTACCGGGGAGAAGCGGATGCGGTCCACTTGGATAAAGGGTTTTTGAGCGGGAATGGGAATTGGCCCGCGGGAGGTTTCATGCAAACGGCTTGGGGAAGATCATGACCTGATTTTGTTGGTCGCTAATGCGTGACGAGCAGAGAATACGGTCCTCGCATTCAGGCGGATCCATCAATTCCTGCCATCTTGCGTCTTACCAAGTAGGCACTACAGCAGTACTGAGACGTCCTCGGTCCTCAGTTTAACTACTTTGAACAATCTTGACATTGAGTTGAGGTTCACATATACGCTAGTCAACAATGCAATCAATAAAAAATCCTTCAATTCTATAACAACAAGCTGATGTCAATTCAGATACAGGCTTAACTCTCTACTCGCTTGAGTGACTAGCACATTCATTCCATCGCCCAAGTAGCCCATGCACTTGCGTAAACTCTTCTCTCAAGTAATCAGAGCAATCCGAAAGAATGTCTGCTCACTCACTGAAGTAACTCCATAATTGACATGGCCGGCATGAATCTAGCTAACTCCTCAGGGATATTGTTTTGGAACAATGTGACCATAACGGTCCATCCAGGCATTGCCTCCAACGAATTTCCATGCGACGATAATTCCAAACTCAGGAGGAATAATCTTTTCCAAGTCGATGTTGAATTTAGTGAGAGAAGGGTGAATTACAGGTACCTCCTTTTTGAAGGCGTCTCCTACAAACTCATAATCAGATCGCAGCTGCTGGCGAGTGATTGTTATGACCTCAATGACATGAACTGGACGGCGAGACGGGGTTTTCTCTGCTGAGGGATTCACTGGTTGAACAAACCACCGATCCTCTGCAGGGGACAGGGCAAGCAAACTCATTCCTTGTGGAAATGGCGACTCTAAATCGCAATAGTCGTCATACTCCTGCACAGCTACCGATGCCACATCGTCTGTGACTGGTAGTCGGAGGTATCTCACATGTGAATCGACTTGATGTTGGATCCAAAGCTCACACCTCGCCCAGCGAGATCCATCAAAGATATCCTGGATTTCCTGCTCCACGGGAATAGTGGCCTCTCCAGAAACCCTTTCAGGCGCATTGCTAGTGATAGATTCTTCATGTGGAAGTCTAAGGGTAAGAGATTACTCGCTGACACCTTGCTCTTCCTCGACAGGCTGAAGGATGGTCATAGCGTGGTCGTGAGCACGGTGCTTCAGCTCATCAAATATAAGGTCCTTGAAATTCTTTGCAAGCTTGATAAACAAGTCATGAGCATCGTATGGAAGAAAGGACCATTCAGCAAGAGGAATGTCATTTCTGAGAGCCCTTAGCATGCCCCTACGCCTTTCCGTTGTAATCTTATGCTTGTGGTCCGTGGTTGATACGGGGCAATGTATCATTATTTAAAGTCATGGGGCCCCTGAGTTGGCCTCGGTGCCGTTCTGCATTTGATTTTATTATCTTTGTTGTCTTTAAGCATCGGCTCCATTGAAAAGCCGCTTACAACAACGACTGTGACTATCGCAGCAGCTAGACAATGGAACAATTAGTTGATTCTATTTTATGTCATGAACAATAGATAAACAGCGCTTTCCGTCTTGAAGTACATGATGTAAATATAAATAATTCTAGAACATAGATCCAACAGCGATCCTTCGGCAGAACATAGGAAAAGTATGACAGTAAGACTCCTTGGAGGACATTTGACCTCAGCTCTCCTATTCATGCCTTCGCGCATGTGACATGAATGAACGTTCGTCTACATTTGTATGAACCCCCAGCACGTGTGTATCCTATCCAGAGCGTGACTGAACAGTCTCTGATTATATGGTCTCACAACAGATGACTCTTTTATTCTCATTGCTTTGATATATCGATGTGGTTTCAAGAGATTCTTGGAGCCAGCCCAAAGCATGGCTGGGAAATGAAGTCCTCGCCAGTACTCTGTCCAAGACGACTACTTGAAGGATTATATCCTGCGCGATAGCAATATCTCAATGTTGCCGGCTCAAGATTGACCTAGAAGTTAGTCCTCCTTCCAGCGATCTATCTCTATTCGCGTGCTCTCTTGAAGCACACCAAATGCCCAATGCCGACGGGAGTATTCATGAGATGGCGACTGCTAGCAAACCATATATATCTCCTCCTTTGTAAGCAGGAACGATGCCCGGTAGTGATGTCCATCTCCAACGGTTGTGACCAAGGCTCGATGTACCCCAACCTGGGCTGCACTGAAGCTGCAGACTCACGACAGACCATGTTAAAGGACTATCTGTGGTTTGAAATGGCCTGCATAACAACTTGGTCGAGCTTCCCCTCGTTCCAGGTCCTGTCACAGATTATGTAGAGACAAAACTCGAGGCTTCATGTAACTTCAACAACAAAGATCTCCCATGCGCCAGTGCACAATAGCTTGCAGTTGAGTCAAGTTGTTAAAGTAGAATTTATATTGTACAGTTTATCAATGTACAAGTTTTAAACAAAGATGAGCAAAGGGATTCGAACTTACAGACCTTAAAAAATTGATGGAGCGAAACCGTCATTCTGCCCCACCACTCATCCCTCTTCACCAACATCAACCCAGACCGAGAATGGATCTCATTTTTTTTTCCTGAGATGTGGCTAGAGATGATGCTTACATATCGAATTCATCCAGAAATGAATTACTGTTATTGATTCTAATTCGCTCTGCGTTGGAGTTTGGTTCATCGACATCTTGTACCAGTCGTGCGTGCTATAAAGTTGCTCTTTTGACTGGGCACCGTTCATGCTTCGAGTTGTCGACCAGCTCTATAGGGATGAACTAGATTGACAGCTATTATTAATCCTTTGACACAGGACCAAAGCCCTTCATTTGGGACTGATCAAATAGGTAACATGTTCGACTCAACTCACATCGGTTCAAGAACCTGTAGGCCTGGTGGGTGTCTCTTCTACGACTGGTCGAAATGTCCTTTCATGTCAATGTGCTGTTGGTAAAAATGCGCCCTGAAGTGAATACGCTGCTGCTTGTTTGAGAAACTTATTCTGTCTTTCTGCTTGGTATTGATGGGCTCCATTAGTCTATGACAGTAACAAAGTGCTCGCCTAAATGCTTCTATATGAGGTTGTTGTGCATATCTAGGCGTTGTCTAGAGTTTCTCGGACGGCTCCAACAGCCTCCGCCTTCTATACTCTGAGCATACCAAGGGTTCCAAGGTGAAATGGTACAAATGTGGCCCCTAAACGTTCAAATAAAGTTGTGTCGCTAACAAAACCGTCGAAACACTAATCTTTCTGTTGATGAGTGAGCTGGGGACACAAGAAGAGTTCATTATTGGCTTACTGTTGTCATTGGGCAAAATGCCGCTCAGACCAATCAATCTGCTCTGAATGCATGTCCACGTAACCCAATAGTGAGAGCTGTCGAAGCTGTCGCTGCCCCGTATTGCGAGCCAACCAGTGCTTGGACAGCACGGCCGCCAAAGGTCTCAAAAGGCTCAAATGCCACCTTGCCCACCTCGATGTTGGGGAACACAACATCGGCCATGGGCCGCGTAGGAGTCTTCAAACACTCCAGGAGTTGGGACGGAAAGTTGGCTTTGTAGACGTAGGCATTGTGCTGGTCGTCTCTGTGTGTTACTAATAGGCGGACCTGGAAGATATTGTGTTATTAGGAGCATTCATCAATGCAAGAGGAGTGGTCAACTTACCAGGAACAGACGCGGCTGCTGTCTGTCGTCCGAACGCCACTGTATCTGAGCCAGGCTCAGGAGCACACACACGAGATAGGGATCGCGAGTCCAATCCTGGGGTGTAACGCTCCCCAGTCTTCGGTCATAGAGCCGCTGAACCGGGAGGTTCCAGATCCCCGGAGGACCTGCTCGGGGTGTGAATCTCAATCGACGCTCTTGGTCGACGTTGTAGTGATGATACCCGATCACAGGTTCCGGGTGCGGAACCTGAATATGTCCCGCAATGCGGAAGACGGTGCAAACTGGTACATGGACCAGGCGTTCGGCGTAGAAAAACGCAGCGGATACACTATCAAAAGTCAATCAGGGCCGCGCCGTCAAAGCGTATGTGACATACCGGACAACCTCTAAAAGGCCGGTTCCACAAAAGAGTGAACTAACGTAATGAAGTTTCATCTTTTGGACTGGGGAAGTCGCAAGACGTGTCGCATAGTACGTCTCACGATTTGTCGCATGGGCTTCAACATTCTCCGCGTCGTTTCCGCCATGGGTCTCCTCGAACCGGCAACCCGTAAGGGTGAGGTGGTCTGAGGTCCAAAGCACGGGGTGCACTTGGAAGTTGGCGTTTCCAACACTCAAAGCGTGGAGAGACTTGATTGTCGATGGCATATTGGCCTCCATGTTGAGTGGTGACTCTTGTGTTGATATGAAGATAGATGTTGATGACTGGGTACAGGGGTAAGATGAGTTGAACGAAAATCAAAGTGTAGGGGAGAGGATTAGAGAAGATAACAAAAGATGAGAGAAGGTGGGATCAGTTGAGGTAGCAAGAAATCGGTCAGCGGGAACTTGGGCTCGCACAGAATGGTACTGGCAGTGCCGCAGCGGAACAAGAGACCAGCTGCCACTGCACCAAGACCAGAAGGGCTCTACGTGAGGAGGGAATTGCTTCAAGACCGAGCGTCTGCCTATTGTCCTTGAAGATTTTCCCAGGAGCTTGGTGATTGGCACAGTCAAGAAGGCATTCTGAGTAACTCACGGGGTGTTGGTGATGAGGAGATATTGAACAGCCCAACTTACGCAGTCAAAGATTTAGCTCAGGAGTTCCCATCGTCCACGGGTGTTCACCTGTCATGAATAATACTTGATCCATCGAGAATACCTTACTCACAAGAACCATAGGATTTGAAAACAGAATGTCTGTTTATCCTCACGAACAATAAGAACAGTACCGACTTGTTCCTCCTTTGAGGAGGTGCAGCGTGTAGCTAGCTATATTCATCCTACTCTTCTTCTTCCTCTTTTAACAGTCAATTCTTTCTGACTAACAACAATAAGATCTCCTATTAATTTTCCAGTAGTTATAAAAACGATAAGGATGAGAAATTACTTGAGTGCCATTAAACTTTCATGCCTTATGGGAAGGGCTGACAAGCCAGTAAAAACAAGTTCTGTAAACAAAAACTGATTTTTAGAATTTTACGTCCTGGAACTTTTATTTTTAGACATTCTGAGTCAGGCCGTGAAAACCTACCATCACCGTAAACTTCCAACCAGGCCTTTACAAGCTGCAACTTATTCTGGCACACAATTTTATCACCTGCAGCCCACTCCATCTCCACTCCTCCGTTTGTTTTCTGCAACAGCACGTAACACTCCACGACGATGTCTACCTTAAACAAGATGGAACAGACTATGAGACGCAGAGCACTAAATGATATTGAAAAACAATCGTCTATGAAGAGGTAAGCTTAACGGAACCTGCGACCCAAACCCAAGCTGACAGACTCTTAGTATCGCAACATCCAAGTTCTTCGCCTTCGTCGTCGGCCCCGAAGAAACCGAGTTCACCATCCATTCCACCCTCGTCGCAAAGCAATCACCCGTCATGAGCATCCTCGTCAACGGCCGCTTTAAGGAAGCGTCGGAACAACGTGTCAAATGGACCGACCTCGACGAAGCCATCTTCCTCAGCTTTTGGGAGTTTGCGTACACCGGGGACTACGAGAACCCTAGTCCAGAGGAAGAGGAAGAGGAGAAGACAGATTCATCCGATGATGAGCTGGCCCACTGGAGCAAATCTTGGGCGCTCTACGTTCGCCTTTTCCCAAGAAGCGCCGGACCTACCAAGGTCAATCCAACGAGAGATCGTGTACTCTGGGAAGACTTTGTCGAGGAATACGCCCCCATGCCTCGACCATTCGACGTAGGAAACATCGGCTCAGATACACTGCTGCATCACGCTCGAGTGTGCGCCTTCGCGGATCGCTACTGCATGGACGGGTTGATGGAAATATCGATGGGCAAGCTATTCCTCGCGCTCGAAGCAACTATACCTTGGGGAGATAAATGGAATACCATCATGGATCTCCTCGTCTTTTGTTCTGGCAGGTTTGTTCCCGAGAGGCTGCGTCGGATTGTAGCGGATTACGTTATCTGTCAAGGCGACCTCTTCCGGGATGAGGAGGCGTTTCAGAACTTTTTGCAGGATCCTGGTTGTTCGATGAGGGAACTCTTGCAGGAGCTCCGAATGGAAGATGAGGGAGATGGGTGATTGTCCTGTGGTGTCGCATGTCATCTACGGTTGGAGATGGGAGGCCGACTATCCTCGACCTGGAGATTGTGGCTCGGTTGAAGCGCCTTGTTCGTGGGTGGTTGGGAGGCCAACCAACATTGGTGGCGTGGTGACTGAACAGAAGGTCTTCGGGAATTTGACGTCTTGGGGAGAATCTTTGGATTCTTTGACCTAATACTGGACTTTGAGGCTTGCATGTTGCCCAACCACTTGTTGTTCACTTGCATAGGAAGGACGGAGGGAGCGTAAAAACCGCCTTTGTGCGCGCCAACTTGGCGGTTCCTTTTGTATGTTACCAAAAATTCACAGCAGAATCTTTGTCTCACTGCGAATATGATTCCTCTAGAAGACAGACTACGTATGCAAAAGTGTGTTCGCCCCAGTTCGACTCACAACCCGGACTCGCTGACCTTCATAAACCAGGGCATATGAGAGTGGCGAGTTCACCGACTTTGCCTTCACTTGTAAAGGGTAAACAATTCATGTTCACAAGATCATCGTCTGTGGCCAGTCCACTGTCTTTCAGAGAGTATGCACTGGGAAGTTCAAGGTCCTGCTTCTCGCTAAGCACAATTTCATGCCCGCTAATAAGGCCTAGGAAGCTTCCTCCTGGACATATGATATGAACGACCATCCTCTTGATGCCGTAAACCGCATGGCCGAATATCTCTATACTGGAACCTTTACAGTTCCAGATGGCGGAGATATGTTCACTCATGTAACAAGGTTCACAATGGCAGACAAGTACGGGATCGGTGGACTGGTGGAACTCGCAAGCAAGATGTTCCTCGAGTCGTTGCACAAAGACTGCAACTATCACGACTTTGCCAGTTCAATTCCAGTTATCTACAAGCTTCCCAAAGAAACATCTAAAAACCTTCGAGCCGGGGCTTTGATCTTCGCAAGAACAAAAATGGGGACGGCGCTGACTGTAACTGAGCTGCAAACAGTCATTGCGTAGTTCTTGTACGACTGCCCAAAGTTTGCGAGAGACCTTCTGAGTCTCTTGCTACTAATTCCACTAATGGGTACTTATTATAACTCGGATTGTGAATCGAGAAGCGTGGTTCCCATTCAGGTTCTACAGTGTCGATGTCAGAAATGTGGCAAGGGGGGTGCTAACGCTGGACTGAATCTTCATGCTTGGAGTAAGATATTGGGATACGAGCTCGACATGAATGAGAAAGATATTCGATTGGGGAAGGATCTGGGTTACAACAAATGGTATATATGAGTTGATATCAGTCCAGAACCTCTGTGAACATAGTTATTGCAAGGAATCCAAATTCTACCACAGACAAAGTGTTCTTGCCTGATGCTTGTGATAACCACTTTTCATCACAGCGGGAGCTCATGCTGTCAACAGTGAGTTAGTGATTGGAAGATTGAGAGATTCTTCACTAACTCTGTTCAAGGTTTGACCAAAGGCTTTCTCAATTTACACTTTCGGACTTTATCGTTAGGGTTTGATGGGAACAGTTTACTTTGATTGAAGATCCAATGAAACGTGGTTGAACTGTTGCACATGGTTAATCTTCTCACTAAATAGAGTACAGTTTTAGAAAGTCTCTCAAGAAAGAACTTTATTCATCTTTCTTATATATACCTTTCACACTTCTTCATCCTGAACCAGGAAGACTCAACCAGTCTCATTCTGTAATTCACTCTCGATCATCGCCATGAATAGTCAGGAAAGGAAGCGCATGCAGAAGTAAGTTGCTTTCGCTTCACATCTAAGCTCAACTAACAGCCCCCAGGGCTCGAAAAGCTGGTCAGTTCACTGACTTTGCTTTTCTCTGCAAAGGCACAACTATTCCTGTTCACAAAATCATAATCTGTGCACAATCTTCTGTTTTCAATGCTGCTTGCACTGGTGGCTTCAAGGTAAGGACAAGGTAGACTCTCTTGACATTATACTGATCGTTCTGTAGGAAGCCAAGTCTGGAGTCTATGACTTGAGCGAGTACTCCCTTGAACTAGTCGAGATGATGGCCGATTACTTCTACCTCGGGCATTACGACAATCCGACTGCAACTGGATCCAGAATATCCCTTTCGATGCATTCTTCGATGCTGGCCTTGGCAGACAAGTATGACATCGAAGGGCTTTAAAAGCGGGCCAGTGATTTGTACATTCACGGGCTGAAACACAAAGATGTTGAACTGGAAGACTTTCTCAAGTCGCTTCCGGTCCTGTACCAACTGCCCATATTAGTTTCCGTGGATGCCATCGATGAGGCTATCGCTCACACAAGGGAAAACCTTCTGACATGCACATGCAGGGAAGTTACCAAGGTTTTGATCGACCAACTCTCTGACGCTTGTCAGGACTTCCTGAAGGACGTGATGATGTCTGTCATGAGCACCCCTTTGAAGGCGAAATGTGAGGATTGTAAAGAACGAGCTCGCTCATTACAGGCATTTCAAGGAATACAAGGTCTGATCCCCAACCGTGGGTCTTACTACCTGTGAGCTCAATAGTTATCGAACGTACTTGTTGGACTTTCTAGGGGTTGGGCTTTGTTATGGATCACTGTTACAAGAGTGAGTTGATGCTAGAACTGTCGGTGTGCATTGAGTCTAGAGAAACTATACAAAACTAGTTTGCATTAGAATTCCTTTTTCTGTAACTTTAGTGTATTATCCTTGATTTCAGCCAAGCTTCACAGAATTCTCAAGATGACATATACAAAAGTTGACCTCGAATTCTCAACGCTTATGAATGTCATGTATAGAGATAAACATGGCCTTGATATCGTTCTACATAGAGACGGAGATAGTTACACCAGACACTTGACTGTTGGAAGCAGTCGTAGGATATCCTCCGGGTTTGTATGGCGTGGGAAAGAACATCACTCCTGGATGAAGATATTCAAATGATAAACAAATCTTAAACGATCTCTTTCTTTGTTGGACTCCTGTTTCTAAAGGCTATATAGGCTTTAAGCCGCAGATCTCAGCTCTTAATAAAGCATCGGGCTGTTGTTTCACCTAGGCCAATGATTGCTTGTGAAAGGGGCTCGGGAAACTGCGCCAACTTGAAACGCTAGCGCACGGGGCCTAAAGTTTGTAGACTCTCCTTGTCCTACGAAAGCTTGAGATCATACTTGGCGTAATAAATCAAACTTTGTGAGAATATTGGTACTGATTCAAGCAATGGACGAGTCACATGCCTCCAATTTTTAAAAACCTTTAGTGATTGAAAGCTTGTTTGACCGAAATTTTCATGTAGACTGGAAGTTAGAGTGATCTTACATGGTTAACGTGATATGTATCGCGAGATAGGTCCAGAAAGCACCAGAAACTCATTCGAAATGGGCGGACATCGAAGTGGGAGTGTTCGAGAGAACCTCTGGCGGTATGAATCTCCCTTGACTCCCATCTACCAGAATGACCTACTAATTCTTATCTACAGAACCAGACAAAACCACGAGTTCACTGACTTTACCTTCATCTGCAAAGCCGCCCGATTCCCGGTCCACAAAGTCATCGTCTACAGTCAATCAAACGTCTTCCATATGGCATGCACCAGGCCTTTCAAGGTAAGTCTCCCAGTCGACACTGACGACCGTAGCTAACACTATGCAGGAATCGTCGACAAACGAGTATGATCTATCAGATTGTTCTGTGGACAATGTACAATGGTTGATCGACTTCCTTTACATGGGAACTTACCAGACGGAATACTCCAAGAACCCAACACTCACCGACCACATCGCCATGTTCGCGCTGGGTGACATGTACGACATCGAGCCACTTGCTCTTTATGCGGCAGAGCAGTTTCGTATCGTCATTGCTGCGATAGACACCTTCGAAGAAATTCTCCCTTTGATCCCTCAGGTCTATGGCTCAACGCCGGAGCACCGAAAAGAACTGCGGGAACAGATCGTGAAGTTCACAAGGTGCCCAATCCGTGGGGAAAAGGGTGCAATGGAGTCGAGAGAATGGTACGATGACGTGGCTCAACAGTGCCCCGACTTCATCAAGGACCTTGTCTTCAGCTATTTTGATTGGCCTGATCCTCAAGAGGTAGAGTGGTAGTGGTATGCATGTAGTTTTGATAGTTGTTATACTTGGAGTGTCTTTTCATGGCCGAGTAGGGTTGTTGGAAGCAGAAGTAAAGGAAGTAAAAAGATGCTGGTTACTCATTTGTAGATTGGTATATAGGAAACAGAGTTAATATACAGAAAAATAAACTCATTGTATGCATATAACAAGTGATAGCCAAAAAGAAATCTTGTAGGACCGAGCGTGGATCGAACACGCGACCTAGGGATCTGCAATCCCTCGCTCGTACCACTGAGCTATCGATCCTTGATGATGAGCTGCGAAGGCTCGTTGGATGAGGGTAGCGAGAGAAAATGACAGATTATGTGAGGGTCGTGATGAATATTCCGCGAGACCAGGTCTTGATTCCCTGAGCATGGAAATTGTTGGGGTAATTTAGGTTATTTGTGAACTCTCTCTCTGGTTCCTTGCCGTTGCAAAACACGGGTCATTTCTGATCCGTCTTATCAGAACGCGCGATAGGCCGCGCAGGCTTCAATTGATCGATACGTGGAAAACTTCAGAAATGTGCTGTGAGCTTCCCTATCAAGACTAGAGCTGGTCATCAACGGATTGAGATGCCGTGGAAGCGGGGTAAAAGATAAGTTGAGACAGGGCCTTTTGCAAGACCTTTTGCGACTTACCCTTGTGAGCTCGTTGTCGTCATTTCCGCAAGGATTACATAACCATTCCCGGCGAGAGTTTCACCGTCTGGCAATTTATAACCTTCTTCAACATCCCCATCCAATTTGCTCACCAAGAAGGATTGCAGCCATGGGCCTTTTAAAAACAGCACTGCTCCTAGCAGGAGCTTCGCTGGGGGCTTTTGCCTCCCAGATTCCCCTCAAGGACACAGAATCTCCGCAAGCCTCAACCTTTCAAATTCACCAAAGCTCATTATTCCCAGAGCATACAATCCGCATTAGAGAGCAGGTTGACGACTCCATATGTGACGCCCGTGTGAAGCAGTACACAGGCTGGCTCGATATCGGCAATCAGCACCTTTTCTTCTGGTACTTTGAGAGCAAGAATGCACCAAAGACTGATCCTCTCGTACTTTGGTTGACGGGAGGTCCTGGCGGTTCATCAATGCTGGGTTTGCTTCAAGAGCTTGGACCTTGTTTGATCAATGAGCACGGTAATGGAACGGTCCATAACCCTTATGGATGGAATGAGAATGCGAACTACATCTTTGTAGACCAGCCCGCTGGTGTTGGTTTCTCTTACTTGGATGATGGAGAGCCAATTCCGTCAAACTCGTTCGTCGCGGCCGAGAGTTTGCATAAGTTCCTGCAGCTTTTTGTGAGCCAAGTCTTTCCAGATCTTGCTGACAGACCCTTCCATATCTCCGGGGAGAGTTACGGAGTAAGTAAGCTAGCTCGCTCTGCTGAAAGGATATGACTGACTCTTTAGGGCCACTACATCCCCGTCCTGGGAGCGACAATTGTTGCACAGAACAGTCTCTACCCCAAACGTCCCCAAGTTAATCTTGAGTCAGTCTTGATCGGCAACGGCTATGTCTCACCCTTGGACACCCATTTCGGATACTGGGAAACGCTTTGCACCACAAATCCCGGTGTTGAGAAGCCCATCTTCAACAGCACACGCTGTGATATTATGGCTGCGAATCTTCCACGATGCCTCGATCTTGCTCGCGTATGCTACGAGCATCCCGACCATGCTATCTGCGGCGCTGCTGGGAAGGTCTGCTGGGATGGAGTCATCAGTTGGTACGACGATGAATCTGGAGCTGGCGGCAATAGGAATAGATTCGACATCACCGCGCCCTGTGAATCTCATGATGATATGTGCTATAAGGAAGCAGCACTGATAGAGAAGTATCTCAACTCCCCGAAAGTATTCGATGCCTTGGGTGTACCCAGTGCAGTGACGAACTACTCCATTGCCTCAGAGGACGTCGCAGTGGCATTCACTTTTGGTGTTGATCAAGAAATCAGCACTCAGTCGCAGATTCTGTACTTACTCAGCCATGATATCGATGTGTTGATGTACCAAGGAAACCTGGATCTTGCATGCAATACGGCCGGCAACTTGAGATGGAGCAACAGTATGCCCTGGAAGGGACAGCCGGAGTATGTTGCGCAAAGACCAAAGTCGTGGGGAGCTGGGGGCGAAGAGATTGGATGGTATAAGGAGGTCAAGATCAAGATGGGCGATACCGATAAAAAGACGACATTCTCATTCGCTACCGTCGATGGAGCTGGCCATATGGTAAGGTCTTTAACACGGAAGGTACCCTCATGCTAACAAGTCCTCACAGGTTCCCCAGGGCAAGCCGAAGGAGGCTCTGGAATTAGTGAACAGGTGGTTGAAGAAGCGAACATTCAGCAAATAAGCAAAACTGACTGAGATGGGGAGCGTCGCAAGAATGGAAAATCTGATACTGAGTAAATAGCCTAGTCAGGTACTTGGGTTAGCATGATCTTTGCGGGGTGCAGAGTGAAGGGAATTATTCCCGTCATTTGTTACTGATTCCTCAAAAGACGCTGAACGAAGTACTTGTGCAGCATGAGCACTTCCATGCAATCATCGTGCAAATGCTTGTTATACTGTGTTCACTATTAATCTTTGACCAGCCTCGAGTTTATCTCGTGGCTTGTAGTTACTTCTCACTTAGTTAATGTTTTCTAGGAGGAGGAAACTTTCGAAGGTCTCGTCGACCAAAGTTTCAAACGATACACCTTGACACGCAACTCTTCCTAGTTCCTACGGGGTCTTTTATATGCTAGGGAAGCGTGATACTAAGTGCAAGCTGACATGATGCAAAAACTCGCCGTAGGAAGTTCTTTGGATACGAAAAGAAGGATTATGCTTACAGTAAGACGGTGGAAACCGAGCTGACAGCGCATTGGAGAAACATTTGGCCTACTGAATTCTCATAGAGATTTCTGGCAGAGCGACTCAGCTGTTTTTGCACAAGCCCTCAATCAGCTGCCTCAGAGAGAAGGCTCTGCATCCATCAAGAGACGATTGCATTATAACAGCGCCTCATCAACTTTCGTAGCATCATCGAGGTTCAGCTCCAGAAACCTGACTAATCTAGGTGACGCAATTATCCCGCGTTTCAAGCCACCTGCAGAAGTAGTAGTAAGCAATGCTACATTACATCGGGCTTGAGTTGGGGGCATGTGACGCTGAGACTCAGAGCTGTGTGGACCCAAGATCTGTCAATCCTGCATACGGATGGTGACATTTCTGCTGATCCTCTATGGAGGGGAAGAGATACTGACAGCTGAGGAAAGATTCCCTTTTGACTGTCAAGTTACTAAAGAGCGGGATAAAGTGTATAACGCACCCATCGCTAACAAGCTCAAGACCTGCCGCGGCATCTAGACAAACCCAATCAAGATCTAATCAGACGGTTGCTCGAAAGTGTAAAAATAGACTTATTCCAAGGTTAGTTCCAGATCATGTCCTCGACATCATCAGGTGCGCGACGCAATATCTCGTATCAATAGCACCACCTCTGCATGTCTTGATTCTCTACACCCTCATTTACCCCGATGTTGGTTGTCAACCGCCTCCACCATTCTCGAGTCCCGAGGCCTCTTGTGTTTCCCAAGACTATTCAGACGGAGCATTATCGTTTTCTGGTTACTCATGTCAGACTTAAGCTGGGCTGTGCAGTTGGTTATTTTTAAGCTTACCCAAAGAAAATGGGCCGAGGCCATCGGTTCTAGAGGCGGGTTGGGCTTATTCTTGGCTTGGCTGGAGCATCCGTCAACTAAACGGCTGGGCTTAGTGACATTTGAGAGCCTGCCGCAAAGCTGAACTTTTGGCTTGAAATTTGCACTTTGGAGCCAACATATTATGCAAATATGGATGCAAACATAGACACTTTCACAATCTGATCAGCAAAAGATACGAGAAGGATCGAGTCCTTCATCCTCTTATTACTCAAGCCAAGATTAGATTGACAACGCAGACCTCGTGAGAAAGGCGGTGGCACAGCTGACCTCGTCTCTAGCTCTTCAGCCCCAGAGCCTGGTTTCTCGAGTATGACAGTTACAACTTGCGGGATAAACTTGCCTTGGGGGCTGACCCCCTCCACCCACGATCAAGGCCTCAGCCCTGACAGTTCGGGGATAGCTTCAAATGCGCAGCAGCTAGCGCTGATCTTAGCCTTGCCTGATCAGGCGCAGCAGCTCCCAAGTTCTCGTGGAAGCTTGGGGCACCCGAAAATAGTAACTTTTTGCTAATTGACGTAGGGCATGACATGAACCCATGCTGTCTGTCAAGCTCCAGCTCAGCCTTACCAAAGGCTAATTTTGAGTGTTGGAGTGAAGTATCCCGCTGTGGCGCCAGCCACCACCATCTTTTAGAGGTGAGCCCACGATCTGGGCGATGCTGCTGAAGCTTGAATCCAGTGGCATACTATTGTGTATATAAACAACGTTTGATTCCCTCCATTCGATTAAATTTTATCATTCTCATTCTCATCATCTCTTCTACAACAATCACAACTACCTTCGCTACAAAACCGTCGCTTCCACTTTTACTACAGCTTCAATCGCTTCAACACAACTTTCTCAACCCTTCTTTCCCATATACTCTTTCATCTCTCAATATGCGCTACTCATACACTCTTCTCGCCTTTGCCGCTACGGCTCTGGCCCTTCCCACTGCAAAGCCCGCCGATGACGGTTCATGGGCTCCTGGTATGTTTGACTGATCCTATCATCCAGCGTCATACTAACAGCATCAGGAAAATACGAGGGTGGTGATACTGGCAAGGACGACGGCAAGTGGGCTCCTGGTAAGATCTGAAAATCTCTGCAGCAATTTACAATACTGATCAATACCAGGCAAGTATGAGGGCCCCGGTACCGGCTTTGACGATGGCCAATACCACCCTGGCAAGGACGGCAAGAAGGCCAAGCGCTACGATGACGGTAGCTGGCACGAGGGCAAATATGAGGGCAAGCCTCAGACCAAGTACGACGATGGCAAATGGTATCCCGGCAAATACCCCGGCGGCAAGGAGAAGCGCAACGACGACGGATCATGGCACCCTGGAAAGTACGAGGGCAAGCCTCAGACAAAATATGATGACGGCAAATGGTACCCCGGAAAATATCCTGGTGGAAAGGCCAAGCGCAACGATGATGGTAGCTGGCACCCCGGCAAATACGAGGGAAAGCCGGGAACCAAGTATGACGATGGAAAGTGGTATCCCGGAAAGTACCCCGGTGGAAAGGAGAAGCGTGAGGATGATGGAAGCTGGCACGAGGGCAAATACGAGGGCGGCGACACTGGCCGTGACGATGGCAAGTGGGAAGCTGGTAAGTCACAACATCTCCAAGCTATCAAGACTTCAAGACTAACATATCAAAGGCAAATATGAGGGCGGAGACACTGGCTTCGATGACGGTCAATACCACCCCGACCAGAAGGCCAAGCGCAATGACGATGGCAGCTGGCACGAGGGCAAGTATGAGGGCGGCAAGACTGGCTACGATGATGGAAAATGGTACCCTGGAAAGTACCCCGGCAAGGAGTAAAAGTGTTATTAAACACCTAGATGGGTTTTGGAGTTTGGGATTGGGTTACTGGTTTTGGCATTTGCATATTCTTGGCATCAAACATTCCTTCTTCTTCTTCTGATAGGCTTCAAATTGCCTATACTACATATTATTTACATAGGACACTCCTTTTAATTATTTATACTATTTCGACTTCAACAAACAGTCAATATCCGTTCGCCTGCAAGCCATGAAAGCCTTGACCTCGGAGCGCAAAACTTCTGACAGTGAGACAAGGCATCGAAATTGACTGGTCTAATATCTACTAAATCGACCCTAAATTTACACAAGTCTTTTTCTTATTTAATTCAGTTCTTAAAGTTGCTGTACAAGCTACAGCAACCCTGCAGGAAGAGTCTTATTGGTGGAGGATGTGCATGACAGGGATCCGTTGATCCTTCTTCGAACTCCGAGCCCCTCATTCATTCTGCTTACCAACTCTCGCCCGACAACAATGGCAGAACTTGTCATTTTGGAACGAACTATATCGCAGCAGATTCGCCAGGAAGACAATGCCGAACCTGCTTACCAAGAACACGACAGCATTGCTGACAGCGATAATGTTGCGGAGCCAAGTGAACAAGCTGCCGCTGAATACCCAGCGGGCATCAAATTCTGGCTGACCATACTCTCCGTGGTCTCCATCCTCATCCTTGCCAGTATAGACATGAACATAGTCGCCACAGCAGTCCCAGCTATCACCGATCACTTTCACACGGTCGCCCACGTGGGCTGGTACTCATCCGCCTTCAGACTCTGCGTCTGCGCATTCCAGTTCATCTTCGGGAAAGCATACAAACTCTTCTCTGTCAAACGCGTCTTTCTCACTTCCAATGTTATCTCCATAGCTGGATCTGTACTCTCGGGCGCTGCTGTTTCGTCGACGATGCTTGTTGTCGGTAGAGCTGTCGCTGGCCTGGGATCTGCAGGACTGTTCGCTGGCTCGTTCATCATTGTTGTTCAGTCTACTCCTCTTCATCGACGACCTGTATTTCTGGGAATCTTGGGCGCTGCTGAAGGCTTGGCTACCATTGCTGCACCGTTGCTTGGCGGTGCGCTTCAGACTCTCAGCTGGCGATGGTGTTTTTACATCAGCGTGCCTTCTGGTGCAGTTACTCTACTTCTTACCATGTTTTGTCTATCGGATGACCAGAAACCTAGCGCTGTTGCTGAAATGACGTTTATGCACAAGGTTGCTCAGCTCGACCTTGTTAGTAACATGCTTCTTCTCCCAGCGCTCACAAGCCTCTTTCTCGCTCTCTCATTGGCTGGCACTATATACCCATGGAGTAGCGGCCAGGTGGTCGGACCTCTCGTCATATTCGCTGTTCTTCTTGGTTTGTTCGTCTGGAACCAGATCCGCCGAGGCGATGCTGCTGCACTTCCGCCTCGCATCATGAAGCATCGCTGCATAATCGCGGGTTTCATCTTCATATTCTGCGTCAACAGCACAGGAGTTGTACTAGAATACTACCTACCTACATACTATCAACTCGTCCGTGGATACACGCCCGTCAAGAGCGGCTACATGATGTTGCCTATCATCATCGCGGCAACAGTCGGTTCACTCATCCAGGGAGCTGGAACTAGTGCATGCGGTTACTACACGCCTTTCATGCTCTTCGCATCCATCATCATGCCAATTTCTGCAGGGCTCATTACTACGTTCAAAATTGATACCAGTTTTGAAAAGCTCATTGCCTACACGGCACTTTTAGGTTTGGCCTACGGCATTGGGTTCATTGGCCCTCAAACAGCTGTGCAGACAGTTCTCCCAGCTGAAGACGTCCCGCTTGGCTTATCCATCATGTTGTTTGCTCAATCATTTGGTCCAGCTCTGTCTGTTCCCATTGCGCAGGTGCTCTTCATGAACAGGCTTTCTGATAACCTTGATGGCATTGTGCCGGGGCTGAATGGGACGCACATCAGCAACAGCGGTCTTACCGAGATGGCTGTCAATGTACCAGAATCTGCGATGAGACAGGTGCTAATTGCAATTGACAAAAGTCTCGGGCAGACATGGTATCTTGTGGTTGGGCTGGCTTCAGTCGCGCTAGTTGGGAGTCTGATGACGGAATGGAGATCAGTAAAGGAAAAACGCGAATGAACTGATATCCAGGTCTGCTGGCCACTACTCGACCTTGTAGTCCTGAGTATAGTGATGAAGCAATCATATTGGCCCTCCAACTGTGAAGATTCTGCTAAGTTAGAGGACTGTCGAGATGAAGGGTCGGGGCGAACGGGAGCCCTGTAAGATGGTGAGGTGAGTTGGACAATTTTGGCAAATGTATTGCTACCTTTGACAAGAACTTATTTGATCACCCAATGTTCGCAAAGTTCATGTAACAGACTGAGATTAGTGAAATACAAAATTTGTTATCGTTGTCCTCTCTACCACCTGCTACCTCCAACATGATGTGTTGGCCATCTTAATTCACGTGTGAAGCGATGATGTCCGCCACCTTTTCAGTCTGACTCAACTGCACCATATGTCCAGCACCAACCCTAACGATCTCACTACCCGCCAGGCCCGCGAACTGTTCCTGCAGCTCAGCAGGTAACATTTTATCCCCCTCGCAGATGATGTAGACACTTGGTACCTCTCTCGAACCGCAGTACTGAAGCTTGGTCGCCCATCCTCTGTCAGCTTGATGTTGAAGACCTGGAAGCCACTTGTTGGCCTCATCGTCTGAGAAGTCGCTGTAAAGCAGGTTTCTGGGGTCTTTGCATGATTGTGTACCATTTGACTCCTAGCGGGTGGTTAGAATCCGGGCGATATGTATGAGAGTCGAGGATCTTACGTGGTAGTCAAAGAACTCCATTGGCCCTTGTTCATAGCCCTCGAGTGCGACCCCAGCTGTGATGAAGACGATTTTCTTGACGCCTCCAGGCTCTCCAGTAGCCTGTCTGGCTTCAGAGGTCAGCCCTTTGAGGGCGCCACTGCCAATGAAGCCTCCAGCTGAGTGCATGACTGCAATGACACCTTCACCACCTGCTTCATCAACGACAGGGGCAAGATATTTGGCGATGTTCGCAATATCATCATCCATAGTCGGGCTGCCCGGAGGAGTCTTGCCAGTGCTGGAAATAGTCGTGATTACTGTTTTGAAGCCTCGTCCAATGAGGATGTCGGCCAGAGGCTGGAAGACCGCAGGGCCTTCATAGAAGCCGGGAACGATGAAGATTGTAGGCGCCATATTTTACTGCCAGTCAAATTGCTGTTGCAACTAATTTTGCCTTGAAACGCTCTGATTGATCACGGTCACATCGTCTTATAAGGCTCTGAGCTTTCATATTCTGACGTAAGCGCCAATTCCATAGTATGCGGCTGAATGACATGCGTGGCGTTGATGCATTTTCAGATTGATGCATCATTGGAGTCACAAATCACATGATGATCATGCATATTGGAGCAGCAAAGATTGATCACTCTGTTGAAAACTGGATTTTAACCTGCTGGTCCTCTTTGAAACGTCTTCGTTCAGAGCGAAACTGAGCATGCTCATCAACAACTGATTTCCTTGTTCTCCAAAACCGATACTTCCGGTTGGCCCCCAACTAGACGACATAATCGGTTCTCGGCACCGTCAAATACATACTCCAGAATCCCCACGGTCAGCTGAGTTACAAGATATGCCATTCGTCTGCCATCAATTGTCCCCAGAGCAGCTTGGACCGGAACTTTCGAGTCATCAGGAACATCCCTCAAACTAACAAGTATTGGCGCGTCCAAGAATGATTGATGCGTTGTGCCATCAATCTGTAGCAACAAACCTGGTCCACGCTGGTTCTTCCAAGTCTCGTTCCACGACGGACCTTGGTCACGAGAATGAGGCCTGCCAATGAGGAAGAGGGGTTTGTCAAGACCAGTTTTGACGACAGGGCCGAGCATGTCGCCGTCAAGATTGATAGCGCCCTGTATGCGGTCGTCGTTGAACAATGTTGACACAGCAGTCGCGCCTCCAATTGAGTGACCAAAGACAAAGATGCGGTCGACTTCAGTGAAGCCGAGCAAGTCCTTTGCGGTGCTGTTGTCTTGGATTTGATCAACGATGAAAGAAATGTCTTGCGAGCGAACCTATGTCAATACGAGTTAGTAATTACTTCAAGACCTTAAACCTTCAGTCAATCACCTTCGCTGATGTTTCCAGAACGGTCTGGTTCCCTTCGCCGACAACGCCAGTAGTGGAACTCCCATCTGGATACTCAATGATCGAAGCGTCGTAAGCATGATCTACTGTGATCACGACGTAGCCGTGGCTAGCTACCGACCTTGCCATGGTGCTGTACATGAGTCTCGATACGCCACGACCCGGGGAGAATATGACGACTATGAATCTGGTTTCATTCTTCTCAGCCTCTTTTGCTGAACGATTCATATCAGGGAGTCGGCAAAGGTTCAATTGCAAGTCTTCAAAAATTCCAGATGGCAAACCCATGGCTTCAGCCTGTCGTCCGAATACGTCTTGAGTTTTGGGAGGCATATATGAAACATTGACATCTCCATCCAGACAAGACTTATCCTGAGCATTGATGGGAATGAAAGCGGAGACCAGAACACGACGCTTCTCAGGACTTGCTCTGGGAGCGTAAGGATCCCATCTGGCTTCATCAGTGAGAGTTTTGATGTTCAGACCAACGCGATAAGGCCCCGAAGATACTGATGGGATCAATAGCCCGGTGGATATGGCAGCAAAGCCAGCAGTGACATTGAAAAGCTGCGTGCTAAGTCGCATGTTAGACTATTAACTTGAAAGGTGCAGACAGGCACGATGCTGAAGTAGTAAGGTTGATGAAGATATTTGGGTCTTATGAGAAAGGGACGTAACATATAAGGCGCCCCACGGAAGCTATGGAAGGCCCATGTGAGTCCTTTCGTGTAGCCTCGTATGATTGCCATCCTTCGGGTCTGCAATGTAGATCTTCTATACGAAGAGAATGGAGACACTGAAGAAGCCCCTGCAACTTGAACCATAAATAAGGGCAAAAATAAAGTATCACTCACAGGCTATTTTTAATGGTGGATCTCGCTTCCAGTATTACGTGAGACTATGGTCGCACCGATAGGTCGATCAGGTTCGCTTGCGACGCGAATGCAAAGAACTATTTCTAGACACCATAGACATGACCTTCAATCCATTAGTAAACCTGTTCAAGGTTTCTGTTCTCTCTAGAGGAGCTTGTTATCTTGTTGATAGCAGGTGTTGATCTCTGAGGAATGCGATTGCTACCCTTAGTCATACAGCGAACCCCAAAAAAGTAAGCGTGTTCCTTCATCTTAAGAGTCTCACAACACCGTGTCAATTCTTATCTAACAACAACCCCTCACTCGTCATTCACCGCTCACCAAACATCTCAATATCCAACAAAATGATCAAACTCGTCGCATTCGACCTCGATGGCACTCTCGCAGAGAGCAAGCAGGCAATCCTCGACTCAATGGGCGAAGCTCTCGCCGATCTTTTGAGCGTCGCACACGTCGCAGTCATTTCAGGTGGCGATTGGCCTCAGTTTCAGAAACAAGTCGCAAGTCGTCTTCCCGCACGAGCTGATCTCTCCAAACTCTGGCTCATGCCTACCACTGGCACAAAACTCTACACGCACAAGGGCGATGAATGGAAGGTGGAATATGCGGAGCTGTTTAGCGAGGAGCAGAGGAAGAACATCATCGAGGCTTTCAACGCTGCTCTTGACGCAACGGGTTTTCAGCCTGAGCAGACTTGGGGCGAGCGCATTGAAGATCGGGGCAGTCAGATCACCTTCTCCGCTCTCGGCCAACAAGCGCCCCCGTCCGCGAAGGAAGTTTGGGATCCTGACTTTGAGAAGCGAAAGATTATCCAAGCAGATTTGTACAAGCGACTTCCGGATTTATCTATCAACATGGGTGGAGCGACTTCTATCGACATCACGCAGAAGGGTGTTGATAAGGGCTATGGGTTGAAGAAGCTCTCGGCGGCGAGTGGGATTCCGCTGAAGCAGATTATGTTTATTGGAGATGCAATCTTTCCGGGTGGAAATGACTATCCTGCCAAGGAGCTGGGACTGCATACGGTGCGAGTGAAGAACCCGGATGGGACTTTGGCTGCTATTGCGGCTATTGTCGCGTGTTTGAGTGAGACTAATGCTTTCCATTAAGATGAGACTCCCATCAATGGTATTTCACGATTGTGAGTAAAGGGACCTCCTTCCTGCTATCAAGGAGATAGACAGAAAATATCGTTCATGTTAGAGGGCAACAGAGATGATGATACAACAAACAACGGATCCTCCAACTCGGGAGGACTCAAAATAGTCATTGTTGATACAACCCAATTGAGCATCGAACCTAAAATGTGACTCGTTCTTTCACGTGAGCGACATGACATGCGTCTTTATCATTGTGTCCGAATTGAACTGGTGCGCACCGATGCGTAATATAACGCCTAAGGATCATACCCCGATAATGACCACTGATGGAACGAAACCCTCATATAATTCAACAACAATAGACATAATTCTAGATATATAATTGTGATTCCAGAAAACTTCCCAACCTAATACTTCCGAAAGCTGAAGTTTGTTCTCCCAGCGACGGATCTAGTCATGGTCGATGCGGATCACGACCTTAGCGAAGTGCTTCTGCTCCTTCAGCCTTCTGTAAGCCTCCTTGGCATCTGCCAGCTCAAAGACCGTATCATCATATACAGGTTTGAGCTTCCTCTCATCAATGTATCGCACAAGCCCCTTGTACTGATTCTGGCTTCCCATGAGAAACCCACGAACAGTGCACGTGAACATGAGAGCACCCATCAAAGGAACGACATCGGTGTCTTGCGCAACAGCACCAACGATCTGGATAGATCCATAAGGGCGCACTGCTTCGAGTGACTGTTTGAGGGTCTCATTACCGCCGATGTCGACGATCATATCGAAGCCTGCTCCATTAGGTGTCAAAGCTCGAGCTTCCTTGCCCCAGCCAGTAGGGTTTTCGCGATAGTTGACAACGTGAGTTGCACCAAGCCTTTTCAACTTCTCCGCTTTCTCTTGAGTCGAGGTAGTCGCCACGACAGTGAGCCCAAGAGACGATGCGAGCTGCAGCATTGCCACACTGACGCCTCCAGTTCCCTGAACCAAGATCCAGGTGTGTGGTCCAATCTGTTCTTTGCTCAGTTCTGAGAGGGCATTCCAAGCTGTGAGCCAGGTGACGGGGAGAGTAGCAGCTTGGAGCCAGTCAAGAGACTCCGGTGCATGAACAAGAGCCCCTTCCGAGAATACTCCATGAGTTCGAAGCGTTCCTTTGGTACCTAGACCGAGCATGGTTGGTACATCAGACATGTTAACCTCTGCGTCACTTCCCCTCTCCACCACCACGTCCGGTGCAGGGAATGTGATGACACGATCACCAGGCTTGTAGTCTTTGACAGAAGATCCGACAGCTTCAACTGAGCCCGCTCCGTCACATAGAGGGACCATGGGTGGGGTGATGGGGCCGAATTGCTAGTCCTTTTCAGTTAATGTCGACGTCTCTCGGCATGTAGACACCTACATCTGATGTGGCAATGACGAGGTCTCGATAGTTGAGACTGACTGCATGGAGTTTGACCAGAACCTCATTTGAGCCGAGTTCATCTTGAGATGGAATGGGCACATTGTCTTCGTACTTGAGCGACGTCTCAAAACCCTGCTGGTCATTAAGAATCCATTGTCTTACCATGATGGGCTGTTCTGGGGATGAGGAGGTGAAATATCGTTATTGAAATAAAAGTATGTAGTTGGGGCTGAACACGAACGGGGTCCTTGTGTTTAAATACTTGATTCCGCATAGATGGATTCCCTTCTTGTTGTTTACTCAGCCAGCGGAAAGTTGCGGATGTGCGGGGCGTGATAACAAAGCAACCCGCAATCCAGAGCGGAACGATCCCCTGAACTTAAATCATCATGTTTTTCCTCCACTACGCTGCTTATACATTAAGGCTTGGCGAAACGCTGGTCCAAAGTTTCTGTGTTCTGCTCATCTCACCCAGATCGTTCCGACTTCCACCTTTCCATCCTATCAGGACCAATATCTAGTTCCATCATACATAGCGCAAAGTCATCAATATCGCTGGGAGACATATCCGCCATGGCCTTCTCATGGTCGTTCCTGCACATAAAGCCTATGTTGCTCTCTGCACACATCTTTGTCCAAGTAAATGCCGACGTCGCCTCCCAAAGTCCCTTTCTCGTGGTGATGGGCAAGGTCCCGTAACAGGGACCAGATTCGGTTTTCAGAAGCTCATAGCCTGACTGAAGGCCCATGGATACACACCATGTCCTTCGAATAGATTCTGACAATACCCACGAATGCCAGAGTAGTTGTTCAGGAGAGAACTGGCCCAGAAGCAGTGGTAATGTGAAATATTGAGGACCTCGGTTCGTGAGATGGTTCTCCATGATAATAGCCCCACTAGCTGTTGCCTGAAAAGCGCCAGACATCATTTCCTTCGTCCAATCTTGTAAAGTCTCAAGATGCTGCTCAGCTCTGTGACGTTGACGCAGATCACCGTCCAACAGGCGGATCGTGCAATAAGCCAGAAGTGTTTGGACACGGCTTAGGCTTTCTAGGATACTTATTTCGGTGCTTCTGCTGCCCTCATATTCCAATAACTTCTCAGCCTTCTGCTCTGCGATCCGAAGCACCATCTCATTGGTCTCCGGTGATCTTGACAAATATGAAGACAGTGTTGTGAAGGCATCGCCAATGCAGTCGGGAAGACTATTTCTGTATAGTTCCTGATGTATAAACACGTTACTTCCGGTTCGGATCCAGTCGCTCAGCCAATCTCTTGTCTGATATAAAAGTCCCCGAATCATGTCCGTCGTGAGATGCGCCCGATTCGACTCTCGAATCGGAACTGTCCTCCAAGAATCTGGATCAAGAAACCAAGCCACCTTCAAATCTTCCAACGAGATAGTCCCAGGAGTGTTTTGGTGGTGCACATGATTATCCACTCCTATGTCTACCAGCTCAAACGAACTGCCACCTTGTCCAGGCTGCAACGACTCTGCTCCCGGGGAGACTCCCGCCGGAGACGCTTGCCCCCCATAATTCTGTGTAGCTTGATAGACAAAGGTGTTAGGTAAAGGCTCATAGAGACAATCCAAGGCCCGAAGGTCACAACGGCGGCACTTGGGCTGCTGCTTCGTGCACTTTCTCTTGGATAATTGGCATGCCTTGCAGGCTTTCACTTCGTATCGGGTCAAGCCTAGGCAGCTCATGATTGGGTTAGCGGGGAAAGACTTCGGAAATTTTCTGATGTTCACAGTAAACACATGGTTGTTTGCGGATGGTGAAGCCTGCTTATAGATCAGATTGCGGATGGGATGCTGCTCGTTACGGTTAGTCTTCCGCGCTGCTTATCTCCCGCTGATTAATGATATTTAGGTGGGCCAGTGAGACTGAGTAAGGGGACATTCGATACGAAGGAAGACGATTATAGCAGCTCAAAAATACAATTCTTAGTCGGAATATACAATGATTTCCAGCCGATAAAGCAGCACAAAGTACGGTATCTAAGCAATTGGCGCAGCCATCCAAATTCTTAGTCTCATGGTAGCGACGATTCACAGAATGAAGCTATCTCCACATCGTTAGTGGTCCAAATTCCGAATACAGCTTCACGCCCCAAACATCAAAACAAAACAAACTTGCCGTATCTTCCTATCAAGTGATCAGCCTCAACGAAAATAATGGCCCCTCGAAAACAAGTGAAAACTTTTCAACCACCAAGAATTTTAAAGCTCGAGTCGCAGGAACAACGGATCGATTGGTTCTTTGAGCTGCGAAGCATCGCCAAAGGCTTTGAGATATGGAACGCGATAGACCCCGATCAGCCAGAACAAGATAACGACAAACTGCAACCTCCCAAGGTTGAATCATACACGAACCTGAAGGCCAACACTTTCCGAGGAAAGTATCATACTCCTGCACACTTCACTTTGTCGAGAAGCCGAAATTGAGCTTGCATCCTACCAACAAAGAGCGCAGAACGAACAGGCAATGCGCGACCTGATCATACCATCAGTACATTCGGACATCTATGACAGTGTCATTGTCAAGATCACTAAAGACGAACCCGGATATACGATACGTCAACTGTTAAAAGCACTTCAGAATGAGGTCGGTCTGACAGGTTCACCTTTTCAAATCATGTGATAAATGAAACCAAAGATGGCGAAGTCAATCCAACCACTTGATACTTCAAGTGGAGAAAGCATTTCTCTCGAGCAAAACACTATGACTACGTGTATATCAGCGACGACTACGCAATTACCAAATTTATCAGAGCGATCGCCCTTCACACTGACGGGAGATAGACTTATCGATCACTGATTGCATAGTCCAGATCCCATCGCCCGGACCAGACTCCCCTTACATTCGAAGAAATCGCTGAATCTTTCTATCGGGATTCCTTATCCAACAACGTCGGCTCGAAAACACTGAAGACTCATCATAAAGGTATTCGACATTCCGCTAAAATCTTTCTTCCCCCTGGGTGCCCTTGCAAGAGAAAAAATCACCCATGGACAGCGGATGATTGTTGCCATGTTGAATATGCCATCACGAAGATGTCGTCGATCCCAGGCAAGAAGCTTTCCCCTGAGGGGTACAATGCAATCCTAGGCGAAATGTAGAAGCCTAAATGGGCCCCACTGCGAGAATTTTGGGAGAAGAAGGGTTGGTAAGTCACAAGAATATGATTCACATACTGGAACGGGTCCTGCTGCGCAGCGGGAACGAAGAGCTATGTACATGTATCTTGTGCATTCGATAGCTCTTATGAATACAATACTGCGGTCTATATCGGGTACTTTTGTCAGTCAAGTCCTAAAGTGCGACAACAATTGCCAAGACTGCAAGGCCTATCACAGGTTCGACACTTCCAGCCGCGTCAACAATGACCGGCGGCTCAGTCGCCATTCCTGGAGCTCCGCCATCCGTCGTAGTACCATCCATACATGTACCAGCATCGCAGGTGGATATTGGTTGTTGGTAGGATGTTGCCAGTCCAACTGTTGTATCATGCCAGGTGCCTTCAGATTGTGAAGCCACCTCTGACTGTTGCGGGCTTGAGCTCGACTGAGTAACTTGAGTATTGACAGAAGCAGGGACAGAGCAAGCAGTTGGTGTCACCAGTGAACCCCCTCCATTGAACGGGTTGTACCCGAGACATTGGGCGTACTGGGCAGCACAGCTAGCCATATTGGCATCCGGTGCGGTGCGACAGGTGTTATAGTCACCGTTACACTCGGTAACGCAGTCGTATGTTTCAGGTATACTGGTGTCTGTACTGACTGCGGGAGTCGTGGTGTCAGTACCAATAGGAGAAGATGAACTCCCGCCATATCCGGGTGCTGAAGAGCTGGAAGCGCTCGAGCGCGTGTCGATAGTAGTGGCCGACTCCGCAGCAGCTGTGCTCAAAGCACCGATAGTGCCTCTAGAACATGCTGTCGGAACTGTGATTGAGCTTGAGCCCAAGAATGGGTTGAACCCGAGACATCTTTCGTAGTCCTCCGCACACAAGGCTTGGCTAGCATCCGGTTCAACTCGGCATGAATTGTATGCATCAGTGCAGGCAGTTGCGCATTCATCGCGCTTGTATAAGCGTGCAAAGATTGGTCCCGTGAGGGCAACAACAAAGAAAGCGAAGGTGGACTTCATCGTGACACGAAATCAATGTTAGTGACGAGTCAATGTCGGGGCATGTGAAAACGAACAAAATAAAGAGCGATGGAATGTGCGGAACGTAGATCTTGAGGAACACGATACTTATAATCACCTCCATGTAACTGACTGTATCACACGTAGTCGTCTAGGGGATAGAACGAACTGCTTTGAGGCATTCGTTCGACAGCTGCTAGCATCCGAGACATGGCTCCCATTCGTCCCGTTTGCGTCTTGTGCCATGGGTAATCGCAGAGGGGATGTAGTTAACTGTAGTACACTGATTCGAGATGTAGCTAAGTCATGTGGCACAACTTAATTCGGTGCTAGCTAATTGCAGACATGTACATGAGGTTGGCACGATGTTTTTGGTCCGGCTGCTTTCAGTTGCTGAAACGACGCCACCAACAGCTCCGAGCACACATTCCGGGCACACAGCAGAAGCTACACATTCTTTCTTCTATGTATGAAGTTTCAGTTGCAATTCTGATTATTGATTCAGGCTTTGAAATGACTGGTACGAGGCAGTGTTGTAAGGGCGCATCGGGTCTCCTCCCTGTCATTAAGCCCATCGACAATCAGAGCAGCTGCCACACGTTTCACAAAGTACAAAGGCCACAATTGCACAAGGGTCAGGAATAAATAAAAGCAATCGAATCAACTTATTTTCAAGTGTGCTGACAAATTCTGTAGGAAGAAAAGGCCAATCATACTTACAAACTTACCTTGTTATCCATCTATCCTCCAACTCATGCCATCCAATACTAAAACGCATCTTAAAAGTTATCACCCGAAGAAAGGCCATCCCAAGAACTCACAGGGAGATGGACAGGGGGTTCAGACTCAAATCTCAGGCTCGACATGCCTTCCAAGGTACTGCGAAACCGCCCTTCATCAAATCCACCCTCAGGAGTCATCTCTGCGGAGTCTTCAATAGACTGCTTGATATCGACCGATGTCTCACAGCTATCAAGCATAGGTACGTTTGAAGGGGTGAATGAGCTCGATGTCATGGACATTGTGGTGTAAAAGCCGCCAGACATGGATGTATCACCAGTTACCGTCTCAACGACCGAACGGGTGTATGTACCTGCTTCGCTGACCTCTTCGAACTCAGACTTCCAAGTACGAGTAGTTTCGCCGCTTGGAGCTTGCATAAAGTCAACGGCGGCCAGCCCCTGATCATGAACATACGGGGCGATGTGAGCATTTTGCCAAGGTTGGACAGACACACCGAAATTTGCGCCCCGAGCAGCAGCGAGCCCATTGCGAATACCCTCGACGAAGTTCAAAAACTTCTTATCGTACTCAGTGAAGGAGTCAACCTTACGGGAAGCCCGAATGATGTCGACCAGAGTGTCGAGAAAGTTGAGCTGCTCTGTTGGGTCGATCCGAGCGGCATACGCAACCAGGACTTCAAACTCTACGAAGGTCAAGCCCTCCATCCTGCCAAGAACTAACATGATGTCATCCACCGCTTGTTCCAGGGTGTCCCTGTCAGTAGATGACAACTCTTGTTGATCGTGGTTCGTCACAATCGAGAACGCATCAAGAATGATGGCTCCTCTGTTGTAGCCAAACTTGTTCGAAATAGACTCCATTTTAACGTTGGATGTGGGAAGGATGTTTTTTGAAGTTGATAGAATGTAGGTTGGTGGTAGCTGGAAGCGTTAATGCCGAAGAGCTGAGGTGAGTTGTTTTGGAGAATAGACAAGCGAATCTAGTTCACTTATTATAGTATGAAATTGCTGTGATACGATGCCATGTATTGAGGTCTCATCCTCGGTGTTCACAATTTCTGTATGGCTTGTTCAGCTTGTTCCTTTTTCGTCCATGTGCTCATTCACAACAAAGGGGTTTGTTGAACAAGAGCAAGTCGTTGTTTTCTGGCTCAAGCCACGTGAACAATAGGTGAGAACATGGGATCTGGGGTGTTTTGGACACAACATTTAAACACCCATATCTCTGTTCGAGCTCATGGATAAATGTTGAAAAGACTTCCATCTGATAACCGTTCTACTATGCAGGCATAACACCTCTCTATGTTATGGTTGTTCTTTTCCCCATCCATGGGTCTTGGGCCCGAGATAGCTACAGAGCTCATACTTGCAGAGATGCTTTCAGCATGTATGATGTCCAGTCTCGCTCTGTCCCCATAGGTTGGCGGATACTAACGTTGCTCAGGTTATGACTTCAGAAACTCTGGTTTTGTACTCTAGAATGATAACTCTGGTTCTATTATATGATTTCTTCATGAAACGCTAATGAGCAAACCTGAAGTCCAGTCTCTTGTTACCTTCGTCCTTGGTCGTCCTTAGATACTCGTCCTTCTCCCCATCTGACATGGCATTCCAAATGCGTTCTCGTGTCTTATTTCGCCACATGTAGTATCCTTTGATGAAGATTGTCATAACCACATTCCAGCCAACAAGTGCAAGGAGAACTTTGTTTCCCCGTCGGTACAGAGGCTTGTCGTCCTCACGATAGATCTGTGGTTATCGTTAGCTGCGATTGAGATAGCGATGAACGTGGTCTTAAACTAACCTGAGATGAGATTACAGAGCTTGCCTGGCAGATCATGTTGTACATGGCACTACCCACTGTTCTGGTGCGGACAGAGCCAGCGTTTCGCGACGTGAGACTGACTGCAGATTTATTAGTGGGGTATCTAATGAAGCAGTTTCCTCATGCTTACCATTGATTGAGTGGATGTAGGGAAAGCCAATCATCAATATTGTTGCTGAATACCACGCCCAAGGACTAGCATTTGCGGGAAGCAGCTCGAGAGTCAAGAGCAACACAAAACACCAGAAGGAATAGTAGAGCAAGAGAGCCATCCTGTTGTTGATCTTCTCTGAGTACCAAGAGATAAGGATCAAGTGCGCCAGGAAAAGAACATATCCTGGAATGGTCAACAGATTCGTCTCAAAGGTGCCGAATCCTAAGGCCTTTAGGTTGAGGGTAAGATAGGCAGTGACGGGGTTTGTAGGGATTAACATGGTCCAACTGATCGCATAGAGTGGCCAAAGGTCGTAGTCCATAAGTGCATCCCAGAGGAGCTTGAGTGTGAGACCTTGACGGTTGTGCATGCCTCCCTGTACCACTATGTTAGTGTTGCTAGAGGTTGTAAGGGACATAGTTCACCTACCTTGCCGGGGTCATCTCGCAAGACACGGTTGACCATGATGACTTCTTCTCTTTCCGTAAACCAACCATCTTTCCCTCGAAACCAACTAGCTGTTTGTGTTGGGCCAGGTGGTAGGTAGAACCAAGACACCACGCCGATGAAGAACGTCAGTGTGCCCTCGAGGACAAACAGCCAACGCCACCCTTCCCAACCTCCGACCGAGCGCATATGAAGGATTCCGTATGCCAGAAACGCGGCTACGATGAAGGTACCATTTGAAGCGCAGTAGAAGAAGCCGACGCGCATAGGAAGCTCCCTGTTGGTGTAAAAATATGAGAGGTAGAGAAGAGCATCCGGGATGAATCCACCTTCGATCAGTCCCAGCAGAGCGCGAGTTGCATAGAAGCTTTGCTTGTCCTGGACAAACCCTTGGCAGATGCCGATAATGCTCCATGTCACCATCTGAATCGGGATCCAAACGTCAGGGCCGAGCTTCTTGGAGATCATTTGTGACGGTACTTCTGCTGACAAGAAGCAGAGGTAAAAGATCATCATTCCATAGTTGTAGTCATTGGTGTTGAGGCCAAGATCGTCGAGCATTCCATCACTCAGAGCCTGTGAGATATTGCCACGATCAAGTTGGAGCGCAAAGAACATGAGGCAAACCCAAGAGCAGATTCTCTTGTCTAACTGCAAGGCACCAGACAGGTTAGCACAGCTTTGAGGCGCCAACAGCAAATGATCTTACCCGTCTGACTAGTTTCTTCTCCTCCTTTTCCGTCCATTCGGCAGTTGGGTCATATCTATGAATGCCTTCATATTCTGGAATAGGCTTGTACAGCTCTGTAGCTCCTCCAGATACAAACGTGTCGCCGGTGAAGTAGGCGCGCTTCTGTGTTGAACCGTAGTCGTAATCAGAGTCAGACGCCAAAATGATGGGGTCGTCAATCGTGGTCGACTTCTTGTCTGCCATATTGCCAGGCCCGAGTTGCGAAATGTGTCGGTACTCGGTCAACTATAGCCCATCGGTGTGCCAAGCTCGGTATATAAGTAGCTCGGGCATTTTTGTAAGACCCATTGATGTATATCGTGCGCTGAGGATTAAATGGTGCAATGGTAGAGATTGGCCGGCATACGCCAGTCTAGTTTAATATTTTGACCATATATGCGACACATAGGCGATGGTGCAATCTCTCGAAGGGTATGTCGAATGTCTCCAACATAACATTGGCTTAAAAACTCCAAATCTCCGCTACATCTTATGCCGATGTCCCGCGTAGTTTGGTGGGTCGACATGGAAAAGAGCTTGCAATGAGACATGAAACAGATTACATCCGTAAAGGGATCAGCCTTACTCGCGCATTTTAGGCTTGGCATTACCGTTAATGCCGCAATTGTAGTCCTTCTGGAAGTGGTGGCTCTGCTGATCAAGTCGACATGTTCGTCAGTTGGTCTGTTTCTGGAACGCGTGCGAAGGTGTCTCGATGGCGTCAACAACACTACCCGAGAGTTTCTCCGGAATATTCCTCGTCAAATAAAGTTGCATAAAACGGACTTTTTACACTCAAGTCATCCTCCTCATCAATCTTGGGGGGGTTATACTTCATCCTTTTGTCTTTCCTTATGGCGATGTCCAGACGGCAATAATGGTGAGTAACGACGTTGTCCGCTTCAGTGGATATCTCAAGAAGCTCAAAAAGTGGGCTCGGCGATGAAAAGAGCCACTCGGAAGCAGGGTACAATTTCCCCGTTCAACCCGTCGCCGCTCCATTTGCTCCGAGATGCTTCAAGCCCCAGCAGCCCATTCCGTAGGCAAGAGTTCGCATGATACAGTAGACATGAGGTTCGAATTCGCTGATTGACTAATAGCTAGAAGACAAATGATAATAATAAAACAGTAGATTTGATTTCGGTTCTGGTTTGGGCTCTGTGTTGTATTATGACGGTTCAAAGTCGGGTGCTTCACAAAGACAAAAAACCATATTTCGCATCAGATCAAGGCAACGCAACGAGGGCCTACAACCTCAAAGTAGGCAGAATAAACTCTTTATAAATGTTTTCCTAGATACCGCCCCAATACTGCAACTAGCCAGATACAGAGCTATGCTTGGAGACAACACGCGAGTTCACAGATGTCAATTCGTACTATAGTAGGTATCTTACCCTGGAGACAGGAGACAGCGTAGAGCTCAGTGGAATGGAACTGAGGTCTCACTGGCGCTTCAAAAAGCAACCAATCAGAGCCACGCCCGGTTAGCTCAATCGGTAGAGCGTGAGACTCTTACGAGTACGCGATCTCAAGGTTGCGGGTTCGACCCCCGCATCGGGCTGTTCCTATAAAAACGATTGCGAGCAATAGCGAGGCATCTCTTTTTGTATTTTTGCACTCTTGATGGACTGTAAACCGTTTTCTGGGGAAGATAATACGACTCTGTGACAAGGCGATATTCGGTCTCACGTCGGCCCCACTGTTGGCCCCAGGCGATAACATGGGAGCTTCCAATGTGTCTTCTTGTCTAAATTCCTCCTGCAACTGCTAAGACGATATCATACTGCACTTGA
This sequence comes from Fusarium redolens, assembly GCF_020744475.1. Lineage (NCBI taxonomy): Eukaryota > Fungi > Ascomycota > Sordariomycetes > Hypocreales > Nectriaceae > Fusarium > Fusarium redolens. The sequence goes on along the minus strand of NW_025763680.1, from coordinate 974,810 downwards.
AATAACTGAGCGGAGATCTCATCAGAATTTGACTCGTTTCAATGAGTGAAAATGGCACTCAATCCGAGCCAGTTCCACTGACCGCGTCATCTTGGTGGGTTGGTCAAGGGGCCGTGACCGCTAGCTCGCGAATATTCGCATTCAGAATACGAAAATTATCATTAGAACCTCTTTAAGAACGCCCAAATGTCTGTCCTGTCTAGAAGAAAATTTCTGATCTCCAAGCGTTGCCTTTGTCAGAAAACCCTCAATTGTTTCTGCCGAACCTTTTGTCCTGTCTTGAGGTCGTTGTTCACATATCGTTATCCTTCTTTCAATTTTCGTATCCGAGAATGAGCGGAGATGGACCCTATGGACCCGTTGTGAACGGGACTCAAATTGTCTTCTTCGAATACTTGCCCAACAAACCAGCCGCGATATCTTTCGTTGTTCTCTTCGGAATTGTCACTTTAGCCCACTTGATATTCCTCTTCATCCTTCGAGCCTGGTTCTTCATCCCCTTCATCCTCGGTGGCATCTGTAAGTAGACCCTACAACCTCGGCCATAACACCATCTAACAAGAATGGAGGCGAAATCTTCGGTTACTTCGGTCGAGCTCAAGCACACGATACCCCCGATAAAGCAGGTCCTTTCATCCTGCAGAACGTCCTCCTCCTTGCCGGAACGCCTTTCCTCGCAGCGACGATCTACATGAGTCTTCGGCGCGTTGCCACGGCGCTTGACTCCCAACATCTTTCATTTATAAGTCTTCGATGGTTGACAAAGCTATATGTCCTCATTGACATTGCGTGCATTGTCAGTCAGTTTATAGGCGCTATCATACCTGCCTCCGGCGAACCAGATGCCATCGCTAAAGGCCGAACTATTCTCATTGCTGGTCTGGTAGTACAGCTCGGCGCATTGAGTGTCTTCATACTCACATCGCTGTACCTATACATACGCATCAGACAAGAAACTGGGCCGTTCTTGGACTCATCTCTGGTACGGTGGCGGCGATACTTCAGAACCATCGAGGCTGTGACGATCATCATGATCATTCGCAGTATTGTCCGTGCAGTCGAGTATCTTCAAGGACAAGGGGGGTTCGTCATTTCGCATGAAGTCTTCATCTATCTCTTCGACGCGTTGCTCATGTTCTTGGTCATGCTCTTGTTTTTAATCATTCACCCGGGACGGCTGGTCAAGAACGGTACGGGGATGAAGTGGAGGGGACAGACGCGAATTGATGAGGCAGGTGAGGATATCATGCATCTACGTGAATATAGAGCTTAGTCAATCCCAGTTGCTTAAAGAAAATGAGAACAATCATCATTATGCAGATAGAATTAGATCTTTATGGCTTTCAATTGATACCAAAATGCTTCATTTTGGACGATGGCAGAGATCTTTGACAGGTAGCATAGCAGCATTACCTAGACGTGAAAATAATTACTAAAAAAAGATATTGGCACGCAGCTTCAATAAGTCCGAATTACCGAATCCGCCTTGTGGCATCCTCCAAAGAATTACAGCCATATCGAGATGATGGGAGCAGCGTATCCTTACCGATAAGAAACGATAAGATAAGATAACCGGTCCAACCCCGCTGTTCATTGGCCGAATCCTGATGTCATCCCGCGACAACAGCAATTTTCAGCCTTCACTCATCTCACTGCTGGATCGCTTTGATCACCAACGGTACAGCCCATCATGTTTGCTCTACGAAGAATCATCGCCCGTCCGATGCTGCGCGTCGCGACACGTCAGATCCACGTGACATCACGTCGATTCGCCTCTGCTGACCAGCCTCCCAACATGCATCAACTCGAGTCGATGATGAATGACCCTCATATCCGTGAGACTTTCGAGAAGCTGAGCCGTCATCCTCCGGCCATTGAGGCTATGCAGAAGATGGGAGATGTTATCAAGAGCAAGGGTAGGCAACTTCAATGAATCAATTGAGACCTCGGCTGATTATCTGGTATAGGGCTTGACACTTCTCAGCCACCGAGTAAGATGGATATCATGAAGCTCATGATGGATAAGGAATTCCGTGATGCGGCGACAACAGTATGTATCTGGATGGATTCTATGTGCGAGTGCTAATGACAGCTGCAGTTGACCACTGAGATGCAAAACGCTGGTGTCGAGATTAACCCCGATGTTGGTCGTACCTACCCGGCTCCTTGTCGTCTATATCACTGACAATATCATTAGGTCTTCATGAAGATGATGCAGGGTGATAAATAAAGTCGAGATCTTCATGTACGGGAAGGTTTAAGGTGTGTAGCATCAGCCATGATAACAGTTGCGATGGCTCCGAGAACAGAATGTCATCATCCATCAAGCATTGAAGAAATCAGGGTATATTATTGAGATTTAAACCAAACCGTCTTGTAACACTGCCAATGTCACGGAGTTGCATGGAAAACTGGTTGATTGTGAATTGCTCCTCGTGATGTCTCGTATACCCAGCGACCAGACCGTGAAGTCCATAACAATCGTCCGAAATGTCCATCCCCGAGCCGTCTCTACATATGTTTCACTTTTTTTTCAAGGTACGATTTATCATGCGCGTCGATCTTAGACCCCGGACCTTAGCTTCCAACGGACACTATTGAAGTCACCGCTCGATAGTCTCATGCAAAATCCCAATCAAGAAGGCACAGGGAGATCAAAGCTCGGAAAGGAAATTGAATGCAATGTATAGAGTGAACATGAGACTTTTCTCCCTGCCGTTCTGGCGCATTTAAATGAGTATGTCGCAGAAGAAAGTCAGCTCACCGGTTCAGCAAGCCACATATCCAAAACAATTCCACATGAAATCATTATCAAGGGAGCTACATAGCTATACAAATATCCCCAGATAAATTGCCAGAGATTTTAACCGTAAAACAAGCTTCTTCAACAGATCACTGGATTGGCTTTCGCTGGTAGTTCGTAAAATTGCGGGATTTTTAGCTCACGCTAGCCTGGGTCCCTTGACACTTCTCCCGTGACCATAATGCGACCTTGAGGTCTAGGCCACGGCTGAACCATCGCGCAGTTTGGAGCCAATCGATGTTTCCACTAGATCAGCTTCTGAATGCCTATTGAGGAAGCTGTTCCTAGATCTGCACAGGCAATCGCGACTTGGTCTGGCGTTGCTAGGTGATGTGAGCTAGTGAAAAGCTGAACCAAGACATGCATCGTAGCCTAGGAAACTTCCAGGGGAATTGGCGCCTTTGGTCTTCAACATTGGTATGGATGGCGGTCGCTTGATTAACCTTCAAGCGAGGGGTGTTTATCTTTGAAGTAGGATAACATGCTAGCTCCTGTAACATAAAGGGCCAGGCGCCATTTTGGTCGTTCCAGTCCCTTCAGCCTTCATTGACAACTCCATTGATTCAAGTTTGCCTATACCTCGATAATCCATCAGAAACGGCAAGATGAGGCACTCAATCACGCAGCTCACAGCTGTTCTCACAGTTCTATTCACAACAGCACATTCTGCAGTCCTTCCACGGGACAAGCAAGGGTCCTGCACGAAGACCAAGGTCGCTATTCTCGGAGCCGGTGTTGCGGGCATAGCGGCCGCCCAGAACTTGACAAAAGCGGGCATTGACCAGTTCATCATTTTAGAGCACAACAACTACATTGGTGGGCGAATGAGGAAACAATCCTTTGGCAAGAACGCAGCTGGACAGCCTTACACTATTGAGTTTGGCGCCAACTGGGTCGAGGGTATCGGCTCGGCCGCTACACACGAAAATCCCATCTGGCAATTGGCAAAGAAGTACAAGTTGGAGTCGCATGAGTCCGATTATGATAAATACAAGACATTTGATCAAAAAGGAGAGACAGACTGGAGCGACAAGATCGACGAATTAGAAGCGATCTACGGAAAGGCTGAAGCGGAAGCTGGTCGCCTCTTGCTAGGCAACTTGCAAGATACTTCAGTACGTGCTGCCATTCGCTCAGCAGGATGGCGCCCAGACAAGGATGACATGCATGCCCAAGCCGCGGACTGGTGGAAATGGGACTTTGAATCCGCTTGGACACCTGACGAGAGTGGTCTCGTCTTCGGAACGGCTGGCGGCAACGCAACATTTGGTTACTTCAGCAATGTCAGCAACCTCGTCGTTGACCAGCGTGGCTTCAGCACCATCATACAAGAGGAAGCCAAGACGTTCCTCAAAGATGGCGATAAGCGACTACGACTTGAGACCACGGTCGAAGGCATCAAATACGGCAAGGACGGCGTGACAATTACAACGAATAAAGGTGATTGCATCCAGGCCGACTACGCGATCTGTACCTTTTCACTGGGCGTGTTGCAGAGCAATACCACCGAGTTCAGCCCCCCTCTCCCCGACTGGAAGCAAAGTGCCATTGATCAATTTGCAATGGGCACGTACACCAAGATTTTCATGCAGTTCGAAGAGGCTTTCTGGGACAACCAAACGCAATTCTTCCTCTATGCCGATCCTCTCGAGCGTGGCCGATACCCTCTCTTCCAATCACTCAACCCTGACGGTTTCGCTCCAGGTTCCAACATTCTCTTTGGAACTGTTACTGGAGAGCAGGCATGGCGCGTGGAACGTCAGACAAACAATGAAACGATGGAACAGATTCTCGACGTCCTGAGATTGATGTTTCCTGACAAGAACGTGACGACGCCGACTGACTTTGCATACCCTCGCTGGAGCACTGAACCGTAAGTCTAGAACAACCGGCTCACACTCGATTGACGTGTTGACTAACGAAACGCAGTTGGGCATATGGCTCCTACAGCAATTGGCCCGTCGGGATGACCCTCGAGAAGCATCAAAACATGCGCGCCAACGTCGAGCGTCTCTGGTTCGCGGGAGAAGCCAACTCCGCAGAGTTCTTTGGGTTCTTGCACGGCGCGTACACTGAAGGCCGTGATATCGCTAACAAGATTGGAAACATCATTAACGGAAAAGCCGGTGACGATGAGTTCGACATGGAGAGGTACGAGAACCTTCATGGAACGACATTTTTGGATGAGTATGATGAGGATAACGGATGGTTGTTTCCGTATGATGTCGAAGAGGGAGAATGAGGAGATTGATGTCAATTCTCTGTAAATAATTATGCATGATGGTAATGATTGTAATGCGACGGAAGGTTTGGGTACTATAATGAGATTAAGGGACTGTTATTGGTTTGCTCAATGTTCTGTCATTCTGATGCGTTTGTTGCATGTTGTCGCCGATACCGCTTTGGAGGCTTATAAATCAAGTGGCTGGGGTTTTCAGTCAACGCACGTTCAGAACCCTTTTATCCTAATCTCGCGACCAAGTCATTTGCTGATAGAGTTTGAGTTTCCAACGGCAAGACCGTAAATACTTTCTCTACATGTGCCTTATGCATCTCAATATGATAGAGTTTGCGAAGCCGGGTAGGGCCGAAGATGGTGGATCTCGCGTGGCACTGGCTTGTCAGCAGGCTGCATAAGTAATCTCGTATGGGGCCAAACAATTTGCGACGATATGACGGTCCAAGTTCTGGAAGCAAGCAATTGAGGCTGTCGTACGACCACTTGTCAAACTGAAAACTCTTCAATGAGATATACGCGGATTCACCTCGGGGCACATCGGCGACTGAACCGATTCCCTGCTTCTCGGCAGTTCTTGGCAAGGTTTCTCCCCCATCTCTTTGATGATTGATCGACCATGACCGAGTGGGAGAAGAGTGGGAGAGCAGCCATGATCACAATAACCATAACCCCGCCCTTTATTTTTCTGTCAATGCGTAAACGTTTATCCCAATCGGTTCTGGTTTATGGAGTAAATGCTTGGAAATCATATGCAGCCTGCTGATAGAGTGACGCGGCTCGCATAGCCTCTTCAATTACCGACTTAATTGTTAGTGAGGGAAAAGTCTTGGCAATTGATGTCATGGATGTATGTGCTAATACTGACTCAGATTTGGGTGTCCTGCATTTGTTCTATGAATCGGCTGCTAACGCACGTTTAAGTGTCCTAAATCCGGTCAGCCCGCTCAGGTCCCAAGCCTCACTAAAGGCAAAACCAAGAAAATACGTCGGTCGCATCCGATGCGATTCGCCCAAAACTAGTTTCAATTCTCATACTCCCATGAAACAACCCCGGTTTACGGAATAACAGTGATCAAACAGCTAAAATCCGTAGAGTATCAGCATCGGATTTAGCGAGTCAGCGGTTTCATAACCCCGTTGAGATAGGTCGGCAAATCAGTTGTCATACTTACCGAACCCGCCAAGACTTGGCTATGTCGTACTTGCAGGGCACTTATTGGCCGAAGCACATGTCCAAGCCACGCCAAGGGATCTAAAGTTAAGGTTTAGGTTTCCGAGGCCAACAGTTGATTATGAGAGACGAATCATCGAAGAGTGACCGCGTAATTCATTGCTTCGGACGCCGAGTTGAGTAGTACACCACGCGAGCATGGGATATCCACCCATCATGGCTTGGCGAGGTATCTCAACGCGTCATAGTCGATTGATATCCTTTTGTTGCAACTATCAAAACCCATCATGTCTCCCGTTTCGAGAGTTCGATGGTTGTACACTCTCAAGCCTTTGACGTAGGCGCTATACCATCCCCCTGACTATCCAAGCCAATTCCAGGAACTGTTTCATATAAAGGCTTTATCCGTCACCATTTATCATGCTGCGATCACTCGCTCTCACAAGTTTCTTGGTCGGACAGTCGCTACGAGCAGTAGCTCAGCGCGATCAGGTTGACAACAGTAACCTCGACCCATTGAAGTTCAAGAACGATGGAACATTCCAAATATCCGTCTTTTCAGATCTCCATTTCGCTGAGGGTACGATATTCAAACTACAATGACTCAAAGAAAGTCGCTGACCAAGAAATAGACGCCTCCTCAATAGGACCCGAGAAAGATGCCAGGACAGTAAAGGTCATGGGCGACGTGATCGATGCCGAGTTACCAGACTTGGTAGTCCTGAACGGAGACCTTATCAACGGCGAATCAACATTCACCCATAACAGCACGGTATACATCGATCAAATCGTCTCCCCCATGGTTGATCGAAATATGACATGGGCTTCAACGTACGGAAACCATGATCACAATCGCAACCTCAACGGAACCGCCATGTTGGAACGCGAGCATACATGGCCTGGGTCTCGAACAGATTCAATGGTCCCAGGAAGCGATGCCGGAACAACAAATTACTACCTCCCCGTATACGCATCGAACTGCAGTTCAAACTGCACACCGGAACTCATCCTCTGGTTCTTTGATAGTCGAGGTGGATTTTACTACCAAGGCGGTTCTCAGCCTAACTGGGTTGACAAGAGTGTTGTGGAATGGTTCAACGAGACCAATGCTGATCTGCGCGAGGAACACGGCAAGAACATTCCTTCACTGGCATTTGTTCACATTCCCGTGTACGCTTCTCTCATGCTGCAGAACAATGGTGTTGATGAAAATTATCATCCTGGTATCAATGACGAAACTGTCATTCAGCAGGGTGCGGGATGGTGCGCAGACAAGAAGGGAGGTTGCGATTACAGCGATCAAGATCTACCCTTGATGCAAGCCCTTGTTGCGACACCTGGCGTCATTGGTCTCTTTTCTGGACATGACCATGCCAATTCGTGGTGCTACAAGTGGGAAGACAAGGTTGGTGATATGGATCTTCCCGGCAATGGCATCAATCTCTGCTACGGTCAACATACCGGCTACGGTGGCTACGGAGACTGGATCCGAGGCGGTCGCCAAATCGTCGTCACACAAGAAGGTCTCAAGAATTATGAAATTGACTCGCATATTCGCCTCGAGTCGGATGAGGTCGTCGGCAGAATCTCTTTGAACTCGACTTTTAACACGGATGCGTACGCCGCAACTCCGAACCAGAAGACGTTCCTCAGCATTGCGAGCTCTTCTACACCGACACCTTCGACGAGACCTGTTTCCTTAGCGTCGCATTTTGGATTGCACAATGCTTTCAGTTCGTCTTTGGTTATTTTCGCAGGGGTTGTTGCATGGATTATGTTGTAAGAATAGCGTTTAGATTAATTGCATGTAGAGTAAAAATTATAGACAGTGATTCCCCCAACCTCATCTTCTCGTTCCCTACACCGTGACAACCCTTCTCAACATGCCTAACCGTCAATCAAAATTATAGGATCTCTGCTCAAAAAGATAGGTAATATTCTATCCTTTAGTGACTGCAAAAAGAGATTTCATTGATGAGACTGGGACTCGAACCCAGGAGGATTGCTCCACCAGGAAATTGGTGTTAAGGTTAACCTTAACCTGGCGCCATAACCAACTCGGCCATCTCACCCAAGCTAGTGCTGATGCTGAATTTCGTTCGTAGCACAGACCAGATGCCTCAGCGATAATGGTTCGATTGAACAAGATGCCCCATCTAAGCTCGTGCTATTTGTTCTGAGGCTTTCACGAAGGAAACGGTGTAATTTGTCTCTTGTTCTCGTGAACTTATGCTTAAATCTATCTTTCCGGGACCTATGAGACTTTCAGCCACAAAGATAAGCCATGAACCTTGAACATGTCCTGTTCGGATGAACAAACCGGCCAGATCACGGAACAAGACAGGTTAATATTGTTCGATTCCATTTCAGCAAATAAGACCATGAATCAATTGTTCTAATCTCTTTTAGCATTTACTGCGCAGACTACTTATATAAAGCCAGCACGAGTTGCAGATTCTATCATCAATTCATCAACAACTCGCTCCAACATAACTTGAGCTTCATACACAGCCATTCCTCTCACATAGTTCGCAAACTCACAGTAAAAGGAAAACAATCAATATGTCCGTCCAGTCCCAAGACGTTGCCGAATACTACTTCAACGGTCACAGGGTTGCGGAATGCATTGAAGACTGGGCTGAAGACGTCACCACCGCGACCGAAGAGATGGAATTTGTTGAGCCCACGAAGCCTCAGGCAAAGGTGCCTCGCATCGGAGATCCTTCCAAAGAAATTCAAATTGATATTCTGTTGAAGCGACACAACGAAGCCCGAGAGATCATGGAACTAATTGAGGAACAGCTCCTTAAGCTTGACTATGAGATTCGACAAGAGCCAATCTCTGAGCCCTCTTCTTTTCGGCATGGTGGCTCGAACCGTCAACAGGGTTCGCACCACGAGTACCTCACTGAAAGCTCTGAGGGACAGTGTGGAGTATGGCAGGATACCTGGACGTCTATTTCTCTGGATAGTGCTTCTGAGAGGATAAGTGAGAAGAAGAAGAAGAAGAAGAAGAGAAGCAAGAAGCCCAAGACTGAGGAAGAGAAGAACCGTCACATCAACAAGGTATTCATGCGAGAGAACGGACTTCTTCCATGATTTAAAGCTACTAACTATTCTTTGGAGCTTTGAAGCTTTGAAGTCTTGTTCTTGCCAAGTTCATTTATGCCTATTCGGTAATCGCATCTGTTGATCGGTTAAAAGGGAAGTCATTGGAGGTAGCAATTTGTCAAGCTTTGAATCGAATTTATTGATATACCAGTAACCATCGAAATCCATAAATGCCCAAGAAATGTGATGTGTATAAACTCAATTCGATCAGTTGGTCGTACAGTGTCCCTGACCGTGGCTGTGGAGTGATCTGAACTGACCTGAAGTGGCTACTCCTTATTTCGGTTAGTATTCGTGTCCCGCTTCCGATCTGATGCGATCTCAGCTCGACATTAACAACTTCTGCCAAGATTTGGGGGAAATCTGAGTTGTTGACGAAGAGCCATATGACGTCATATTGATATCAACGACTCTGGCAAAAGCAGGGATATGCCAATAGCCAGGAACTATGGCCAATCAAGATTTATGCACTAACAGCCCTATCGTATGACTGTAGCCCGAACCATCTCAAATCCTCCAATCAAGTGCGTCGGCGCACAGGCGAAGCGGGGTCCTCCCTGATCTTCGAAAACGGAATCAAGACAGGACTTTATTTTAGTCAGTCACGCTCATCTGTCTCTCTTCCCGCGATACAACAGCCCAGAAATCAACAGCCGATATGCCACACGTTTACACTGCCTCTATCACCGTTTCAACTGGCAGAATACCCGAACCAACACAATCATTTTTACCTTACTTCACTCTAGTGTAGTGCCTATCTTTTCTTCTTTGGGGCTGGCAGGTGACCCCAGTAAAATCTCATTCCTCTTTGCCACTCAGAGGAGGCAAATTCTCAAGAACAACTAAACGCTTCGATTTTACACTCGTTTTGACATCAAAATTCTGATGAACAGCTCAAATAAACCCACACGAGCACAAGAGCACCAAAAGACTAATCGACAGTTGTTGCCCAGAAAGTCTCTCAAGACAGATCATGAGCCGCAATACGTGCCCCTCGATGTCTCCGACATACCCAGGGCAGCCTTGACATCAGTCGCGTGCAACAACTGCCGCCTCAGGAAATCAAAGGTTTGTCCTGCTGCATCGTATTGGCGCCATGTATGAGTAACAGCTTTTATTACCTATAGTGTGATGGTCATAAACCAACATGTTCGGCCTGCGCAAGCCGAAGACAGCAATGTATATATCGCGCCGAGGTTTCTCATGAGAAGATGGTGGAGCTGAGGAAGGGCTCTAAAGATCTCTTTCAGGCACTGGAGCTCTTGAGAACTGCCCCTGATGAACACACCCAGTCCCTCCTGGAGAGATTGCGCAGCAGCGAGTCTGTATCGGACTTCTTGCAGGTTCTTGACTCGGGCATTATAAAGTCACCTTCACCAACCGACCCCTTGGCCACCAGTCCCGCGGGAACTTCAGCCGACTCAACAATAGAGCTAGACCTCAACATGCGATATTCTGGTGTATTCCCTCCTCTAGAAACTCTTGATATCAAGGATGTAGATCTTGGTCTACTAGCAGTTAACAAACGAGCCTTGATATCTTCGAATCAACAAGCAACATCACCTTTGACACCACACATCCCGATAGAATTCGGCCAGAGATCGGAAACACCGACAACTTCTGAATCCTTCTCGACACCAAGCGATACCACTGGAGATAATGGAGTTGATCCTCGGCTGGAGTCTCTTCAAATATGGCAGTGGACTTCCATACCTATACCCGAAAACCTCGCTGCGCAAGCCATATCATTCTACCTTGTAAACGAGCACCCGCTTCTCGCATTCTTCGATGCCGATTTATTTATTCGCGATCTTTTAGCAGGCGGCGGTCGCTTCTGTTCTCCCCTGCTCTTCAGCTCACTTCTTGCCTGGTCCTGCGTAAGTTGCCTTCTATTCTCCTTGATTGAAATCTACCTGACATGGCTAGGCTTCATACTCTCAGTTTGAACCACGAGCTCAAAAACTATCTCTTGCGTTTCTAAGAGAAGCCAAGAGGCGATGGGAGGATCTACCAGACCACACTGCCATCACTACGTTATCATCAGCAATGTTTCTTGTCCTTACTTGCAACCAGCATGGCCAAGACAAAGTTGGTCTTATATATCTCGACGCCAGCACAGAAATTGGCCGTTGCCTTGGTCTATTCGGCGGTGAGGAAACAGCTGTGCCCAATTTCAACGACGACGACGAATTACGGACAGCAGCATCATTTGCCGCTTGGGGGACCTTTGGCTGGCACAGGTTGGTATGACCCTGACCATCCAGACACCCATACTAATTTCGTGCAGTCTGCACTGTATCAACTTCCGAGCGAAACACCGAATACGACACCAGCCATCTTTACCTATACCAGGAGATGTATCTGGGCCGCTCCTGAATGAGCATATGGGTAGCACGTTTACGTGGATATCCAAGTTCTGGGCCAAAGTACACCAAATATTTGGAGAAGGTTATAACCACTTCAGCCGCCTGCCTATGTCACATGCACGTCAGATGTATCAGTTGTTGCTTGACTGGGCCAGTATCCTTCCAGAGGACGTACAGAGGGGTGAAAACTGCCCCCATCATGTTTTGGTACTACAGTGAGTGGGTTAGAATCCATCCTGAGATTGTAAACTGATAGTTGCAGCATTTGGTACCAGACAGCAATAATAGACATATGGCGCCCATTCCTCGGACGTCGAAGCTATGAAGACGCTGGGGAAGGCGAGCTTGCCACCGCGACGCATGAAGCATCCGTCCACCAGCTCAAGCGACTTGTATACATATACCGGAAAAGGTTTGAGACAACAAATCTCACCATGTTCATCACTCCAGGACTTCTCACCCTAATCAACGAGGTGTTTCGAAATCCCGATGCATCTGACGCTCAGTTTTACTTCATATTGGCGGCGCGCGGATGCCTGTCAATAGCATCTTGGTGCAAGGGACTTCGCGGTATCACAGAAGGCTTAATGACCATCGGATGGCAGAATGGAACCTTCAAGCGTGAAGAATGGACAAACAACAGCATGATTGAGGATATCAGAGCTACAACACGGGCGCTCACCCAAGACGGCACATATAGCAGCCTTTACCCAATCAGCCTGGATTCAGCGAGCGAGAGCATGGACGACATCGGCATGGAAGCCCTAGCGGGCGAATTCCTGCGCTTGAGCTCACAAAACGAGCCTCCGCGTGGGAAAGAAGTTGAAATAACAAGCGACCAGGACATCTGGAAGGGAGATCAACGAGACTTGGAATTGACGTTAACTGAGGCGACAGAAGAGGAGGAATTCCATTAGCAAAGCTACTGTATGATTTTTTATTGAGCATATGAACTAATGAGGAAGCGTTGGCGAGCTGGATAATGGCCACTGCTTATGGCAAAGATAGACTGGCTCGTCTGTATAACTTTGTATACAGTTTAGAAGATACCTGATATTAGTCAAGGGAGAGCGACATTATATATTTATTGTATTCAGCTTCTGTTTTGTCTCTGAACTAACTCGAGATGCCAATCCAGTCTAAGGAGCGAAGTCGTACCTCTGTAATGTTCACTTGGTATGAGGTGAGATATGATGGATCCCATGTTCTTGCCGGCAAAAGAAAGAGTGGTGAACTGCAGTCAGCAATAGCTAGTAATCCTTACTCAACATCTTGACTGCACGGAGTTCCGGACCATGGTAGTGCTTACGCCCCCGTTTATTCTCACCCGCGACTCAGCATCTCTGAGATTGGAAACAAGACTCGCACAGCACATTTTCATCAATTTGACTCAATATGGCTTCTGCAGAATCTGGAGAGTACTTTTCTGTTTCTACCATCGCGGTGAATCCCGACAGGATTGGCGAGGTATGACCCCAGCACGCTGTTATGCTCAGTCTGTTTTCTCACATAAGCAGGCCCATGCCTGTCTGGCCGAAGTTGCCGAAGCCACCTTGAAGGAGCCAGGTGCCAAGATCTACAGGTTCTACAAAACTGAAGGCAAAGACGAATTCGTATGCATGGAGAAGTAGGTGCTTCGCATTTAAGAGGTGCGACTGTAACTGACTTCAATGCTCAAGGTTTACTGATCGAGACGCGTATGCGGCACATGTTAGTTCAGAGCATGTGAGGGAATGGGCAAAGAAATACTTGGACTCGGGCATCTTTGTTAGGTCTTTTGAGTTCCATCCTCTTGCTAAAGAAGGTCCTGGAGCTGGAGGGTTCGATCGACCTTAGACAGTCATTGCACAACAGGCTTTGGTAGTTATCTAATTGACTTGGCAAATTGCCATGGAACTATCGGTCGTCCAGAAAGACAGCTAGCATTGCGTGGATTGCAGATGACTTGCGTGAGTTGGGGACAGGGGTACAGACTGATAAAATAGGATGCCAAAATAAACTTAGTAAAGGTCCCCCTAAACTTAGGCTAATTTACCTAAATATCTTTGTCGCTTAGGATCTGGGTCCTAAGTTTTCTTGCCTCCCCTAGCCAGATCTCGATGGAACGCTTCCTCAGCCTCCTGTTCCAAGCAGTTCCACGGTACAACTGCGTCTTCCATAGAAATCAATTGCAGTTTTGTCACCAATCGTTCGACAGAGTGATACGCATCGACATCATGGTCACGTGTTGGATGAAACCTTTCCTTGCTTGCAGATGGGGGGCATTGACATCATAGTGCCACTTTTCCCATCGCCACCTGGATATCATATTAACTCATCAAGACAGAACAGACCAATTCCTAAATCTTGCTAACTTCAATAGTCTGAATATCAATTAAATTTGTTCAAATTATAACAAAAATACCACCAGAAATCTCGCCCAATCATCTCATGAGATATCCACAATGGCAACAGAAGAGACAACTCAAGACGCCCGATCAAATGTCGGCGATCAAAGCGATTATTCCAGCGAAAACGAGTCAAAACAAATGACCCAAGATTCACAGAATAACCAGGTTGATCGATCCAACACTGGGTCTCAGGGAACCCTCAATCAGCCCCAAAATCAACAGTCTGTTCAAACAGCGAGCCAAGAGACGGGAAAGAAAAGCAGCGCACCTCGCGTGAGATTGGATATGGATCTCGATGTTGAGTTACAACTGAAAGCAAAGATCCAAGGCGATCTTGAATTAGCCATCTTGTAAGTCTTGTTGACCTTCAAACTTAACTCAATAATGCTAACATTTGATGCAGGGAGAACTGAGATTATTAAACGATTTTGCTTGTGGAATGTTCCCGGAATGGCGTTGATAATTATATTATAAGAGCGTTTAAATAATGATATCATAATTCATCTTCTGATACACGTTCCTGTTCTTGTCTCAGCGTTTATTATTTGCTTATGGTGATAGCCTCAGGGTAGCTTGGGAGAACACTGCATCACGTGAAGATAGCACCGGTCCCGTTTCCGCTAACCGCATTTGTCAATACTCCTCCGCGGATCCGCGGTTTCGACCTGACATCTCCGCGTCATCAGTCTGACCGTGCCAATTAATCGATATCCGATGCCAATGTGCGCTTGTTTCGCAAAATGAAACGCAATTACTCCGGAGCCCCCATTATGTCGGCTTATCGGGCATCTCGACTGCCAGTTTCGTGCCGCCCTTGCCGCGAGAAGAAGCGCCGTTGTGATCGCAACCAACCTTGTTCGAATTGTACCCAACGGTGCCTCACTTGCGTTTACGAGAATGGCAGTCGAGCCACTAATTCATTGGAGAGTGATACAGTGCCAAATCGAAATCTTGGCGAGGCTTCAGTCGACTTGAACGAAAGCACAATGGCGTTCTCCCCTCTGAGACAGTTGGATCTGTCAGCCAACCTCTTCCCCATGTACACCAACCAGCTGTGCTAATGGTATTTCAGAAACAAGGACATGCTTGACAGACTGACTAAACTAGAGAAAGCCGTCTTCCCAAATGGAGCTCAGGTATCGCAGCCTACCCAGTCAGAACCAACTTCCTCCCGTACGAACCCGAATCCTACCATGTCGGTTCTTGCGAAGCTGATCAATCGATACAGGCCGCAAGTTGTTTAACTGCCATATTGAGACTACCTCAAATAACACATCTGCTTCCATCAATGCGCGCTTGAACCATTTGACGTCGAATCTTCCGCCTGCCCACCAAGCATATCTGCTATGCGAACACTTCGTTTCCACCATTCAACCTACGTTCGGTGTCCTGCATGTACCGTCGACTAGAATACTCGTTCGGCAAGTCTATAGCGCCATGGACACTGACCATGAAATGCCAAAGATTAATGAGTTGCTCATGCTTTTCAGCATCTTTGCTGGTGCAGCTTTAGCCTGGACAGATGAACTTCTTCATAAGCTTGAAGCAACGAAAGAGAACGCCGCATCGGCCTTCGACTGTTATTTTCACTCTGCTCTGTCGATTGTTGAAGATGCTCATACACCACTACCGCCGTTGGTCGAAGTTGTCTCAGCGATATCTACCCTTGCACACGTGGCCATCAACTCCGATGATGTCGTTCCAATCAAAGCGTTGAATCTTAGAAGCCGGTGCTACCTGATGTGCCGCGAAATGATGATTCATCGCTTGGATAGCCCGGTAGCCCAGAAGGAGAGAGAAGTAAGCGTGGCTAACGAGATTGACCTGGAGGTTCAGAGACGTGTATGGTGGAACATGGTTGCTTCTGACTGGTAACGCATCCTACCTATGAACAGTGGCTGATCTTGCTGACCCTTCATCAGGTTAACTTCATTATCCGGGAGCTCTCAGGAGGGTGTCTATACGTTCATCCCAAGACTGATGAGAGTCAAACAACCGCGTAACGTTGACGACATTGACCTCAAAATGTCAGGCGATATGCCTGATTTACCTATCTCCGTTCCAACGGACATGACCTTTTTCCTCCTGCGACTCAGGACGGCGGAGATAGCTCGCGAGATTGTCGATACCATTCCGCCCCTGGCCGACGACTCCCCTGAAGAAGACTATGAAGTAATTCTTCAGCTTGACAAGAAACTACAAGACTTTGCCAAGTGTCTTCCTGAATTCTGCAAGCTCGACCCGGAGAGTATGCAGAAGTCCAAAGAGATCTGCGAAGAGAGACCGTCCATTTACTGGCAGAGGATAAGCCTTCACCTCGGTATACATGCACGGATTTGCCGACTTCACCGCCCTTATCATCTGGCGGCTTACACAGATCCCCGATATTCCTACTCTCGCACAACGATCCTCAATTCAGCATACAAGATTCTGGAACTCAGACGCATGATGGATGACCCGCTTGCTAAGCTCAACTTTAGACCTGAGAGGTATTTGGTCATCTTCTTGCACGTCACCTCAGCCGCCATAGCGTTGGCCGTTGACCTATCGCACAACCCAGATGAACCCGATGCAGATACCGTGAAAGAGAAGGTTCAGGTCGCTTATGAGATGTTGAACAAGTCAAGAAAGAACGCTCAGAGCTTGATCAAAGGCATTGAGAAGAATATGGAACAGGTCATGGGGACTTTGCAGAAGCAGCGTACGAACGCGATGACATCGGCTTCACCGGGTACGACACCAAGCGCGAATTTAAATTCTGTCCCTGACATGAATGATGTGACTATGGGCATGTCGCAAGATGGATTTGGGGATCAACATTCACACCAGCTCTGGTCAGACTTTTTGGCTTCTGTCCCTGACCTTGAAGAGTTTCAGTGGACTTCTCTTCTGCAAGACCTGGACTTTGATCTTAGTCACTTCAGTTAAGAAGTTTGAAGCACGGTGTTGGACGCATTGCAGCGTGAAGCTATCATGATGCATGTATCATGAGAAGCAATTTGCCGGCCAGGTAACCCGCTTGTCGATTTGCTGTAACCTGCAATAAGGCAAGATATGTCTTGGATAATATTACTATACTATATAAAGCCTTTTAATGACGGAAATACCCTCTTCGTGTTTGTGTAGAGACGTCAGTATTAAAACTCCGCAGTTTCATGTCATTATTTGACGCCGCCGCCTAACATCCGTCTGAACTTCGAAGCTTAGGAGATAACAACTGATTATCTGTTACAGTGTCCTGAGCTGGGTGCAGTCATTTCAACCGGAATTGAAGTTAATGTCCGATCAGTCCGGTCCAGACACAGCCCTTCACGGAAAACCCAAGAAGGAAATTCTCGACCGCGGACCTCCGCACCTGATCTCCGACGCATGAGTATATATAGATGGTGACCTTCAATTTACAATGAACAAGACAAAAACACTTTCCATCACATAAATCAAATTAAAAATCGAAGAATGAAGCAAACAAAGGCAAGTCCTTAAAATTACAGCTGCCAACAAGGCTAACATCTCCGCAGGCCATCATCATTGGCGGAGGACCCGCGGGCATTGCAACCGCTCTACGTTTACACCAGAAAGCAAACGTGAAGTGCACAATCTATGAACTTCGACCAGAGCCTTCCACACTGGGAAGCGCCATCGGCATCATGCCAAATGGCCTTCGCCTGCTTGATCGTTTGGGAGTTTACTCGGAGCTCAAGGAGCGCGGAAGCAGTCACTCAACCATGACTATACACTCCATCAACGGAGGGATACTGGGTCAGAGAGACATGGTTGCTGAAGCGAGAGAGCAAACTGGATATGGATATATGCGAATCAAGCGAACTGATCTACAGGACACCCTGTTGAAAACGGTCGATAAAGCTGGTATCGCGTTGTACTACAACAAGTCTCTCACCTCCATCACAGAATCAGTAGATTCAGTCACCGTGACCTTCTCTGACGGAACAAGCGAAACAGCAGACTTGATCCTTGGATGCGATGGGATTCACTCTGCCGTACGACGCCTACATGTCGATCCAGAACAGGTACCTGTATACACAGCGATGTCAGGCCTCGGCGCTCTGGTCCCAAGTTCTTGTGTTTCGGAGGCAGCTCGACAAGAAATGAGAGGCCTGAATGTCACAATGACTCAGGAAGGTATGTTTGGCGTCATGACATGTACTGCTTCCGACGATGAGATTCTTTGGTTTCTGTCCAAAGAAGTTCCGCTTCCAGACTCTGAGAACGCCCGTAACGGATGGGAACTTCATCGACGGGAGGAAGTGGAGGGATTCAAGACTCAACTTCACGACACTTTGAAGGTTGCTGGTGGAGAATGGGGGAGTAAACTGCGAGAGCTGATCAGCAATACTACTGCCGTCAAGTTCTACCCGATCTACAAGTTACCTACCGGAGGAAGATGGTACAAAGGAAGAACTCTTCTGCTTGGCGATGCCGCACATGCCATGCCTCCTCACGCAGGACAAGGTGTGTCGATGGCATTTGAAGACGCGTTTCTCCTTGCGCGACTTCTAGAGAAGGAACAGTCACTCGAGGATACATTCAAGCAGTTTGACGACACCCGAAGGCCAAGAGTTGAGGATATTGCAAACAGATCCTCTGGCAATGCCAAATTGAGAAGAAAGACAGGGCCGTGGGGTTTATGGCTGAAGGAGACGGGACTCTGGCTGTTTTTGCAAGGTGCCTGGGCTTTTGGTATGGATCGATGGGGATCAGAGACCCAGCAGATGGTATACGATATTGACAAAGTCAGCATTTGAGCCAGCGTGTTTCAGTAGATTTTGGATCTTCACTGTTGGATAGTTGCTATGTAAATCACTTATATTTCAATATGATACGCGGTGAACGCGGCCAAGACGCGATCTGCATCCTTCAGTAAATGCATGACTTCATTCTCCTCCATATCATCTTGGCTGCGCATGGATCAACGCTCTTCCGAGCAGGGCACCCTTGAAAAAGTATTGGGCACGAATCCTACGATGAAAAGGAGAAAATGCCGCAAATAATTCTTGGTTCCTCTTTGTTCTTCCTTCATTGACGCGTTTGTCCCCGTGAACTTCGCAGCTGGTGGCTCTTGCGATTGTGAGAAGCTTCACGATTGCAGCCATCCATTCATGATAAATCGATATCTTTGAGCAAGAACGCAAATTATCAACAGTTTCTTTACTAACCAAAGAGCCTTTGATCTATCTAGTTTCCAAAGGTAAGCTTCCTCATGATTTCCTACGTTCCCCTACCGTCAATGATGAGATTGAAACAAATACTTCCATGGCTATGATCACATATGATTCAAGCTGTTTCCGTTACACAAGCTGAGACATCTGATATCCTTCCGCTTTGATTACCGCCTTTATTGATCATTATACTGACTTAACGAAGTTACAGATCCGCGTTACATAGTGTCAGGCTGGAAGGAAAGAAATCTGACAACTTGGTCACACTTGAGCTGAGATTTAGTTGCGTTAATGACAAAATTGAACCGTCCTAAACCTCAAACCTGCGTATGCCGTTGACCTTAAATTTAATTCGTGTACCTCGTAAGGGGTGTTGAACAAGGACTGTAGAGAGGCTTGGGAGATAGGAATATAAGCTTTATATATTCTGTGACTAGCCATTCGATGCCAATTGGCCCGTTTCCTATCTTAGTCTTCGAACCGCTGATTGCCACGGCCTTGGCTCTTAAGATCAATCTCCTCAAGGAACATTGACGTCAACAGTCCGAAAGCACCCAAGCCCGCCATGGTGTAGAAGATCGTGCGAAAACATTCGAGGTAGACTCTTAGTACCTCATTAAGTGTTCCCCGAGGAATGTTCAAGGACCCGAGTTCTTTGATGAAAGCAATGGCTTTTGAGGCGTCCTCCAGAGGTTCCAATGGCCCTGTAATTTGCAAGGAGCTAGAGGCGATAGTCTTTGCAAAGACAGTATTGAAGATCGCAGAAGCAATGGTTAGACCGAGTAGACCACCAAACATACGAATCGTGAGGAATTGCCCGATTGCAACGCCTGTATCGTCAACAGTCTTGACGCTGGCTTGCATCGGTAGAAGGTTGAGTCGCAGAAGAGCAACACCTGTTCCCCAGATGACGGGAAGTCCAAAAAGCATCGATGAGGGCGAATTGAGATTGAAGAGTGCCAGAATTCCAGTACCAAGAGCCAATAATGCCCATGAGAGCCTCAGTAGCCAGGTATAGCCTCCAAACAATGGCACCATCATCATGGAGATCACTGCAACGAACACGCTAATGATGGACGTTGGCAACAGGAAGACAGCTGATTTAATCGGCGTTTCCAGATACACTGCTTGATAAATCAGTGGCAGATACTGAAGTAACGAAACAAGTATCGCTCCGTGAATGAAACCTCCTAGTAATGTCATGTTGGCGGTTATTGAGTGGAACAGACGATGAGGCATGATTGGTGCTGCAGGTTTCGCTTCGTAAAAGACGAAAGCAACAAGAACCAAGACTCCCAGAATCATTGGGACCAATGTCTGCCATGCTGCCCATGAAAACAAAGAGCCAGCCCAACTGAGCGGCAGCACAAAGACCGTGATACCAGAGACAACGAGACCCATGCCAATCCAGTCAAGGCGTTCAATGTTGCTAGCAAGTGATGCATCCATCGTGACAGGCCGTAACTTGAGAAAAAAGAACACCAACGGTGTTCCAATTCCGAGAATGGGGAGATTGATCCATCCGATCCATCGCCAACTGGCGTACGTAGCAAACAAAGCTCCGACAGACGGCCCGAGAATATTGCCCACTGCATTCGGAATGCCCATCAAACCAAGATATTTGGATCGTTCCTCGAGTGTTGTCATGTCAGCGAGGATGACCTGGATAAGAACATCGATGCCACCGCCGCCAAAGCCCTGGAGTACACGGCCCACGATGATGGTCTTCATGTTCTGAGCGACGGCAAAAGTAATGGATCCGATGAAGAAGAGTCCAATGCAGACATAAAGAGGTGGTTTTCGGCCGAATGCGTCTGATATACTCGCCCAGACTGGCTGCATCACCAGACCGCATAGCGTATAGGATAAGTTGGCCCAAAAGGACTCCAGACTTGACCCTTTGAGATCATTGGCTATCGTCTGGCACAAAAGTCAGTACAGAAGCCCTTCATAGAGAATTACGAAAGCTGAGGATGATCTTACAGGAAGGGCAATGCCAAGTGCTGTTGCATCTACTTGGAATACGAACAAAGTAGCCGACAACCCTATGAAAGCCAATTTGAAGGCTAAAGATTTCTTTTGATTTGGCAGACTGCTTTCATCGCCTGGCAACGCTTCCGCATCCTTCGCTGATGATTTTTCCTTCACGTTTTTTGCTGTCTCAGGTTCAATGCCAGGACTTCGCTGTACTGGAAATGCCGAGATCTCGGGATTGCATATTCTGGCGTCTGATTGTTCCATCTTGAGCATTTCACTGAATAAATCTAACAATATCCATCATGTTTATCTCAAAGATAAAACTGGTACCAATGCGATCTCAAGAACTGTCACGTGCTGTGATGAGGCCTCCTTGAATTCACTGCAAGGGGTTTAGCTGAGGTTCTGAAGGATCGAAGGATCCATAATATCCGGGTAAAACGGAATTAAGCAACTGATATGATAGGATCGTTCGAGCACCATAATCCTAGCACGGGTTACCCAGCTTACGCAGAGACCAATCTCATCGGAATCGTGAAGACTCATAATTTCTTCTTATGTTTATTTCATGCATGTTGCGTATAAAATTCGTGACGTCTTGGAGTCTCGGGTACTGATGAATGGGTCAGTCTACCAGTCGCTTCGTTTGTTAGTGCTTACGGGTCATTTCCCAACCGTTCCACCGAGTCGGAAACACGAAACACCGAACGATGGCTTCGCGAGATGCCCTGATTGTTCAGAAGAGAACCAGGTCGAGTGTTCCAAGGCGGAAGACAGGTTGCCAAACATGCCGGTGAGTGCAATCTAGCTTCCTGCTCGTAGAGATATGCACACTGCTGAAGTGATCGGGGGGAGAAACGGCTGACAATTCAACAGCAAAAGAAGGATAAAGTGTGATGAGAGTAAGCCGAGCTGCGCGAGGTGCATTCGATCGGGATGGAAATGCGATTATGGTACAAAGCTGGCCTCTTTAGACTCTTCAGAGAGTGACTCTGCTGCTTCCAGTCCATCAGCTTCCTCACCTCTGTTGCCCATCGCCAGCTACTCCATCCCATTCAAAATTCCTGGAAGCCAGAAAGACCGGAAATTACTCCACTACTTCTGTGTCCAAGGATCGGTTGACATCTCAGGGTTTCTGTCATCCGACTTCTGGTCACAAACTGTACTCCGAGCTGGGCACCAGGATCTAGTGGTACGGCAAGCCCTCGTTGCAATGAGCTCACTCCATCTGGACTATACGTCGTCAAGTTCAGGAGGACGATCAGTAGCCAGTCCTGAGACCTTGAGTCTATATGGTAAAGCTCTACGATCACTGGGGAAGCGCTTAGCTCAGCCATCAGACGACACGACAAAGACTGCTTTGGTCTGTTGCATTTTATTCTATTGCTGCGAAAGCACCATTGGTGACCGCAATGCCGCACTTCAACATCTCAGCAATGGCCTCAAGCTCCTTGTGTCTGCGCAACGTGAGAAGACTGCCGACGAATCCGAGGACATCACGAGGTTGACCACTATCTTCGAACGTCTCGACATGCAAGCCAGCTTCTTTGAGGATGACCGGATACCAATCCTTGCCCTAACAGAGTACAAATGTGGGGACACAGACCATGGTACCTTGCCGTTGCAGAAAGGTTTCCTTGGGCTTCAAGACGCTCAGCAGCGGCTGGTAAAGCTCCAGGCCTGGCTCTACCATTTCGTCAACAAGAACGTCCAATTCTATCAGGAAACAAAAGAGTCGCTAAGCTCGGACATCTTGGAAGAAAAGTCAGCTTTGGAACAAGGCTACAATGCTTGGATCGAAGACCTCCACGAATTCGAGAACAGGGAGCAACGCGACGACCAAACCTTGCGCGGAATCCGGACGCTTCTCGTTCACTTCCATGTTTGTCAAATGATATTGCAGTCCAAGTTCCCTCAAGATCACGAAGTGTTTGAAGCTTCGCCTAACCCAGCCGCTCATCACATACTCGACTTGGCTGAGACCTTGCTCGAGCATACTATACAAGTCAACGCCTCTCCCAATGCTACTAAGACTCCGCGACGCAATTTCTCGCTGGAAACTGGAGTTGTAGCTCCATTGTTCGCGTTGGCCATAAAATGCTCTGATGGCTCCGTGGCTACAAGGGCTACTCAAATGCTTGCCTCGTCGCACAGAAGGGAGGGGTTGTACGATGCTCAAACCATGTCACACATCATCAACGAACTACATAAATCCCGCGATGGTGCTCTGAGTGTCAAGAAGGAAGCCGGTAGTGGAGTAAAAGCTATGAGTCCACTGGAATACCATATACCTAAGCACTACGACGGTGGTGGCATAGATAAGCTTCTATGGTCTATGAGCCTCTGAGAACATATGATCAAGGCCCACTTCCAGACATGGAAGCGCAGAATTACATACCAACTGAAGGAATTAATTTTAATTGCAAAGAGGAATTGTTCTCCTGTCTTGTCGGGTTGTAATAACAATGGGGTTCCTTCAAGACTGAAGTTCCTGGGTGCGTTGTGCGGCGTAGCTGAATGGCCATAAGCCCTAGTACGAAATGAGCGTGCTCAGTTTGTTCGTGAGGCAGAGACAAGTTCCCGCCTTACTTGAAGCCATGAAACTACAATTTCTTCTTACCCGTGTATTAACTGTACAACTACTTGCTGGCCATAAGGTTAAAGTTTGGGCTGCCAATACAGATGATAAGAAGACGATATCTTTTTTCACAATATAAGCTTCTACCCAAAAGCTCCCACGATAACCAATAAACCTTATAGTAAGCTCTCAGGGCTTTGTAATAATCGTGTATTAAAGATGCTAGTATTTCCCTGGCCGTGGACAATATGGATGGTCCAATGACGGGGGACCGCTGTAACGGAACAATGTCACAAGGCTGACTGACAAGGCAGACAGACTCTCCGTAGTCACCCAACTGCTGGTATCAGCCTAACTGCGGGGAAAACCTGATAATCTGACCTGTGATTTCTGCACAGCCGAACATCATTCGAACGACAAATGAAAGGACTGGCCTAATAAATGTGCTAGACCGTCTTGATTTATAGGTCATCTCAGGCTCAGTCGGGGGGCTTAATACTCCGAAGTTTCATTTCAACGGAAGGTCAGACTCCATCATCACGCATCGCCCGTTATCAAACGCAATAGCAATGGCAGCCAACACAAATCTTCAAGAGGATGAAGACGAAATTATCAACGCCTGTACATACCACAGGAGTGAATTCGACAAGGTCCTCATACGGACGCCTGAGCGAAAGCTCGATGCACCATTTCTGCAGTCTTCCTTTGACACCACTTCATCGTCAAGCCTCGGTATCTTGGACCGACTCCCTGAAGAATTAACTCTCATGATACTTCGCGAACTCGACATTCTCTCATATCTGCGTTTTCGGGGAGTCAGTAACCGTGCACGCAGCATAGCAACAACATCGCGTGAATACAAAACTGTCGTGAAGCATGGACTTCAGGGACTGAAACCATTGCTCAAGGCTGAGCTGGGACATGTTCCTACCATTGCCCACTTCTACCAGGCGCTCGTCGATAACAAGTGCGAATTCTGCGGAAAGTTTGCAACATTTCTATATCTTATCACTTGCCAGCGATGCTGCTTCACTTGCTTGCAAATCTCTGCCGACCTGCATGTTCTACCTGTCCCGGTACCCAAAGCGTTCGCGAAAGCGGTGGAGAGCTCAAGTAAGGAGATCGAGAAGATTTGTGGACCTAAACTTCGAGTCGTCTACGGCAAATACTCTCTGCAGCCGTGGCCAAGCGTCAAGAGACCCAGATACCTTGTGCAAACCAAGCCTGTCGTTGAGAAGCTCAGGTCTGCTGGTTCTTCTCGAGGAATGCCAAAGTCTGTACTCTCATATCAACCGCAAAGTCAATCTCACGACGAAATAAGGCATGACTTTTGTTACCGGTATATGGCTGCTACGGCCTTTCCTTGGTACAATTTGAGAAACGATAGAATTGAACGGGGGATGAATTGCAAAGGTTGTCAGTTCCGTGTTGAAGAGTTTGAACGCACAAACAGGCATCTGGACCCTCCATGGGGTTTCAATGATCGGGATCGGGTGTATTCACTGGAAGAGTTCGTGTATCACTTCAGATCTTGTGCGCATGCTAGACAAGTTTGGGCTGATACACAGGAGACACAGGAAGCGCCAGAATCAACTTTCACTCTTCAAGGTGGCATTGTGATTCACTATGAGCCAAGACATGAGCTCCATTGATGTCGTAATGAAGAATAATGTATAGTAGTGGAAGTTTCGCGTAAGGTCTGTAGAGGTTCCCCCTTAGTTGTCCATACATGCTGAAGTATTGCTGTGCGGGGATACTTTTGATACCAACAGTCACATACTCAAGACATCAGTATAATAGCATGGTAGTTCAAAGCTTGAGAGCGCAGTTCTGCAAATAGAGATCCAAGTTCATACAGCCACATTACCATTACCAAACCTGGATGGAAGGCCTTCTCCTGAGCTTCATACATGGCTTCCGCATTCCTTAATATACACAAAAGCATCCCTCTACTGCCTGTCTGTACAAATTAGGCGTTCTTGAGTGCCTCGTGGATCTCCTTCTTATATCTTGTATTGATAGCCCGTCGGTTGAGCTTTTGGGTAGCAGTCACAAGTCCCTGGGTAATTGAGTTAGCGAGATTCGCGAGTCGGAGGATGGGCGAACTTACGCTTGCCGGAGTCCATTCTTCTGGGGTTATCACTACGCCAGCAACAATCTCAGCACTCGATAGACCACCGCGCTTCCCAGCTGCTTGCAGTTCCTTCAGCAGAATTTCCTGAATTCGAGGATCACTGTGCATGCTGTGCTCATCAACGCCCAACTCCCGAGCCATGTGGAGAAGAGAGGTCTCATTAGGCATGACGACAGCAATAGGCCGAGAGTGGTCAGAATCGGCATAAACCATGACGTTCATGATACCCTGAACTCCGCGATAGATAGCTTCTAGCTTTTCGAGCGCAACATACTCGCCACTGAGTAACTTGACCAGGTTCTTGATGCGATCGATCACTCGAAGATGGCCATCGGCATCGAACTCGCCAACGTCTCCGGTTTTAAACCAGCCATCTTCAGTAAAGCTTCTCTTGGTTTCTTCCTCATTTTCGTAGTATCCCAACATAACGGCCGCACCTTTAATCAGGATCTCACCTTGCGGTATCTCGGCATCTGCAGAGTAGCCGAAGTCGGGGACAGAGACCAACTTGACCTCGATTGACCCTGGAATTGTACCGATCGAGTGGAGGGTGAACTCAAGAGGGGATCCCAATGATCCGTTTGCACAGGTTTCTGTGAGACCATAACCTGTGAACATTGGAGCCAAAACTATGGACAGGAAATGCTTCGTCGATAGAGAAATAGCGCTTCCACCATTGAAAAGAAACCGGATCCTGCCACCAGTCATCTCCCGAATCTTTCCAAAGACGATGTTATCAAGCAGACAAGCACCGGGTAGCTTGTGTTTGACCATGAAACTCTTGTAAGCAAAAGCACGCCAGAACAAAGTTCGTAGTAGCACGCTGGAGTTGAGCCGAGTCATGACGCCTTTTCTAATAGTCTCGTAGACCTGAGGGACACCGGGCATAATTGTAGGTGCTAGTTCACGCATGTCGCCAGCGCAGTTTCGTACGGACGTATCAGAGAGGGTTCGTGGGTTACCATAGCCGATGGCTCCGCCAAAGTAATACCCGAGATTCTCGAGAGCCATTTCCAAGACGTGTGCAAGCGGAAGATAGGCGAGTAAGACGTCGTTATGGGTGACACAGTCGGAGACGCAGGTATACAGACCGGCAACTAGAATAATCCATCAGCATCGGCTATCAAGAAGAAAATGGAGGTCATCTTACTGCCTGCAACGAGATTGCGGTGCGCGATTCGCACGCCCTTGGGAACGCCTCCAGATCCTGACGTGTACATCACACAGTACAAGTCATCGGGTTCGGGATAAACAGGATCTACCATTTCGTTCTGGCCATACTTGCAAAGGTCTTCGAAGCTAATCACTTTGATCTTTGGGTGTGAGGTCTTGAAGTTTTCCAGAATTTCCGATCCGCCGAAGATGGATGCTTCATTCACAATCAGAGTGTGTACTTTGGACTTCTTGAGAGGCTCCGCTGCGGTCTTAAGCAGGTAGGGGTCGATATACATGACCTCAGCCTGGGTCTGTAGGAGACTGTGTTCAAGGCCACTTGATCCAAGTGAGTCGTAAGCTGTGATGATTGAGATGGACTGAGTAGCACAAGCATGCGATGTAGCAATCCACTGCGCACTAGATCGACCTTGATTAGAATGAATGCAAAATCAATATTGGACAGCTTTCGTACCTCGTGGAGCCGAACAAAAACACTTTGTCACCTCGTCCAAGCCCCAACTTTCGCAAACCTGAGCCGACTTCAAAGCAATGCTTCTCGTACTGCTTGTACGTCATGAAAGAAAAGCCAGATAACTCGAAGAAGGTCCATTCCTTTTCCATTTTCTGGACCTTGCCGTCGACTTTCTTCTCGAACTGATTTGTTCCCTTGTGGAGCTGAATCAGCTTTCTAGAGCCAACAGCATTGCTGTCGGGGAACAGTCGTGCGCTGCGGCGGATAATGTCGAAAACAGTGCGAAGATCTTCGGATGGGCGTTCGATCAGGCCATCGCGAGCCCGTGGATGGCGGCGGGGAATAGTTTCGTTCGGGGTTTTCTCGTATCCCGGTGATTCGATGGTGAAAGGTGGTTTGAACACCTGATATAAAGGTGTAATGCCTGAGGTATGCGCCATTCCGTCGCAGGGTTGTTAGAAGGGAGCAGGCGCGAAAGAATTGTAAAAATCTGACCAAGTGTTCACTACCACAGCGCGAATATTTCACAAGCCGCGAGATATGAGAAGGTCAACGTTGGGACCGTTGGCTCCAAAAGGTGACTGACAATCATCAGCACCCAACAAAAGAATGGGGACGCAATTTTGTTGGCGCCTTATCCCTGCGTCCGATCCTGACTCACTCCACTCTGACGTGGGACCTCTGACCAACCTACAAAGCGTGGGCAATATAGCGACGCGTAAGTCTTGGTTGTTTGCTGTATCTGTCACACATGGCTAAGCCAAGTTGGGTGCCACGTCTGACACGCTGACACTACCAACCATTCCACCAACCATTCCACCAACCAATTGTCCGAGGGGGTAATAGCACTTGGCAATACAATAATAAGCTGACTGGCGGCCAGTAGGATTACCAGACTTCGATCATGTTTCGTGGCTAGTATGTTCAATTTATCCTGTCGGCTTGGCTTATTGACAAGAAATGGCTGTAAAGGATGGGAAAGCGGGTAGATGCGTTTCGACGGCAGAGTATTGACCCATATGCCTAAACCCCTTTACTGAAGAAGAATATAAGCATCAAAGCGGTTGTGATGACATGTAGGTCCACTGGATTCGGGTTACCCAAGGCTATATCATGCGTGAGCGTGCTCTTTCTGACATAATCTGTCAGTCGGTCGCGTTGGATATTGGGCTTTTCGAGCGGGAACTTCAAATGCACTATAGGATTTATTTCGGTTGGGCTTCGCAGCTCGGATTTCGGCCGTCTCACCGTTGTTGGCCGTCGGCAAAAGAAGAAAGTCGCTTTCGCCATTCATCAAACGTAATTGAGCATGTGGCTTTGGCCGGGAAGTTCAGATATCGTAGGCAAGTTGGTAAATCGTCCTGACGCCAATCATCAGCTCCAGGCAGCCATATACAACTCAATCTTGCTGGGTACCTGACAGGTGTCGTAAAGCTGCCGGACATTCTGGCTATAGAAACCTACAGCGACGTGCAGTCCCCAATCACTATGTCAATTGCGTTGAAGCGGCGGGGCTAAGGCCAGCTTCGATGATCAAGTTCAAAACGCAACCCTCCTTCGCTTAGTAACAGAACTGCGATTTGGTACACTTGTCTGCCTTCCAGTTCAGCTTGTTGTAGTTTATTACAAGAAAGCTATAGTCACTGCGTACAGTACACCTTTCTTGTGCCCTACCCGGTTTGGATTTTCAGGGCGTGAGTTGGCCAAGATGTGCCACTACCTCTCTAACAGCGCGGGCGTTGGCATATCAGTAAGCTGGTTCCTCATACACTACCTAAAGTGAACCCAGGATGTATTATATAAAACTAAACCTTCTAATGCTGCTTCTGGCCTTGGTGCTATCATATAGGACGTCGCACAATAGATCAACGTGCCACATATGGCTTAGATAGTCTAGAAGCTCTAGCTTTTGGTGCGTAGTAGGGTTTAGCACCCTCTGCGCGAAGTACCATCTGTAATATAAGGAGCACAGATAGCAAGCAACCCTCAGCATGTATACTTGCATAAAGACGTTTCACGATGCGATTTGAGAGTGCGTTCTAGGATAAAAAGTTCTCATGTATACGAGCAGCACTAGATTGGCATTCCCCCTTTGACATACCCAGCGCCAGTGGAAGTCAAGGGAACAGATCTTTGGTCTCGACTGAGGTCGGGCAGAAACAATCTTCACAACCACCACCTGGTACTGTGAGCTCATTTTCATCCCGCAGCCTCAAGGAGCATAGGAAACCATTCGAAAGTTCTTACATCAGATTCTTCCCCACTGAGTTTATTAACGACTCTTCCAGCGCAAACCAAGAGGAGCTGTCTTCCAATGCCGATCATGAATTCTCTACCGCGGCCTTGAAGTCTTCGCGCCATCTCTGAAACGAATCCCGAAAGCGATCGTGAATCGTATACTTGATGATAAAGGCTGCGAGCCCACCATACGTCTCCCAGCCAATATACTCAGTCACCTTCTCCCCATTCGTCGGGTCGACGGATTCTATGAACTCGTGGACGCGTTCGTTATGGCTCAGGAAGAACGGCATGCCGACGTAACGCCATGTAACACGATATCCTAGCCTCCCATCATCAGTCTTAAAGCGCTCTAGTCTGTCAACGGTTTCAGCGGCTGTATTTGTCCGCTGTTTTGAGTTCTTATTCATATGAACATCAACTGTGAAGTCCACCCCTGCATAGAGATAACCAGGGCGAGAGATGACTTCACGTAGCTCGGACTCATTTGTCGTTTGATCGGTGATGGGGGGAGCTTTTGTGATGGTTCCACGAGGGGTGAGGGCGTTCCAGTATGACCAGGTATTGGTATCGATGAGCTTCTCAAGGCATGTAAGTGCTGGTGCATTAATCATGACAGAATAGCTGATTGAGAATGCGGACAAGGCATTGACGCTATTGATTGGGGTAGGGAGAGGAGGGCCAAGAATGGCTGGCTGCCCTTTGGTAATTTTCCCATTGGAAAACGACATCGATGAAACTAAGAGAAAGAGAAAGGTTGATCCCACAAAATCAATCAAAATGTCAAAGATCGATTATTCAATATGTTATCTCAATTCCAGATAGGAAGGTCATGAAGGATTGAGGGGAACTGTCTGGCTGATCTTCGGGTACTAGTATTGCGTAAGCTGACAACACCAACATCTGCCCGCAAATGGCTCGGCAACTTCCACGTTCTA
Source organism: Fusarium redolens (assembly GCF_020744475.1). Taxonomy (NCBI): domain Eukaryota; kingdom Fungi; phylum Ascomycota; class Sordariomycetes; order Hypocreales; family Nectriaceae; genus Fusarium; species Fusarium redolens. The sequence goes on along the minus strand of NW_025763680.1, from coordinate 944,061 downwards.
GTCAGCGGTGCAGCCTGTAAGTTTCGCCTTGTGAGCTTATTGTTACGGATTGATAACGGAAAAGTTAATGTCTTGTTCTGTCGCTGATCATACTATAGGGTTCGTTCTAGCGAGATTCATCCTTTGTCCTCACCATCGTTCGTGCATGCGCCAGATGCTCATAGCCCAAAGCACGAATTCAGCTTAAGTAAAGCCAGTGACTAGTCACGAGGATACTCTATTCAGACATTTGCATCAATTATAAAGTCGAGTTGGACAGCATCGGCCAGAGAATATGGGCGGCGCCGAAATAAACGACCCCTTCACTCCCGAATTCGCCGAGTTCGTGGCGGAGACCATGGATGAATGGAAGCTTCTTGGAACATCTATCGCGGTGGTGGATGGGGATGAAGTATTCTCTCAAGTTCGTTCGACCCGCGTCAACTTCAAAATTTCATCTTTCTAACACTTGAAAGGCATTTGGTTACGCGACATTGCCAGACATCCCCGCTACCCCAGAAACCCTTTGGTATGGAGGATCTACAACTAAAGCATTTGTCACTACAGCTTTGGCCTATCTGATCGAAAGCAAAGAGTACTCTGCCTTGTCCGATGGCTGGCAGACTAGAGTTTCGTCGATCATTCGTGAGGACTTTGTCACCCAAGATGATTGGGCAACGAACAACATCACGCTTGAGGACCTGGCAAGCCATCGCGCAGGCCTCAGCAACAACGACGCAGGTATTCGCTTACATGAGGATGGCAGACAATGGACGATCAGAGATATCGCACGGAACATTCGTAGCTCTCCTCTTGAATCTCAACCGCGAACAAGCTTCTCTTACAACAATGAGGCTTATGCTACTCTCTCTCTTGTCATCGAAACAGTCACCGGTAAATGGCTCGGTGATGTGTTGAAACAAACTATCTGGGGTCCTCTTGGTATGAACTCTACATACCTCGACTTGCAGGAAGCCGAAGACGCGCCCGAGCACTTGTCAACAGGCTACTACTGGGATCAGGCAGAGAAGTGTCATAGGTCTATTAAACAACTACCTACGGATATTCTCAGTGGTGCAGGGGCTATTATTTCCAACGTCGTTGACTATACGAAGTGGATTAAATGCCTGCTTCGTCAAGACGCTCCGTTGTCGAAACAGGTGCACAAGGACATACGCAGACCTCGTATTGTTGACAACCCAGACCCTGCCCGTGGAACAGACGTTTCTCTGTATGGGCTCTCTTGGTGGAGGACGTCAATCGATGGCCATGTTGTCTACTGGCACTCTGGATCTACAACAGCACATGGCGCTCTGATCTACTGGCTACCAGAAGTGGACTATGGTGTTGTTGTCCTAGCAAATCACCCATCTCCAGTAAGAGAGATTATTGTCCGACGACTTGTCAATGACAAACTCAAAGTCACGTTGGACAAGCGGTACGACGTCGCTAAAGAGTACGTTAAGATTACCCTGGGAAAGCGAAGCCAAGACTGACTTCAAACAGTGCTCGAGAAGCGGAGCGACAGAGACAGCAGGACGCTGAGAATGCAGTGTCGACCCTTTTTCCAAATGCTCCATCGACACCCCGCCAGCCCTCGGTTGATGTTGAAGAGCTTGCAGGCAAATACTATCATCCAGGTTACGGCGTCTTCGATTTCACTACTGCTCAGAGGGCAGACAGCTCAGGGCCAAAGGACCTTGTTGCTGATCGCACAGACGTGCTTTGGAGAAGCCGCGTATTGCTCCGTCACGTCTCTGGGGATTTCTGGGTGATGTTTAGTTCGCTTATGGATACCCCGGGGGTACCAGAGATGTTTTTTGCCACAGAGTTTAAGCTTGGGGTCGACCTTGAGGTTTTGGGTCTCACTTTGAGGTTTACCAAGAAATATTCAAGCTATGAGGTATTTCTATCTAAGGTTTAGAATAGCAGGAGATAAACGAATTAACTATACTGTTATTCAGCTTTCTCGGTGATACGACCGGTTCATGTTCTCAATGGAGCGTGACGAAACCTCAGACTGCTTCAAGTTGATATGCGGAATTTCGGACTCTCGGGGCGTTGCACTCGTGCTCTCCGTGTTTCATGCCGGAGAACGTAAGAGGCAACAAGGCTTTTCCAGGGTGGAGGCGCTCAGTCGGTCCAGCTTGCTTCCAGGGTACTTGGACGGCACACTTCGATCTGACACTGCAAACCCTGGGCGGGACAGCCCGCCCATCCGCGGCGGCCTGGCCTCTGTTGAAGAACAATGCATGCATACCATTCGCCAGATTAGTTCCGGTTGGGGTAATCCCGACTTCGTGGATGCAAAGCCCTACGTAATGAAGGCTGTTGATTAGCCAGGATACGATGCTTTGCATGAAAACCGTTGAAATCGTTTATCTCGTTTCCTAAAGTTAAATAACGAACTCTGACATCTCGGCCCGAGTAAGCTATCCGTAAAACTCACTGTGGGACACTCAAATCTTTAGTAATGCATGGGCGTTTGCAGACGCAAAGCTACAACATAGGATTTCTAAGCCTGCCCTCATACGCGCTGACAAGAGTCACTACGTGGATGAACTATCTAGAGTCCTAGCAGGGCCACAATGTTCCCAATGCCAAATTCAGATGACCCGCTCCCATAGGCCCCTGCATTCTCCGCCTTACGGCCAATGAACTCCAAGATGCATCCTGTCTCCTCCTCTTTCAGAAAGAAATGCCGAAGGCCTGTAGCGAGGTCAAAGCTCGGCTCTTCAGCGGTTGTTTCCCATCCTTTCCGCCTGACCTCGTCAAAGACAAGATCAACATTGTCGACTTGAAGAGCCATATGGTGGAGGTATGGCCCGTGGTGGCTCTCCATAAGCTTGTAAAAGACTGATTCCTGAGTGAGACCTTCGGTGAGAACCATGACGCGGCTGGCGTCGGACGGAAGACCCATAACATGCATCAGCCCGTCGTCACTTTCCGCAGTGGCACCCGCCCTGACTGTAAAGGTTCGCACTGGTGTGAAACCCAGCATGTACTCGTGGAATATCCTTGCGGCTGTTGAGCCAGGCATGATGGCTGCGTAGTGATCGATCTGACCAGTTGAACCGTCAATCAAGCTCAGCACATGCTCGGGAGAACTATCTTTAGACTTTATCTCTTCGAAGGAGATGCTTTCACTGCTGAGTACGCTACGAGCTCTTTCCAGATTGTAGACACAGAACTGGACAGAAAGTCCGATGTCAGTAGGCCCGGCGCCCTCCGGTGCTTGGTTGATGCTTAACGTTGGATCACCTGCGCCCGGCAGTTGATGCAGACTTCCATCAGGGCTAACGCTGGCGCCGTACACCTTTGTTATGGTCTCAATTGCGCGTGGGACGTTGGGGGTCGTGAGAGTCAGATGTGACATCTTCTTAATGCCCAGAAGATTGACTGCGCCAAATTGTCTACGAAAACCTGCCAGGTTCTCACAAGCAATCCACAGAGCTGTTGCATCTGCACTGCTTGCTACATTGGTGAAAAGGCTATTTACGAAAGCCCTTGAGTCATTGGCACATGCTTCAAGAGTGGGTGCTCCATAACCTTCCAACGCAAGACCACTGCAGGCTCTCATGAACAGGTTGGCTGTTCCCGAGTTGCTAACCCATTCGGGCAACATAAAAATACCTGCGGCGTCAAGCTCAGCTAGGATCTTATCCTTGGCTTCGCTCTGGCAGAAAACGTTGTTGGCGCCTGCAAGGATGAACCGAGCCCCACGAGGAACTTCAGCGAACGTGCCATCGACCAAAGCCGGAATGGTCTCTGGCCCTAAGACGTAGCGTTGGGCGCACGGTACAAAGACGTCACCATCTGAGACACCCAAAAAGTCGGCGAGATGATCCTCATCGCTGGTCCTAGCTGGGTGTAGAGAGGCGAATCAAGCTGGTTTTAGGTCAATCCCGCCTCGAGACTCCGCCGATCAAGCCCCATTGCCTGACCGCTGTCAACAACTTGGTGGCGGAGGCGTTCGATGACATCGCAGTCGATGCCTTTGTTGTCAATGTAGAATCCGTATGGGCTGTTGCTACCGTGATTTGTATCCTTGGTTGGATCGCCACCCAGACTCTCAGCTGCAGATATGGTAGTGACCGATTTCTCAGTGAGGGGCATATTGCTGATGCCAGGCATTGGGGATCCGACAGTGGACCTGATGACTTGTCGATAGTAGTGAGAAGCAAGATAGAAGAACGGTAGTTGAAATTGAGTATTGTCTTGTGTAAGGCTGTTGTGTTTCTTGATTTTTTGGTTCTTCCGTGACGGAGAGCTTCTGCCATTTATATACTTCGCATTCTCATGAGCGTTGCATTGCACATCGCTAAGGGATGGTTCACATCCGTCCTCCTCCAGCATCACAATTGTCATGGGCACAAGTATCCTCTTCGTCGTGGGTGATGCTCTTTACTCCTACTCGTGGTGTTGTCTCTTCCGTGACGAACCTCTTGCAGTTGCAGATCGCATTACGTCCTTGAAACAACCTTTTCGGCAGTTGGGTTAGCTCGGTCAAAGTCATCCTCCATGAGAGGATCATTGTGCCTAACATCCCACTCTCATCCCCATCCCCTGCAATAGAAGGCTACTTAGGACGAAGCGCAAGTGAAGTGTCCCCAACCATTCTTTTACCTCAACATCCACTCCTACTTTTACAAGGATACATTTGGTTCACAAATCGTTCTACAGCTTACAACTTTATCTTGCCTAAATCAGGAATACAAACAAGTTTTCAAAGAAAGCTCAAACCAATCCGCCATCAACGCTTCCAACTCTGCCAAAGAGAGTATCGCAAAGATCCTCAACTCTTATATTGCAGCTGGAGCCATTGCGGCCGCCTAGGAAGTTGGCCTTCTCGACCAAGTCCGAAACCAGAAGATGGTGGATATTGGCGTATTCGCAACTGACCACGATCTTCACTTCGACTCCATGGATGCCCTAGTTTCTTCACTCGCCACGGTCGAAGCCCTTGAGCGTGATGGGACTCATGCCAAGCCGGGGAGACTCTTGGAAGAAGCCTATGTAACCAAAGGCCTGTTTCATTGGCTTGCTCTTGGATCCGGAAGCCTCTTCGCTCGTACCCAGTATGCATTGCGGAACAGGAACCGGAAGGGACAATACTTCACTCGGGACTCGGCAGCTATTGCGTTGGCATGCCGTGAAGTAGACCTCCAATACATTGACCCTGTCTTTCTCGATGCCTTGGACAAATCGGTTTGTCAGTTCAACTCAGCAGTGGACCTGGGAAGCGGCAGCGGTGAGAGACTTATGCAGATTCTGGACCGGTTCCCGGGATCTACTGGTATCGGCATTGACACTGCCGGTCCAGCGAACAGATGTGCCAAGGCGGATGCGGTCCGTCGTGGGTATGACCATCGTCTTACTTTCGTGGAGGGTGATGCCCGGGACCTCAGCTACCAGGAAGAGCTTTCTCAGGTGGATCTTTTGACATCCTTTCTGATGGGTCATGACTTTTGGCCTAGGCAGAAATGCATTGCAACTCTATGGAACCTGCGCAACATCTTTCCGAACGTGCAGAGATTCTTTCTCTGCGATACCAATTAACTCAGAGACGAAACTCCAACACACCAAAGTCCATTTCCGTTTCTAGAGCAAAGTTCCTGCCGCTCTAAGCTGAGTTAGTGCTGAGGCAGGCTAAGCTGAGGTGCCTGAGTAGGCCCGTTTTTTTGGGTCGTATACCCCTGCCAGGGTCCTTAGCGGGGACTAGATCTGGGACCATATTCTTATTTTGGGCTCTGGTTAGACTTTCCTATATTAAGAAATCTAACCTTTGTGAACTAATGTTATAAGAGATCTCTATATTTAATACTATTATTATATAAACTATTACTACCCCAGTTTAGACCACTGCTTTTTCACTGATTTCACTTTATCTGTTCTCGTACGCAAGGTTGATTGGTCACGTGCCCCACCACGTGCATTCAATTGATTGAGGTCGATTTGACTTTCGCCAACTAACTTACACAAAACTCAACACAATTCCTTCACAGAACCCCGCCTTTACCCCGCGTTCATCCAACTCTTTTGCGTACGATAGGGAGGATGCAGAGTACCCATTCTGCCTCTATGATCACGTTGATGAGCCACTCTTCATACCGGGCTGAGCCCGTGAAGGCAGCAAGGAAAGCTGCCTCTTCTGCCGTTAGAGGCCAGTCGTGCCTTAGGGCTTTTTCTAGCTTCTTCAATCCAGATAGCTCTCGGTCAATCCAGGCTGGAGATATCGTGCCTCCTAGGTAACCCGGATCCGTACGACTGATCAACTCGATCAGGCTGCAATCAAAGACAACCATCCTGACTAGGCTAGACTTCCCCCTTGACGAGAAGTTCTTCCTGATGGCTGCGGCCATTGTACGCAATGCGCGGCAATCTCTTCCCGCAGCTTGCTTTAGGGCCGGTCCGATCGCATCGATGAGATTGTGGTTGGTCGTGCATTAGCCCTGATCGGGCTGCAGGCTATTGCGAAGCATCGTGACGGTGGCTATGATTGATGTCAGCAAGTGTGACCAACAGAGGAAAAGTCAGGTCCGGTAACGTACTTGTGAGTTTGCTGGTCAATCTTCTACTGGGTTAGGCTCTGACTGACCTTTGAGTGGAAGTGCGATGGATGAATCAGGCGTGTCCTTTAGGTGGGTTGAAGGAAGAAGGTTGATCCAGCTGCTGAGAGACCTGCAGCTGGTATTTGTACTGCTTGGTTAAGGCAGCAATCGCGTCATTGAGGCAGATAAACCTTATCTGATATTGACTTCTGTTATGATGGCCTGCTATAGAGGTCTCTTTGTTTACGTTACTGATAAAAAAGCTAAAAAGCTAGATGGCCTCTTACAAGGTTGAAAGCAAGGGGGAAAAAAAATATAAAAAAATAAACTATTACTTAATTATTACAACCTCAGCAGTTACGTTATATATACCCCATATCCTTTCACCAACCAGACAACGGCTCACCTATACGTAAGTGAACCTTATCTGGGCTTACCTAAGGAGTAATAAGCCTTGCCCCAAAGCTTACCCAGGACATCGTAAGCCTTTGACAAAGGCTTACCCGCCCTAAAGTAAGCCACTTCAGTATATATACACATTCTTTTAGCACTAGATAGAACAAAGCTTACTAGCTATTAATAAAACTTCTTTATATTAATAAGCCTAACATATATTACTTAATTATTAATTAACATAATACCTTGCTATTATTCAGTATAACGCCCTATAACTCTGTAAATATAACAACTAATATAGATTAGTTTACCTATTTGGAACCTAAACTGTTATATTATGCCTTTATATTTAAACTATTATATACCCTATTAATTCCCTTTATTGAATACTTACTTATAGAAAATATTAAAATATAAATTAAGTATATAAAACAGCTTGCTTTATATATATATAACAGAGTTAAATTAAGGCAGAGAACTAGATAAAAGGTTGTCTATAATTATAGCTAGTATACCTTCCCTTACTCCTTAGATACTCCGGGCGTCTCTGCTAAGCGCAAGACATACTTCTTTGCAGATGCCTTACCCGCCTCCAGATCCTTCAAAGCACCCTCGAGTCCAGCGAGCCCTCCCTTAGCAACCTCGTAAGGATGCCCCGAAAACCAGCCGTCGGCCAGGCCAAGACTAACCAGATTGTAAAGGGTAGCACCGAATTCTGCATTGCCAACCTTGAATCCCTCTTTGGCGGTCTCGTGGATATGGCCAACATTAGATCCCAGCACCGTGATTCCCTGAGTTACCTCGTCCTCTTTAGGAACGACACTCATAATCTTTCCGTTCTCTGCAGAAACGACTTTGGAAAGCATCTCCAGGCTTGCCTCATCTGACACAGTATCATAGGCATTAGAGATAACATGCTTTTCTGCGACCTTGCGAAGCTGCTCGTTGATATACTCGGCTCCCTGTCGGTAGTCGATGATGATGTCGCCCTTGCTCTTGTCAAGTAAGGTATCCACGAATGGAATACCATTTCCTGCGATGGCGATGATGGGATGAACATTCGAAAGGGTTGCAAACTTGATGGCGAAGGCTCCCACAGCTGTTGCGGCTCCGTTAACCACCAGGGGCGTTGGGACGGTGGCAGGGCTCCATGGTAGAGGCAGTTGGAGTCTCTGATAAACGCCAAGAGCAGCGGTCATGCTGGCGAGCGGTATCGTGGCGCCCTCTGTGTATGTGTCAGAAAAGAGGCATATATCATATATGCAAAAGGAAAAGGAAACTCATACCTTCAAAGGTGGTGGCATTGGGGAGATGGAATGCTGACTTAGCGGCCGCCACTGAGTACTCTGCGTAGGTACCATGAGGAGTAAACATCTGGTGGAAAGCAGCAACTCGGTCACCGGGACGGAATCCTGTGACTCCTTCGCCGACCGCCTCGACGTAGCCGGCGATATCGTCACCATGATTCGCTGGGTCTCCACCCATCAACTTGGGCATTTTCCAGTCCTTGGGGTTTGTGCCTGACACGACTGTGCGGATGAGGAGCTCACCCGGCCCAGCTGTAGGCACAGGAACGTCGCGGATCTCGACGTTGAGGTCTTTGTTGATGTATGCTTCCTTCATGATTGTTGATGGTGATGTTGTTTATTCTGCTGTTTCTGGCTGAGAGGAAAAGTTTTAGTGTAGCGACAGACATGCTTTATATACCTAGTACTGTCTGTCGGTCACGATCAAATCTACAACACCATGGACATTCGGGTTTAGGACTCAAGCCCACTGTTACTAATCAGACGCATATCTCCGCTTGTGCCAGACAAATCCAAGTGATAAGGGCCAACTCGGTGGCTTGATGTTACCCACACTGCTAATTCGCATTTCGCATAGGGCCGTCTGTTACTAGAACGGCTTGTGCAAGGGAAAGAAGCTTTCCCTCAACTGTAGGTCTAATCTAACCAATCAGAAATCTTCATAGCTCAATCCGACGAAGAAATAGAGTTTGGGAAGCTAAATCATGTGTTACAAATTACGCAAATACGTACTGAAAGCAACCTTAGCGAGGGGGTACCGTAATTTGTCTATAGAATTGCTTACTATACCATAGTGGGTCTTAAGCGTTATTGATGAAAGGCGGGGAAGTGGCGACTAATATGGCGTTCTAAAACCCCCTCTGCCAACTTACTGTTATTTCCTGAGTTAGATTTACAAGTGTACTTTTTGCCCCTACTGTACTGCATATCTGCGCAATTACAATAAGTATCGTGGAAAGTCCGCGTCTCGCTTATTAACCATATAGACATTAATTTAATTTGTAATCACATAGCGGTGCTGCGCTAGAGAAATCTTGATAGCGAAACTAACTCTATGGTTATTGACTTAGCGGTCACACCGCGGATTTCGCGGCTTTTCTGACGCAGACTTTCCAAATTCTAGTAGAGCAACCGTTCCCTGAAAGAACTTATTTATATTCTCATCCCCTCCCTCTTACATAGACGGAAAAGAAGGCCAGTCCATTTGACAATTACCTATCAACGAGAAGCATTTTCCATTTATCTAGCCAAACTCCACAAAACCAATCATAATGGCCCCAGCTACTTCAGACCACGAACTCATCCGCAATTGCATCGCACGTTACTGCATCGGTGTTGATCTCAAAGACTGGAACACCTTTTCAAACGCCTTCCTTGACAACGCCAAGGTCGACTTCCCTGGGCCTGGCGGCCCTGTTGAAGGGGTCACAGCAATCACGGCGACAGCGCAGGGCATGGTCGGGAATTTCCAAACACAACATGCTCTAGCCACGCAGCTCATCGAAATCACAGGTGAAAAAACTGCCAACGCCACTACGTATTGCACGGCTGATGTATTCGGCGTGGGCGAGGATGAAGGCAAACGTGTGACTAATTGGGGCTTGTATCAAGACAAGCTTGTTAAGGGCATTTTTGATGGGCGAGAAGATTGGAAGATCGCTGAGCGTATCGCCACTTTGGCAGCGCCTCTTAGTGGAGATTTGTCCTTGCTTTCCAAATAGTGGCTTGTTAGTGGATGTGTCGAAGGAACGGCTAGAGAGACTATTACACCGTGTTGTTATACACAGAGACTTGCACCAAGTGTAGGAATGAATGATGGACTGTGATAGATTTCTACAGACTTTCAAGATAAAGTGATAGATCCTCGAATCGAGGCGTCCACGTCAGCTTTTCGGATTCCTGGAACAGGACCAAGGCAGGTGGCATTTTCCGCGAGTAGATGCACGAGCTTGTCAAGGTCGACAGTGACCCGGGAGGCTTTTTCGATACCCTGGGTGGTCTGTTGATTGAAGTCCGACTGTAGGTCACCGGCTATAGCGCTTGAATGGATTTGGCTGTTGGCAGAACGCAGCCATTGTCTCGGCCCCGGAAGCCCGAAAACCAAATAGTCTGCCGGCTCATGGCCAGGAAACCCAGCCGATGAAGACACAGGGGCGCGTTGCTCCATAGGTATGCTCTGCTCGCTACCTGGGACAGACGGTTGATACATGGTGTCACCTGTAGTTGTTGTGCCGCTCGTGACAGTGTTGCACATATAGATTCCCCGCTCTTCCAGGTACTCCTCTACATCCATAGCCTCAAGCCATTCTCCCTGGAGGTGCGCAAAATTTGTGTCTAGTATTGTCCTTGTTTTACCTCTCACGATCTGCTGCAAGAACGGAGCTGGCATTCTGAGCACGGCTTTGGTCTCACCTTCAACAACGCGGTACATGTTCGGGAGCCGGGGAGCGGAGTGCAGCGGATACTTGAAATCACCCACGGAAGCATGAAATAGCGACAGGCCTCGCAGAGAATTGACCATCAGGAGCTCTACACCTAGCAACTGAAGAGGGAGAGCTAAGGCTGGGAATTGGCTCCTATCTACCGTGCTGTTAGATAAGATGGACACCACACGCTCGAAGCAGGCTCGAAAGAGCCTTGCTGGCACTGGAATCTGTTTGGAAATGCTTGTCTGTAGAGATATGGTCATAGCCCCGGAATCTACGGTGGCTGACTGATGTGGAGCCAGCACTCCAGGTGCCTGTTGACGAAAGCTAGTGCCTAAATCATCTGTAGCATGCGTCAAGGGTAACATCTTGTTCGTGCTAGATGCAATGGCAGCCATTTGTCCCATGGCATCGTTCAGATGGAAAAGAACATCCGGCGAGTTTCGAGCCTGCGAGGTATCGAGAATACGCCGATGGAGTGTGGAAAAGGTTGCCAATGCGTTGTCCAGAGCGCGGCTAAGCTCTTCAGCCCGGATCCTTTGGGATTCTTGAGCCTCTTGTTTCCGGGCGCGGTACGACCTCTGTGCAAGACGCATCCCTAGCTTCTTCTTCTAGAGCGAGAGGGCCGTCGTTAGCTTCTTGGTGGTTGCGAAGCAGGCGGGTCGGGTCTTCTTGTCACCCACACACTGACCTGCTGACTATTGACCACGTCTTGCCCGTCTTGGATTGGAGGACGGCCACGACGAGCCGGTTGCGAGTTATCCATTTCTGTCAACAAGACAGGTAGGATTGAGGTGTTGTCGATAAAGATGCGCTGACCAGGTAACGCGAGTGGTCATGATCGAAGGGGCTACCCCCATAGTTGATAAATCGATGCGACAAATTGCGGAGACCCTAATCTGCCTTGCCTTAGATAATCAACAGATACATCATACAACCATCTCGGGCCAGTTAAAAGTGTGGCATATGTTGACAAATTGCAGGCCGTTCGGCATAGGCTGTGAAGACAAATTGCGGGTCTGGGCTAGATTATTAATAAGGTTAGGGTTGGAACTAGCGCGGAACTCAAGGACTAGGGAGGGTCTCGGTTGGATGTGGAAATGAGTTGTATTCGGATCTGCTCTTAGGAGGGTGGGGGGGCCGTAATTTGAATAGCGGGCGTGAATCTTTATAGGCTGCTGGCTTAGAAGACAAGGGAGCTCAACAGGCATTAGCTGCTGCCCAGTACACTTATTCCACTGGTGTGCGAGGGGATAATACCCTGAGTATGCCCGATACCTGGGATACTTGGATGTCAAGGAGTTATATCCGGATTTCGATTTCATTCCATTCCGAAAATATGTGTCCGAGCTGATTGATGACACGGCTAGGTGTGCTTATGCTTGAACCGTGACTTTCATGCTCATGATGACGAGACTTGGCCCTACTTATTGGTTTGTTTATATTTTGAGTTAGCTAGCTTGGGACGTTCCCGCTCCGAGGGATCCAAGAGAGAGAAAGGTATAACAAGGTAGCCTTCAAGATGAAAACCGGAGGCCAAGGATTAATTATTATCCAACTAAAGACCTACCTTAGTTACTTATATTAATCTACTAGGTTATAGCTACCTACTTTAAACGATACTACTCTTTCTATCGGATTGAAATCCTGCCCTTATCGGTGACTGAGCGATAGAGGTATCCAGATCACCAGGAACTAGATATTCCTTTATCTATTTCTCCATGGGCATAGATAAGACGGGGTAAAAGACCCTTGTTACGGCCAGTAAACTTATTTCCATGTCGGAGAATTCCACTAACAACACAACACCCTGATCTGGAACCAACGGTCCCAATCATTATGTCAGACATTATATGTATTTGGTCTACTGATGCAGATTCGTGTATTCGTTTGTATTCACGTTTTGTTGTGTCCAAATTTTACCCCTTGAACGTTCTATCAGTACGTAATTATAGACTATCACCCCGGCACCTGTTCAATATATTCAAGTCGGCTTGAACAAGTCAAGCCATCCCCCCGGGGAAAAGAAGCAATTGCAGTGACTGGTACATGGGTTGCATTGATTGGGCAGCTATCCTTTTCAACTTTCAGTATTCACACCGGTAATCACTCGATCGGAGCCTTCGGGGGTGAGATGCTCTGATGCTGCGACTCAAGCTATCGCTTGACGTCACAGTTATTGGATCCTCGGGTCATTAGGAAGTCCGCACATAACCTATAGGCATGCATCATTCATTCTATGTACTTTGTAATTCTCCTAATGTTCCTGGAGGCTGGTGGGAAAAGCCGTATGGACGAAGTGTTACCTATTATGGATGTGTTGGCCTCGGCAATTGATAAGGTTTATACTAGCGCGAGAAGTTATCCAAAAGTTCCTTTAGTAATAGGAGCATTTTGTAATTGCGGGTCACTTACAGATCTCTTTCGGATCGCTTGACACGTTAGCATTTCTCGTTAATGGGTAGACCGTAGATGTTGAAAAGGCACGAGTATGATCCGAGTCCAATAAGTTTAACGCTTTCATTCACCAACTCAATCAACCAGTTCCCTCACAATCAGCAAACTACTCTTTCACCATGCTTGAGCTCCCTAACTACACGGCCTTAAAGACCTCACTTAAGTCGGGCGTACTCTTTGTCACTTTCCATAACCTGGAGTCGCCTACTATCAACTTGTGGGGCAGGAATACCCAAAGCGATCTTACAGACCTCGTCGGGAGACTTGAGGCTGATAATGACACCAAGGTCGTTGTTTTTAACAGCGATGTTCCGAGATTCTTTGTTGCCCACCTTGATGCCTCTATTCTTGCCGAACCTAATGGTCGTATGTCATGATAACCCTTCGATGTAATCACAAGTTCCATATTATACATAACTAACAACAGGCTTTCAGCCGATATCATCTACCCATTCGCAACCCTTCTTCATAAAATCACTACTCTTCGCCAAGTTACAATTGGCGCCATAGAAGGCAAAGCGCGGGGAGCAGGAGCCGAATTCTTGGAGGCTCTGGATATGCGGTTTGCAACTAAGACTGAAACTCTTCTTAGTCAGCCAGAAGTTGGGGTAGGCTTAACCCCAGGTGGCGGCGGTGCCCAGTTTCTCACCCATCTAATCGGCCGCGGACGCGCCATGGAGTATATCCTATCCGCTAAGGATATTACTGCGGACGAAGCTGAAAGGATCGGTTGGATTAATAAAGCATTCGAAACCTCATCAGATATGTATGCCTACATCGAAGGACTAACTTCTCGAATCCGACTGTTCCCCCTAAATTCCTTGGGCGAAGCGAAGAGACTTATCGACCGCGCTTCAGCCCCGTCCTTTGAGGACGTCAAGGCGGAGGCAGAGGCCTTCTCTAGGGTGGTAGTTGAGCCTCTTACCCAACAGGCTCAGGCAAGATCAGCTGAAGTGATCGGTAGTATCGGCCTATTGGACGCAGAGTTGAACCTGGGCGAATTGATGCCTAAATTTTACGAGTAATCCGGAATACGTAACTACCACCACCACTTCATAGCAATGAATCACATCACTTAAAGCATAGCACAAAACATCATCGCCTATACAAAATCCAATAATGAGTCCATATAAAAACTAACAACCAGATCAATTAAAAGTAGGGTCGCTCTAATAATTTACAAAGAATTACTTGAGTTTGTCGAAACTGTGGTTGGAAAGTGCGAAGATGTGCTAGAATGGCCGATATTCGAGGGCAATTTCCACCGCTCCGAAACGGAGACCTTGATATTGAGACCTGAACTGGCCCGTGAAGATCAACCAGGGTCAACCTTCTCAGTCACCTGTGATCCGGCTCGTAGATCAACACCTGGCCGTGGCATCCAAGAAGAGGAGACGCTTGCTCTCCTTGAGAAACCTTTCCTCAACGTGCACATCAAAAATCCCATTCTTGATGCGGCTGACACAAGAATCATAGCAAAAGATGTCATGGAGCATAGGTTCAAGTGGGATGCACCGTCATGTCTCGTGGTGCGTGATGCAAAGACCCCTATGTTGACGTTCGATTTTCTTTCTAATACATACTTAGCTTCTGGCATGCGCCTTAGGCTATTTGTCATCACCATACAGATCGGATTTTGTTACTGCAGACCTGATGCAAGGCTCCAACGCGCCTTGTAGTAGTATTGACGATGCGGACGACTATTCTACTGCCGAGAGCTATTATGTTGCCGCCCAGAAGCGCATTGGCCTCTTGGGATGCTCCATCTTGACGAAGATGACCATCCCCTGTGACGGTGGACATTGGCTCCTCCTCGCGAATGTCCCTTTGTGGAGTGTTATGAAGATATATAAATTGAGACATTTTCACTGCTCCCCGAAACCAGCCTATCCATAATTCATGAATGAACTGAATGTAGAGTTTATCTAAAACGTGTGTAGAGTATGCGGACTGAAGTGAAAACAATGGTATAAGAACACTATCCATAATTCCTCAACAGCCATGTCGACTCGTCTTCTGGCAGAAGACACGGAAATTGACTGTGCCCTGGTCTGAACTGGGAAAGGTTAAGACCAGAATAGTACTCTCTAAGTCGTTCTTGAGAGAAATACTTCTTCCTCGCTGCAGAAATAAATCGTGATGGCTTCAATATAATGCTTATATGATGATTAAAGAAACAGTCAACCTAATTCTTACCGAGATAAGGCGCGCGGCCATTTAATTAAGCAAGGCACTATAAATAGTCATAGATTTCCTACTTCATGAGCAGTTGTAAATACTTTTCTCTTATAAAAATAAGGTCAACGAGTTCCTTTTCTGGTATAATAGTCAGCGAAAGGAACTTTTAATATTGTATTTTTGTCGCTTATGCGCCTGCGATCCGATCTCTCATTGTCAAGCGAGGAAGAGCCTCTAACTTAGCTGCGCCGTAATAGTAGACGAAGATGCGTTAGAAAATACCCGCAAAATCCTCATCTCACGATATGATATTTGCGCTAATATTTTGGAAGTTTGGATTTATTTGAAGCAAAAATGCGGTGTTGAGATACGTTAGAGTCTGGTTGCATTTCTCTACATGCTAATAAGCCTACGCATCGACAATCCGCACGATGACCTTTCCAATATGCTTCTGATCCCATAAATACTCATAGGCCTCTCGAGCATGTTCCAGTTTAAAGAGCGTCTTATCCAAGACGGGATGAATATCATTTTCCTCAATAGCACGGTTCATTTCCTCAAACTGGCGCCTTGACCCAACAGTCACCCCGCGCACAGTGCAGAGGCCGAGGATCGTGTCAAGAAATGTTGGTGACTGACTCATTCCTTCCCCCGAGGCAAACGAGGCAACCGAGCCTACCATCGAGATGACGCCCATGGTCTTCAAGGCAGTGAGCGCCTACCAATCAGGCGAGTAGATCAGCTTCTGCTTTACAAGCACAGCATTGTACGGATTGGACAGAGGACATACCTGTCTGGCTGATGCTGGCCCGCCAACCTCGACTACGAGGTCGACTCCGGATTTGTTGGGCGTCAAGCTCTTGGCGAGCGCTCCCCAGTTTGGATTCTTTATGTAGTTGAGCACGTGGTCCGCACCAAGCTCCTTGAGACGTTGAGCCTTCTCATCCGACGACGTCGTCGCAATGACTCTGGCTCCCGCAGCTTTGGCAAACTTGGACAGCATTAGCTCCAAGACTCATGTTAAGATGCGATGGTTAATTACCATGATAGCAAAGGTGCTGACACCGCCTGTACCCTCGGTAAGAACCGTGTCTCCGGGTCTCAGCACCCGGCCTTCATCAGGAAAGAGAGCACTCCAGGCCGTCAGTGCAGCGCACGGTAGTGACGCTGCCTCCGCCAAACTCAAATTTATCGGGGCACGGACAAGACCCTGCTCTGGGAACGCTCCATACTCTCGAAGCGTGCCATCGAGAGAACCGCCTAGAGAACTATGGAGATAGCTGGCGTCGAAGGGCCCCGCGAGGTGATCCTGGTGAAACGATCCCACGACTCGATCGCCGACTTGGAAGCGACTCACGTGAGATCCAACGGCAGCAACGACGCCAGCTCCATCGGCCACTGGTACTGTGCCATCCTTGGCTGGAAAAGGGTATTGGCCCTGGGGATGTTGTTAGCCGGAGGAACCCAAAAGCCACCCAGAGGCGTGCGTGACCGGAATGCAAGGTTGAGTCACGGCTGCTAGAACTGCAAAGTTAGAGCGTACCTTGGCAATTATCAAGTCGCGGAAGTTGAGCGACGCAGCGTGGACTAGTGGACTTCAATCAGCCATGCCAGAGATAGAGGGGCAAAACTTGCTGCTCATACAGCGAACTAAGACCTCCCTATCGCCGATGGACGGAACAGGAGCGTCAGGCTGGAACTCGAGGGAGCCGAAACCGTTATTGCCGCCAAGTACCCACTGTTTCTGTGTCTGGGGGGCCATTGTGTCTTAATGGATAAAGGGTGAGGGTTTACGGATATGTGCTGGACGATTGTCGGCTTGGTGAAAATTGAAAAAACAGAACTGCTAGATGATCAAGTTCAAGGTCGGGGGCTGTATTAAAATACTTAAACTGCCTATTTTACGTCCTTGGCGCGAGGTATTATATTATCAGAATTTATATTAATAATAACTATCCACCACCAGCCATAAAGACAAAACGTTATGAAGATGTTCTGCTGGGCTGCCGAATAAACTACATTTCCCAGCAATTCTGCCCACATGGGTCAAAGTCGACGGACTTGTAAACAGCCCGAGAAGTCGTCCATGTATCCGTAATTAGACCCGCAATTTGCCTGCTTTGTCTGCTGCTGCAAATCCCATCCAGCTTACGGATAGTGATAGTCAAATAGTCCATCAGCATTGCCCCACAATTTGTCTTGTGGACAAACTCACACAGATTTATAAGCATTCGAAGTGGAACCATGGATACCGCCTTTCTAACCATTCACCATCGATCGCTGGTGCTTACCTCTCGCTGGGGCAATCATTCGTTGATCTAGGCTTGGCCAGGAGGAAATGAGCAAAACAAGACAAATGATGGCTTCTCAACGGACTCAACCGGCCCGACGTGGCCAGCCTCCGATCCGATGCAAGCGGGAGGGGGGCAGGGGATGAGGTCTAACCCCAGGTGTGTGAAGGAAATTTGCTTTACCTGGCCTATATAGGCTAAACCCTCCAAGATCGTCGGACATGGATGCGACTGTGGCTTTCCAGAGCATATCGAGCCCGGAAAATAGGGGGTGCTGAACTCAGAACTTGGAGAGGGTCCGGACTGAGCAGCTTAGCAAGTCTCTGGACGACGCGTTGGCGACCTTTGCCAGACTTCACGAGCACGTACTTTACTCGTCTCGCGTGCAGGGCTCATTAGATGTTCCTGTTCATCTGAATGATGATGTTGTGCTGGGATATGAAATGTACTGGGGCACCATGTACAGTACTGTACTACACCAAACTTTGGTCTGTGACACCATGTACTTACTTATTTCTTGATAGTGTTGGTGGACTAGGTGGTTGCACCTGAGTCAAATTACATAGCGTTACGGAGTTATCAGCCGATAATTGGCACTACAGTATTACTACCCGATTATTTCGATTGGGTATATCTAGACACTAGAGCTACATTGGCTACGTCAGAGTGAACTACTGGTTCAGCAGATGCCGTAGACGTGACCTCATGGCTTGAAGGAGACTTCTCTCTCGGCTTCCATCCGACTGTAGTGACTAGATCTCGGGTAACAGTTCTATGATAAAAGCCTTTTTACGATGATCTTTGTTCTTTTGGTTTGCAAGATATTATCCACTGTTTTCATGAGCGTATCTACTTCCCACCCGATCCTCAATTCCATAAAACGATGGCTTCAATGACGCAGAATGGGGTAACTTCTTTCCATGGCACCACATATACCAACGGCGTTGTGTCGGCAACGCTCCTGGCGCCCAATCTTGAGTTGAGCTTCTGGGGCGGAGTCAACCCTAAAACGGGTGAAGTCATCGATCGATTCCATCTACTAAGTGGACGCCTTTTAAAAGATACTATCTTGGCTATCACCGGTGGGAGGGGATCGTGCGGTGGTAGTGTGATCATGATGGAATTGATCCTCAATGGGCTTGGTCCTAAAGCTCTGATTTTCAAGCGACGAGAAGAGATCATTACACTTGGGGTTATTGTTGCTGAAGAATTCTTTGGCAAGACAGCTCCGGTAATTGCATTGAGGCCAGAGGACTTCCGCCAAGTCCTAGGTTGGAATGGCACTGCTGTTTATATTCATGGAGACAAAGTCTCAGATAGTCCTTTACAATTAAACCCTCCAGAGCTTAACCGCGCTATTTTCGATATCAGCAGCCTTGAAGTTCAACTCTCCGACTTCGACAAGGCTACCATCGAGGGTGCCAACGGAGAGGCCACGAGGATTTCCATAAAGGTTCTAGCTCGGGTGACTGACATTATGGGCGCCCAGGAGATGATGTATGTGAGCCAAGCCCATGTTGATGGTGCCTGGTACGGCCCAGGAAGCGTCGCCTTTGCCAAGAGACTTCGGGATTGGGGTGGAAGGTTTCGCATTCCTTCCACTATTAAGTCTCTTAATATTGACCAGCGCCGCTGGAGAACTCTGGGGATCGATACAGAGCTTGGCTCAACTTGTGATGAGTTGACACATGCCTTCCTCGATATGGATGGCAAGGTGTCGTTCACATGTGGCCCCTATCTACTCGAGACCGCTCCCAAGCTAGGGGACTCTATCGCTTGGGGAGAGTCCAATGCTGTCATCTATGCAACAGTTGAAACTCACGACTGCCCAAATCTAGGTTACATAGACCAGATCAAGTCACTTGAAACATGCTTTGAGCTGACTTAGCAAGATTTCATTTGCTCGTATACGAAGTCTGCCGCGATTTACAGGCCATACGCTATCCATCGGTTGAAACTTGCATTGAAGCCCAAATTTCGGCAGGGCTTCATTGTAGTATTGCAAAGAGGCCGCAAGGCAATGCTCATTATAGGTTGCCGCTGAGCCGATGTTCTTTTCAGGTTGAATGGCTGTGTACGTGAGGTATTCGTCGCTATACCGACGAAAGCTTACTTGCACTCGACGTCCTTGGCTAAACATTCAGCTGTTGAGAATACAACATCATAAGTTCGAGAATCTGCATCAGTGTCTTCACTAGAATTTCATCTTTATGAAGTAAATGAGGGAAGAGCAAATAAGTTTACGTTTGCCTTGTCTAGGATGACAGCAGGCTGCCAGCATCAGGGTCTTGTAAAGTTAAGCTCTTAGTATTAAGGTCTAGTATAGTCCTATTTCCTTACCACTACCTAGGCTAAGTAGACCAAGAAAACTCAACAAGTACAGGATTGTGATCCGAAAGAATGTTCCCATCGGGCTGAACGAAAACCTTAGGAACATAGTTAAAGCTCTTTGCAGTGAGCTTCACGGAGCTACCCGAGCGATAGCTATATTCTCATTAGTATATTGCAAGGCATTGGAGCATCAGCAAGAATGGCGACTTACAAAACCTTGTCAACAATCTCGCACGTGTTGTCAGCTGCAGGGACCTTGCATGGGTTTGCAGTTGCTCCGGCCGTGGGAAACTTGCCTCCCTGAATGAGCTGAACCCAAGAGTCGCTGAAGCCGGCATCGGTGAGTTTGTTGATGCTTCGGCCTGCGTTGGTCCATCTGTCGTTGGTGTCACCAGCCACGATTACGGCTCTTCCCTGGGAGTTGGCATTGATGTAGGCCAGGATCTGATCGATACCTGCAGAGCGAGCGTCGACATCACCTTGGTCAGATCTAAAGAGACTGGGTTAGAGAATGTCTGGTATGCTTCAATCAATCGACGTACCCCGCATCGGCATGAAGGTTGTAAAGATCAACCTCAATGTTCTGAATCTTCATGCGCATGAAGCTGAAACCCTTGGGTGTCAAACAATCGCCAGAGTTCAGGTTGCACTTGTTCCACTTCTTGCGAACAAGACCAGTCCAGTCATAGTTGGCAACAGTGTTGAGGCCATCACCGAATGGAACACCTCCAGAGGTAGGAGTACGGTAAGGATGGTTGTCAGTCGCATAGATGTAGGCATGATAGTTGAAGTCCTCCTGCCTGTGGACAATATCATATTTCTGGGTGGCAAGAACGGTGCCAATGAGGTTGGCGTTAGTTGCCTTATCACCAGGAACTTCGTTGTTGTTGATGATGGCAGGAAGTCCAGCAACATTGTATGTAAGGAAGTTGAAGTTTCCAGTGGCCTGTCCCATGGAAAGACCACCAAGAGTGAGGGCGGCGGCAAGGAGCCGGCTGGACATAGTGCGAATTGACATGTTTTCTTGTCTTGTTGGTGACCAAGGCTGAAGCTACGATAATGGCTCGAACTCACCGTCAATTTATGGGGGGAGCGACATAAAGAGGAGAACACCACGTCCAAGCTTCATGAGCCGATCTGTAATGTTGCATCGTGATCTGCATAATACCTTCCTGTCAGGGGTCCAAAGCCGGAGCTCGTGAAGTGATATCGCGGGCTCAAACTACGAAAGCGATTGTTGTCCGAAAAGCAGCTTCTTCTTTCCAACTTCATAAACCGCGGCATATAGAAACCATCACATTTACACACTACGTCAGTGAGGCACGTAGATTGATTCCTTTGTTTTACTGGTCTACTATCGTTCTTATTGCGTTTCCGAATTGGGCAATTCGCCCGTCTTTACCGAGGTTTTGACTTTTCCACCAATGCGTTGATGGATACCAAGCTTCTTAGCATTATGCGACCGAATAAGTCATTCCCCAGAGAACACGTGCTGTACTATCCCCTGCTAGGCCCGTTCTTTATCGCGGCGCAGTTGATAGATCTCAATTGTTTGGTGAGCGGAAAGGCGGAAATAGAAAGTTTGGATGACATTCAGTCTATACAGAATTGGACTTTAATTTCCGGGTCGAGCAAGGGATGTCGTAGTTCTATATATTTCTCCTCGATGATGAACGTTGAACTTTCCTCTTTTTCTGTCTATCCGTGCACTCATTCGCCAAGACCTTGATCCATTAACGAAGGCATTATGAGAGCCCCGATTGTTGCTGTTGCCTTGCTAGGCTCATCATGCTCAGCCCGTAATGCTGGAGCCGGCGCTTCGCTTGATCCCGTCCAAGCCGTTCTATTGCCTGATGGGGCTTCAGCAAAGAACCCTCTGGCTCATGTTGGAGCCAACGGCCCATGGCACATTGGTACGTGGTGTCTGACCGGAGTTCAGAGTTAATTTCTAACAAATCCAGGCGAGGACTTGACCGGAATCTCTTCAGCGGTTCCAGAAGGATGCCAGGTTGACCAAGCCGCCTATGTATCTCGTCACGGATCCCGCTATCCTGACCAGGGAGCTCACAATGGATGGCTTGAGATGGCTCGTCGTGTAAGAAGTATTCGAGAGTTTCGAGCTTGGAGAAAAACTAACCAATAACTTAGTTCCGAGAGTCTAAGTACACTGCAACTGGACCTTTGTCTTTCATTCATACTTGGGAAAGCCCTCTCACCAACCCTGAGATCCAGATCGCTCAGCTGAGCAAGACTGGATACAAGGAGCTGTTTGATATGGGCTATACCATTAGAAACAGGTGAGAAACTAGGATGTGCAGTCTGTAATATTTTAGCTAACCCAATCAGATACCCTGATCTGTACCGCGAGGGCGAAGACTTTATTGTATGGGCCAACAACTACACTCGAGTTCTCCAGACCGCGCAGCTCTTCCTTCACGGGTTTCTGGGAACCAACTCTTCGCTGGGTACGGTTGTGTCCGTGACCGGCAAAGGCGTGCCTTCTCACCTTGGCGATACCCTTGCTCCGTCTGACATGTGTCCTACCTTTGTCGATGATAGCAGCAAGCAGCAGGACGAGTGGCGCCAGCGATGGCTTCCAGGCTTCAAGAAGCGCTTGTCCAAGTACATCAAGGGAGATCTTCAGCTTGACGATTCAACATGGAATGATTTCCCCTACATCTGTGGTTTTGAGTCGCAAATCACAGGCAAGCTTTCGCCATTCTGCGACACCTTCACCCAGAAGGAGCTGGAAGCATATGAGTATCAGCAAGATCTCAGATACTACTACGGTGTTGGACCCGCCACCAAGGTCGCTTCAAAGATGATGGTGCCTTTCCTTGAATCTCTCATCGAGCGTTTCGTTGCTGGTCCTGATACCACGGGTAAGGACTTTGATGGAAAGCCTTTCAAGCTCCCCAAGATTCTTATGAGCTTCTTGAATGACGGCCAGTTGAACGAGCTGGCTGTTGCTACTGGGGTCTTTGATAAGCAGGCTCCTCTGCCTCTGGATCATATTCCTAAGGACCGTATTTGGCGCAGCTCCAACATCTCCCCCATGAGAGGTACCATCGCCTTTGAGCGTCTCAGCTGTGGTTCTAAGAAGGGTTACGGCTCGAAGAAGTTCGTTCGAATTCTGGTCAATGATGTCGTGTACCCAGTACCTTCTTGCCAGGACGGACCTGGCAAGTCATGCTCTCTGTCGAAGTACTCCAAGTTCACGAAGGACAGACTCAGGAAGAACGGTAACTTTGCCAAGCTTTGTAATGCGACGGACCCTGCCACTCCTACCAAGGTTCTCGGTGCTAGCTTCTTCACGAACTTGGCGCAATCGCACTTGCAGCCTGTTAAGCCGTAAAGCGGGCATGATATAAGGGAGGATTGAGATGATAGACGGGATCAGGCAATGGTCGCACTTACGAGGAGGACTTTTTAATAATATGTTAATTAAACTTTCTTCATTTGGTCTCCAAATTCTTCCCCTTCGTAACAGCTCGATTTGTATCTGAGGTGAAAGCTCAAGAAGACAGCGGATTTGACTGTACCATCGCTCGAATGGCGACGATAGCCCTGACATCATGAGTCATTCAGTCCCAGGCGACCGACCAGCAATCACCAATTTTATATAGATTTGCTGCAAACTGAAAAAAAGAACAGTGGCTTTGGGGTGTTTAAACCATTTATCTACGGTCCAATACAGCCTTGGCCTCCCGGAGTTCATCTTCAGTAGGCATGTTGACGACCATAAGATACAAAACATCCTGTGCAAAGTTAGCTGTGCATCATTAAATCACTGGAAAGCACTGGATATTGTTACCTTGTTGAAAAGAAATTCCCTTGCTGCCTTGACCGGTTTGTAAGGCAGCGGCAACCCGGGCTGCCTGTCAGTTCGTCTTCCACTGGTTCGTCCTTGGTCATGGCCTTCTGGTGCTTGGCCCCTGAAGCCTCGGCGAAGCTTTGTGGGGTCGACATATCCGCCAGTGAGTAGGGAGATCAACGAACCATTGTTGGAAGGGTGGCTCGGATCAGCGTATCGTGAGGTGAACTTTGGAGCTTCTTGCTGGTTGGCCAAGAGGTTATCCGGTCTGTTGAGCGCCTGTCGTCGAGTTAAGTCCATATCCCCATCAGCTTTCAACTTGAATGGCTTACAAATTGAGCCTGGGCCCTCTTGTCATAGTACTCCTGGATATATGTTCTCTTCTCGCCCAGGCTTTGCTTCAGACCTCTCGATTCCTCGCTATCAGTCTCAGCAAGGACATCGAGCGTCGGAAAGATGAGAGGGGCAGCCTCGGGTAGAGCAAAATCACCGTAGGTCTTTCCGCTGGAGGTTTTAAACTTATTAGTGAATCCAGAGTCATATGATCCAATCGAAGAAGCGACCGTTGATGTCAGGTCAACAACCTCGTGAGACCTTCCGGAATCGGGTCGCCAAGTCATGATCAGACAGCATAGACCCTTGGGATAAAAGTACTGCTCGTTCATCTGGGAGATGAACTTGTTTGACCTGTTCAGCTTGTAAGTTCGTGCTTCAGATGGCGCAAGGCCTTGCCAATAAATGTTACCTCTGTCTGCTCTGGACATCCTTCGCAACTTCGATGGTCTTGTACACTGCAGCACTAATGGCAATGCTTGGCGCAATTGGTACAAAGAAACCACCAATCTCTGCGAAATTGATGACCTCGATCCACGGCGAGGCTCTAGTAGACTCGTCAAACTTGTCTAGGAAGTCCAGCCAAGCCGCCTGGTCGATGCCAACTGCCTCAAGCATTGGGGCATATCCACGAACAAAACCGCGAGCTCGGTCTTTTGGCCTCCGCTGTGCAAGGATAACAGGCAGTTCTAGTTGAGAACTGGTTCGACCAGTAGAAGAGCCATGAACACTCAAAAAAGTGGCCACAAGATCCTTGTCCTTTTGCGTCTGTTGAGCGGGGTCGGTACCGCCTTGGGGACTTGAAAGTAGCTCGGATTGTGTTTCGTCGAGCTCCCATTGTCTTTCAGTCAAATCCTCATGGTGACTTGGCTGAGGCTCATAGTCCGGTGGCAGCTCGTCGCTGGCAGCAATGCCGCTCGATTGAGGCTGCTGACTTGACTCTGACGATGCGGCGTTTTTCTCAGCGGTTCTCTTCTCTTTGTAAGAGCTGACGCTCTCTGACACGAGCCCAATACCACCTGCTACGCCACGGACAGCTGACCCTATCAAACCCCCACCTCGACCGCCGCGCTGGAATAAACTACCTCGACCGCGTCCGCTGTTTGACATGATGAAAATGAAGCAAAATGTTTGAGTTGACGATCAAAATATTTGAGGGGATTGAGGTCTGTTTTCACTGCCATGTCGAGTGCTTATTAGTGGAGGCCGCCATCAGCCCTGAAAGACGGGTATGCGGCACCATGACGTCTATGAATGGCCGAGAACGAGACCTCTAGCGGGGGTGCTTGGTTTAGTTTGGGCTAGAAAGTAAGATTATGAGGCAAGGTTAATATTTAGCGTCCATGCGTGTCACTACACCAGCCTTCAACCAGGAATGGACCGTGTTTAGTGCTGACAATACGAAAACAAACGAGAAATAGATCGGCAAAGGGTAGGCACATCGCATTTGAAGGAGACGACCTCCACCGTTGGCGACACCAACACAAGATAGACAGCCTAATCTCTAGGCTTCACCTTCACTGGCAGTCGCGAGATCCAATTCTTGACTACAGGTGTAAACCCCTCGTAATACGGCATGATATCATCATCAGATATACCTGCCTCTGGTGCGATGCTCATCTCGTACCTTCGGAAAAGGCTAGCGATGACAAGACGAGTCTCGATCCATGCTAACTCAATTCCTAGACAAACTCGAGTTCCTTTGCTGAAAGTCACCAGGTATCTGTCAAGATCCGCACCTCCATTGAGCCATCTTTCGGGTTTGAATACAGCAGCATCAGAACCCCAGATTGCCTCGTCCGAAAGAACATCCGGAATGGACATGCTGATTATTGTGCCCGGAGGTATTTCCCAATCACCATAATGTTCAATGCCGTTAGGATTGACGCGACTCAGCTGGCAAAGCGCACCAGGCGAAACGCGAAACGTCTCCTTGAGCACAGCAGTAAGGTATGGTAGCTTTTCCAAAGTCGCGGTCTCAGGTGGCTCACCAGGGTGCTTCCAGACCTCTTTGAGTTCATAGTAAAGGCGCTGCTCAATTTCTGGTTTCTGGAGTAATTGGTATGCCGCCATAGTCAACACGAAGCCAACCGTGTCCCAACCTCCACTCCAGATAGCCACTGCTTGTTGAGCAAGAGGGCCTTTTTCCTTTTCTTCCTTGGGTAGAGAGCTGCCCAGAAAGTCATCAAACACCGTAGGTTGGGTGTTACCTTCAAACTTGCGATTCGGGTCGTTATGCCGAGCCACCACTTTTTGCACCAACTTCTGAGCGAGCTATGATCACGTCAGACTGAGTATACTTCAAAGTGTCACAATACGTACCAAGAAATAATCAAGAAATGCAGAACCTGGGTCGTTAAATCCCATAGCTCTCAAGATCAACTGACGAAAGAGAGATACAAAAAGAGGTATCTCTTTTGGTATGAATCGACCCAGATGTGAGAACCCAAACAGCCGGTCCATCCTCTTATCGTAAAGGTTCTTGGTTGTCTGAACATCTTGCAGAAACCCATATTCTTGGCCGAAAAGATATTTGGTTATGATTTCTGCTGGAACAGCCCGAAACAAGAAGCTTGTAAGAGGTTAGCGACTCTTCTGTGTAGATTGGGATAAACATACGCCAAGTCAACAGGGCTTTCATTCTTACTGTTATCCTCAATCCAAGTGCATCCTTTTTGGATTTCTTCGTTGATTTGGTCCTGTATTTTGGAAAGCTTTGTTCGAGAAAAGGCATTTCCAAATGCAGCACGTTTCTTGACATAAGTCTTGTAGTCCTCAACACCAAACAGGGCGTGATTGATCCCGAATTCCTTAGCCGCCATAGCCTCTTTGTTCAAACGACGAAATCCGAAGATTGTATCGAAGTACTCAGAGTCTTCGATATGAATTTCATTTGGTCCAATGCGAACAATAGGTCCTGGATGCTTATCAGAGAGTGCGTGGAAATGGAGAGAGTTCCATACCGTAGCGCCTATGAAGGTCAGGTAATTTAGCCCAGAGCCGGCCATGTTGATATGAGTCCCAGTAGAATTCATACAATCTCGAAGCGGCACAGATCTTTGGACCTGGGAACTTGGACAGAGGGTGGAAGAAGAGACGTTGTATATATGTAATTAATTTGAAAGAAAGAAAGAAAATAACCGCATATTCGAACAGTTTGGTCTTGTCAACAGATGATCCGATATCAGAAATATGAAGCATGGTCAATGAAACAGCAAGTTCTATGCCAAAACGAAGACACTCGCAGGAGCTCAGAAGCGTACATCCTCGACAAGGAGGTTACATATCCCAAACATATACCTAAAGAATGAGTAAACAGGAAGAGAGTTTTTAGCTCAAGCCACTTCCTGAATGCGAGCACTGAATCAACTCAGTCCGAGCTTCAAGCCAACCACGAGCTTGAAAAACATAAGCCAGTCCCTATCGTGCCTTAAGATGTTACAGCATTGTGATGCATCTGACTCAGCTTACGCCCCTCTTTCGCGGGTAGAAATGTGCCGAGAAATAAAGCAGGGAATGATTTGCAGGCTTCTTGGACTAACTTAGTGTGTTTTAAAAGGCCTGTGACGCTGTTAGGCTGATCCTACGAGAAATCCTACGAGAAGACTTGCTACGCGTATGCCACGAAGGAAGTGGGGTTGATACAGCTTTCTGTATTGCCGCAATGAATACTTCATGCCCAATCAGTTGCCTTTTGTGGTTTCTACAGCAAGCTGTACCTTTGCCAATAACACTAGCAAGTTGGAATGGTGGTTTCTGATGTAATATTTAGGGTCGAGTTCGGCCGAGGCTGGAACATGTCACCCATTATCTCAAATCAGTGAAACTTCACCTGACAAGAGTATAGAGCCGATATATCACATCGAGGGAGCTCCCAGCAACTATAAGTACGCCTGTTCTCGACGGTAGAGCACAATTTTTTACTGAACATACTTCAAGCAAAACCATGCGGGATCTCAAAGCGCCTTGCGAAGTCCCTCATGCTTTACTACCCATCCGTCGTTCTTTGGAAACCCAGGCGTATCAGCTTTCGATCCATCCCATCCTTTAGCCATATAGGCAACTATCAGCAGCATTAGTGAGTGTCAAGTTGTTCCTTGAGAATCGTGTAAGCTTACCGGCTAACAAGAACCCAGCATTACCAGGCATGAACGGAGGTGGCGTGTTTCCGTCACCACCACGAATGGCAAATCCTACCCGGATTATTCAGTATCACCCTGCCTATATCATACAGCGCACAACACTACTTACCTGCGTCATCAAACTTCCAATAATCATATGCTGTCAAGTGATATATCGCGCGCTCAGGATTCCCAATGCGAGCCGAGTTAATCGCCAGTACAGGCCGCCCCCATCCCCGGATGTTTTGGTCAGCCCAGACTTCCCAGACCTTATCCGCTGTTCGTAGCGCTACCTCCTTGTCCACTGCAGGTGTGTCGGGTAAAATGCCCTGTAGCATGATCAAACTTCTCGGGTCACGGTTGAGTGCCGGATCATCCCACCAGGTAGAGTTGAGGCCGTCGTAAACTGTGTAGAGTCCGCCGATTTGAGGAGGCTTAGCCAGGTTCTTTGCAACAGTCGTCCAGTGCTTGGGTATAGGTAAGCCGAGTTTCTTCTTCCATTCGCAGGCAACGTCAAGGCCGTATCTCCAGTACGCGACTTCGTAAGCAAGATTGAGTGTTGTCTCCGGGGGCGTGTTTTCAGTAACACCGATCGCACTACGATTATGTCAGAACGAATTCATGCTTCTGGTTGAGCTGCTGCTTCACTTACGGGGGACCTAGATCATATCTGCCAGACGACTCGTTCAACCATGCATAAGATGCCATGTAATCCGCAGTCGCCTCCAAAATTGGATCCCAACGCTTCAGAGTCTTCTTTGTGGGCTTACTCTTGAAAGCGAGCATAGCCATGTACATGGGATGCGGTTGCTGCCACATCAGATATGCGTTGATTCCACCAGGTGAACTTCGTCCAGTGATCGTTTCGGTCATCTTCGGCCAACGCGCCCCCTCCCATCCCATCTTCTTCGCCCGGGCGAGTGATGTAGGCAGAAGCTTTTCATAAAGTGCGGGAAAGATATTGTGAAAATATCGATCTCGGCCCCATGAGATCCAGTGGGCGTTGTGCCATACGACCATCTCCATGTGAAACTTGCCTTTTGAGATCAGCAAAGTTCTATCGCCACTAGTCAAGGTTTACGTACCATACCAACCGTTGTTCATCAAGCCGCTCTCTTGCGGAGACTCACCATTGGCAGCACTATTGACTCTGACATGGTATTGGGAGGTCACGATTCGACGTTGTATCTCAGTAGCGTTGGGGTTCGTAGACTCGGTCAAATCCACAAAACCCCCTTCACTCCAGTAGTCTTGCCATCCAGCTCTGTTACGACTAGCAATAGTAGACGGCAGATCTGGTACTCTCTTATCTGGGGAGAAGTGAGCCACGAAAGAAATGGTCTTTCCATGCCTTGATGAAAGGATATATCGATGAGCCGTGAGCTTGGTAGAACCCTGCGGCTCAAGGCGCTTTAATGCCAGTGCATCTTTCACAGGCCAACGAAGGTTCACATAGTACTTGGTACCCAAGTCATGATAAATATGCGCTGAGTTCTGTTTCGGGCTTGTTGAAAGCTTTGTTGTATGATTCATAGGGAAATCGTAGACGCCAACAAAGACCTCGTTCTTGTACTTTGTTGTATGGATCGGAGGGTATGGAAAGTCCAGTTCGACGTTGAGCTTTCTTGACTCGATCAACTCTGAGTCAATTGTGAAAATGACTGCGTCTGACTCGAAGTCACCTTGGGTAACAACTTTAACCTTTGCACCATCAACACTGAAGGTTGATGTGATAACTCCTTGCCAGAGGTCTAGTTCTTGGTGGGTGTTGGATATGCTGCTTGATTCCAGCGTATCGCCGTTATATCGGAGTCCGATGCGTCCAAGATTGACACGATTGGGATTCCCTATGAGCCACTGAGAAACATCGGGAAGATCTCGGTCGGGGAGATCATAAGATACATTTCTACCATGTGTTTCTTTAGGTACACCAGTGTATGTATCGATGGGCCTACTAGCGGTCAGCCTCCGAACAGTCACCCACGGCGAGTTCAGCCTACTTTCCAGCTGGTTCAGTGTCATTATGCCAAGCCCAGCGGGACATTGTGTTGAAAGGGAGGTATGTTTGCATTCCAGTCGTATCAACACTGAATGCAAAGTTGCCGTTCCCAACTTGCAATGGGGTCGTTTCATTGGTGATCAGCTTTGTTCGGATGATGTTATTCTCTGTCACAATCCGTTTTCTTTGAACTTAGCGGGCTAGAAGCATTCCTCAGAGGTAGTCTTACCTCTCGATAGCCCCTAACGCTAGGGTCGGCAGTAGAAGCAAACATAAGAATTTTGAGGTCGGCATGGTGACGGTCCAGTCTTAATGAATTTGATTACGACGTGCAGTATCTCTGTAATTGCGTCTCTTTAATATAGGTTCGTTCATCATGCGCAGCGGGAAACTCTGGTATATAGACCCCCAAAGTCCGGGGTAAGCGGGCCCGATCATCAATAGTCAGCTCCTCGTCGGGCTTCATTACCCCGAGCATCCCCAGCGTTCTTGGTGAGTGACACTGAGAACTTCCCAATTGAGAAACACCAAAAGACCTCAAGTTTGCCTAAAGATGCTGCTATTGCGGGGTGTTAAGTTTCCACCAATTCGCTTCATGCCTTGCCAAAACAATTACGATACAGGCATTCACTTTAGCCGGCAATAGCAGAGAGTGATGTTTTTGCCAACCAGGGCTTGCGATGGGCCTTGGATAGATCATGATATGGAGTCGATCACATTTCTCTAAGTCTGCAAGGACCTGACGGTTGTCAAAGCACTACTCTTTCGATGACTTCAGTCTTCTTCAATCATAGATGTCTGTAAAGTCTACTAATTGCAACCTAGTCTAAACCTTCCCAGCAATGATAGCTGCCGCTTGCTCTGAAAGCGCATAAAGAGGAGCTTGAACATGTGCACTCAACGGCACAGGGATGACTGATGCATCAACGACCCGGAGCCCTTGAACACCTTTAACGCGAAACTCTGTGTCAACCACTTTACCCATAGAGCAAGTACCTGAAGGATGCCACGACGTGCCGCCAGTCATAGCTATTCTCTGATCCAACTTTTCATCACTATCATCCAGTGCAAGAGCTTCCACGGGAAGCCCTTCGGGAATAGATTCTCCGATAATCTGTTCACCAAATTTGGACCCCAGCATGAATCTTGTCAACTGGCGCAAAGCTTCACGAAAGACGTACTTGTCTACCTCGGTGGAGAGATAATTGAGATTGACTGCTTACAGTCAGTGATATGAACATCGAATATCTTACTGGATCGAGACAAATACTTACCCTTTGGGTGGTCGTCAGGCTTCCCAGACCCCAATGACACAGAGCCGGTCGAGGTAGGCAAAAAGCTCACCAACGCGCTAGTGATATGCTCTGCATCCATGGGGACACCGGGAAATGGAAGCTTCGCAAACATGACGATGTTTTCAATAAATGTACGTTCTTTCGCGAGAAGAACATGATTGGACTCATTCGGCTTTACCCCTTCATCTTTCTCAATAGCTTTAACAAGTCCCTCTTTGGGGACATTGGTGTTGACGATCCAGTCAAAAGGTACACCTTGCGAGTATTGGGGTTGTTGAAAAAGAGGATTGGCGGACCCAATAGTATATCCAGCAGAAGGATCACGTAGCCGCCAATGCTGGAAGAAAATCATATGATCGGATAAGTTCTTGCCTACTTCTGGAAGGTCGACAAGTGGCTCAATGCCAAACTCTTGAAGATGGCTACTTGAGCCAATGCCAGAGAGCTGAAGGATCTGAGGAGAGCGGAATGCACCAGCGGAGACTATGATGTTCTGGCCTTTGACAACGTTACAGTCAGCCAGCTCAACACCAGTGACTTTGAGATTCCCATCAATCTTCTGAACGATGACTCGGTTCACGAAGGTCTCGAGACGAACTTCAACTCCATCCAGTGAGTATTGATTGGCAGACCACTCGCGTTTGCCCTCAGATCTTGCTTCGCATATGTAAGCACGCCCAAGGTTGTTTCCGGTATTCTGGTCACCGTCTGGTAGGGTTGAAACACCAAGCTCTTCCCATCCAGCAGCGGCTTGCCCAGCAAGCGGGAACACGCGATTGGATGCCTTGGCGCAAGTGACACGGATTGGTCCATCTTGCCCATGCTGTTCTGGGTTCTTGTCATCGAACCAGAGCTCTGATTTCTTGAACCATGGTAGTTGGCCCTTGTAGCTGTAGCGCTCGTCTCCAACCAGAGATGCCCACTCGTCATAGTCTGCCGCAGCACCACGAGTCCAGCCACCTACACAGTAAAACCGTTACTCAACGAACTCATTTGCTATTTGAGGCTCATTCACTCACCCGAGTTGATAGCTGAACTGCCGCCCAAGCCCCTTCCGGCGTTGAGAGTGATTCGTCGACCCATAAGTGCTTCAACGGGTTCTGACTGATACTGCCAGTCCAATTCACTGCCCAAATTCAATACTTGCATGTTATGTACATCCGGACGCCCCCGGGTTTCTTTTCCAGCTTCAATGAGGAGTATCTTGGCGGCATCGTCGTATTGTCGAATGCGGCTGGAGAGGACGCAGCCTGCAAGGCCACCTCCAACAACTATGTAGTCATAAGTTGGTGAAGTCATTGTGAGTTTCGACGTCTTTGGAAGGGTCGATTGTGTGCTAAGGAAAGTTGATGAGGGGAAATAAACAGCTTAAAAATGGTACGCAATGAAATAAAAACTATTCGCGCAAGTGGCGGAGCAGGAACAGCTGACGTGAGATTGAGGTGTATCGAATTAGTATGCTATGAAGCTATGAACCGCATCTAGCTACGCTATCTGATAATTGACCAATGTAAGATCGGGATGTGTTACTGGTTCCACAAGGGACATGGTAATATCCATATAGCTTCTTCCAAGGATAAAACGCAAAAAGTGCGGTTTGCGCTTTCAACAAGAGCCTCAAACGTCCAGGTGAAATTGCGGGCAATGTGTATAGATCTGACCGGTCTGCTTTCGCTTTTGGCTTTATAGATATTTCTGCCGTAGTGTGAACTTCAGAGTTATGAGATTCGTTTCATTGGAAGTACGGGTATGGACTGACTTGCATTAGCTATAGTCGCCATTTGAATGATCTTATAGCCACAGTAGTGGGTGGCTATGCATGTGAGATTGCCTTTTGATGGACACGCCTATCTCTTCAACGTGATATCTATATGTTTTAAGATCACAATAGTGTGTGTTGCGTTCTTCTCTTCTACTTTCTTAGTAAAGCTCAGAGACTACGACAACATCGACTCTTCAAGGACATGTGCAGAATATCACGATATGGTTAGTATCTTCTACCAGAAAATTCGGTTGCTATAATAGTTGTTGCAGTCCTTGTTACAGTCGAGCTTCAGGTGTTCTAGGGTCGATTGATCTCGTGACGACGATATGATATTGAGAGGAAAATCCTATCATTAATCATCTGGGCTGTAGTCACAACCTAAACAGGCACGGCTACGTCAGAGATAATAACGATACCTCTTCTCTCATGTGAAGTCGGTATTCGATTGGCGCGAAAATAGACTCAGGCTCCCGAGCTGTCGAATCCTTGCGTAAACAACACAAGATATGCATAGTCGGACAACAGGAGAGCTTTTTGGTCGCGCATGATGTGATAAAATCATCGAACTCGGACTTCTTTCAGTCCTCGGTCTTTGGAAAAGGCCGTGATATCGCGAGGTCAAATATGATAAGGGCGGTGCGGCACTCGGCCGGCAATCTTCCCTGGATTTATGAATCATTTTTCGGAAGTCGCTGTTTATAATGCCACGCGATACGGTCTGCTTGACTCGAGGGTTGCTGGCAAAGTGGAGTCATCCTTAACCGTATCTGCATAACACTGTCGATCATTACATAACTGCCTAGAGGTTCGCACTTCAAAGTTCCGAATATTCATGGCAAACAATTTCGCTGTGGCTGACATTTGGAGTACAACAGGATTGTCTTGTACTTTGCCTAGCCCCTGACGATCCAGTGTGTAGGACAGCATGATGTAGGAAACCAGTGACCTTGGCTGGCCCGTTGTTGGTCGTGTAACGGAACACAAACGACTGAGTTTCGCGTATCTTCTCTTTCTACTAGGCTTTGATGAAGATCTTAACAAGGAAACAAATCCTCCGCTGACACATTCGGATCGGACATTTTGGAATTGCCGTAGAAGCGTCTCGCATGAATGTCTCAAGTGATCAACCAATGCCGGTTTCAAGTTGGAACCCACTTAACACCACCTCGTATGCATAGCGACGGCCCGGAGCGACGAGCCAAGCGACCGACAACCGAAAACCCCCTTGTATGTGTCTGTGACATCAGGAAATAGGCGACCTGCCAGTTCAACATACTATAAGTACTTCGTTGATCGTTCCATAGACTCAGTTTGATTCTTTCGCTCAAGTTCTCATATTGTTATATCAGCATCAAATACTTCTTGTCTCCTAAGCCTTCAGCTCCTCGACTTTAATTTTGCACTTTACCTATTCCCCGAGCAACACCATTCAAGATGGCCAAAGGCGCAAACTCTCCTCAACGCCCTCGATACTGGCTTCTGACATCTCCTCGCACTGCCTCCAACCTATTGGTCAAGATGCTCAACCTCGGCGAGCAGAATGTACGTCCTGCCAACCACGGAGGATACTTCTTCCTTCCATCTTTGCCCAAGCACTTCTTGGTAGCTGAGAAGCCTATGGACACATGGACGGAGGAGGAGAGTGCGACAGTGAACAGGGTAATTCAGGAATGCTCTGAAAGATTCCAGGATTATATCGCCGCGGCCGAGAAGGAAGGTCAGATTATTTATGTGAAGGAACACTCTATCATGTTGAACCATCCTCGTTGCGAGGACAGTTACGTCAATGGCTCTAAGGGATCTCAGAAAGAGGCGGTACCACTTCCCATGATGGGCATCACTCAACCAACTCGGTCACCACTCAATCTCACACTGTTTCCGGATGAGTTTCTCAAGACATGGAACCCAACTTTTCTCATCCGCCACCCCGCTCTGATGATACCCTCCTTGTACCGCACATGTCTCGGCAAAATGGAATGGGAGGGTTTCAAGCGCCCAAGAAAGGAACCCATGGCAGCAGAAGTCACTATGAAGTGGCACAGAACATTGTACAACTTCTTCTCTGAGCACTTTGCGAACGACAGCATCTGGCCTATCGTCATTGACGCCGACGATGTCATGACATGTCCTCAACTGGTAGGCAAGTATGCACAGCTCACTGGTCTTGATGAAAGTAAAGTTCGCTACTCGTGGGACAAGGCGGGGGAGGAAGAGCTGAACAAGCTGAGCCATGTGGAGCAGAGAATGCTTAGCTCCATCAACACTAGCACGACTATTGACCGGAGTAAAGTCGCTGGGAAGATTGTTATTGATCAGGAGGTAGTCAAGTGGAAGGCTGAGTTTGGCGAAGAAGGGGCGCAAAAGCTTGAGCGATGGGTGAGAGACGCCATGCCAGACTATGAGTTTCTGCATTCCAGGAGACTCAGGTTAGAGCAAGAGTAGTAGGGCACATGAGTAATGATCCAAATATAGTGGAAGACATTTCATAGGGTTATCGAACTCAAACACTAGGTCTAGAGAGTCGTACAAGGTAGCCAGTTCAATAAGACGGTACTAAACCCAAGTTTACTGAACTTGCGATATTCCACTGCGCCACGTGTTGAGGAAGTGTCTATAAGTCTCCAAGGAATGGGACCAAAGTGTACTGAATGCAACAACTCTCCTCGAGAATCTCAACGCCTGCTCTCTTTCAGGGCATTGTCAAGTTAGGGTGCTGTTGAGACGTTCGGCCTGGGCATAAAATAACCAAGCTGTGGTCTATACGACACGGAACTCCATGTACACGAGAATCATGCGAACAAGGAATCTTAATCACGAAATGGTAATCACAGATCCCGCGGTCCCATCTTTTCCTCCGTGATTGCCATGATCAAACAGCAAACATTAATCTGATGCAGTAGACCGCATCACATTACAAAATTCACCATGCAAGCTACACAGCACATCTATTTTAAAGCTTGTTAAGTCGAGGAAGAAGACCAAGATCAAGTGAAGCAACCTACCCGAGACACTCCCGCATAGTATGGAAGTGGCAGGACACCTTGAAGAGGCGTCCTGTCAACTGTTGGCAGCGATAACTGCAAAGCTTGGGGATTGGGTGATAGCAGTTGCTTCTAACCCGTTTTCGGCACCAGCTCGCAAGAGCCCGAAGACGGAAAGGGAATTGAGGCGGGAATAGATTGAGTCTAGTCTGGCCTAGATGCTGTCGACATGTCTCGGCTATTCCATATTCCCGACTGGCCCAATCGGGCTGGGCCGACACTTGGACCTGGTGGGGGTTGTATCTGTGAGCATTTGGTCTCTTGCGGAGGAAGCCATCCAGAGCAAGCATCTGTAGTGGCGTGGGACGATGGGGGCACAAGATCTGCAAATGACATAAATGTGCCATCGACAAATACATCGGTGGCAAAGAATGAAGTCAATGAAGCTGAAATCCGGGAATTTCGGGAACTTGATGGAACATGATGTGATGTAGTTGAGTGTAATCCGCCATCCAACTAGGCAATACCAATAGAGATCTCCAATCCATCGTCGATGATTCTACTCAAAACCCAATCGAGATCCTGCTTGCCCCAGCTATGGAATGAGGGGTCCTGAGATCGAGGGTCCAGTATTTGAGAAACAGGTCCGGAAAGCGAAAGGGACTAAGTGAACTTGTCCCTGAAAAGGCACTAAGGAATTCCGCCCCGAGTTTAATTACGTTGATCGGTTATCGATTCAGGAACCATCAAAGTATATAGAGTGCTAATCACCCGAAACTCTAAATTTATGACATCTGGACCTTGCATATTCGTCGATAAGGTTCAGGGCCAGTGGCGGCGTGGCTGCAGACGGGAATGATAGCAAGCCACAGTGTGGTGCCTGAACGTGGAAAGATTGATGCTACGTCAAGTATCGTCAAGTCTGGACTCGAAGGCAAAGATTGATGGTCATGAATGTGAGGTATGAAGACGGCAGTATATAACTCCCCTTCAGTTCCGCTACAACACATCTCCCTCAGTCACTCACTCACACTCAAAAGCTCTTTGGCATTTATCTGGACCAACAATCTTTGTCTTCCAACCATTCCTTGAACAACTCAACTTATACACTTACAAAGTAAACAACACTTACTACAACATGAAGGTCACTCTTCAGCTCATCACCGCTGCCCTTGCAGTCTCTGTCGCAGCCCATCCTCAAAACGGACCCGGCGGTAGAAAGCCCAGCAGTACCACCACTGCTGCCGCTGCCTCTTCAACAACTGCTGCTCCCGGCCGAGGAGCCATGTCTTCTCTGCCCTTCCTACCAACCTGGTTCTTCAGAGACTCCAGCGCCAACAAGTGCATCAGCACTTACAACAACTGCTTGATCACCAACTCATCCAACCAATCATCCTGCGCTTCCAACTACGCAGCATGCATCAAGGGTGGATCTTCTACTACCGGTTCTGCCACATCAGCCCAGACAGCCACCTCAACTGTTTCAAGCGCCGGTGGTCCTCCTACTCACACCTTTTCTCGACCCTCTGTTTCTGGTATTGCTCAGTGGTGGAGAAACGAGCAGAGCATCCGAAGATGCAACTACGCCTACTACGTCTGCCGCAGAAAGTCTGGATCCACTCAGACATCTTGCGCTTCTGACCGAACTGCATGCTTGGCTTCCGCCAGGGCCACTGGAACCGCCACCGCTGTGCCTACCAGTATTCCTACCAGCATCCCGACCAGCGCAGCTACTACCACTGCTACTGGATCAGCAGCTACTTCTTCGGCCGTTTCCTCTTCGACTACTGCTGTCGCTGCGGGCACTGGCGCTGCTGATGCCGACGCTCCTCTCAACTCTGACGATCCCTCTTTTGATGACGAGAACTACGACGCTGATACTGCTTAAGCATGTCGAAAACCTATGGTCAAAGGAAAAATACAACACATCAAGCAAAATTTTCTTACTGTTAATTGGATTACGAATTATTGAGTCTATTGGGGAGGCCTCCCGTATTTCCATGAACTGGCATGGCACATTGGTGCTACAACCTTCCCTTAGTTAATATTGATGTCCTTTGATGCAAAGAGCTAGAGTACATCTTAGACAAAGAATCATAAAGTTGTTTGCCAGCACAACTCCGCCCGATGCGCTCTTGTTGTGACATGTCAATCCAGCTCTGCCTCGTGAGTTCGTAGGCGTCGACAGAAATGTCCGGTTCGAGTGATGCCAAAGCAGACTTCAGAGATAATCTGACGTCATTAAACACAGTTTAGATCCATTCAAAGCTTCGCGGCCTGAACTTTTGCGTGTTGGGTCATTCGACTTCACACCATCTCTCCATATCTCCACGCCAAACCGCGGACCTGGAACGCGAAATCACAGAAAGGCGAATGGTCAGCGATTGGCCTTGCCTTTGGGAAATTCACTGGTGGAGTCATGGCGCTTGCACCCTGGTTGCAAGTCACTCACTGCCTGGGCAGCCCAGAGACAGAGTTGCACAAACAGACCAGGGGTACAAGGCTGGGAACGCGAATAGACATTGTTAGTGCAGACGCGTCGAGCACGCGACACGCGGAGGGGCTTGAGCGCGTGCCCCCCTGCAAAGACAGGAATGTCGTACTGTGACTCTATGGCTCTCCGTACAACTCCTGAATCTGTTAGAGCGCCAGTGCACATGTGCTGGACTTGCACTTGGGAATTAGAGGGGCTGGTGTTTGTGCAAGCAATGCATGATTCAGCACAGCCTTATCTGGCACAATTCATTATGCGAGAACCCGCTTTTTCACCGCTGCTCGTCCATTATGAACAAGAGCTTATCGATCTTCGTCGGCTTATGCAAAGCGCACCCGCTGTATCGGTCTTGTCTGTCGGTGCAATGTATCTCCGATTACTGTCAACCAGATATGAGATGCGTTGCGCCAAGACGGTCAGTCACATGAACGAAGTGGTCAATACCTCAAAGCGGAATCTCTCAGTTATCTCTAGAACGGCGAAACTGAATTGAATTCACGTCTCATTTCTCCCAATCGTACTCCGGGATTGGAAATGCTTTCGCATCGCCAAAGCCACCGCCAATGTACCGCTGAGCAAGCTCAACGAGACCCGTCCATGCAACAAACGCGAAAATATTGTTGCGCAGCCAAATTCCCCAAGCCGTCTGCGGCGCCAGAATTGTTGTGATGAGTGGAGGAATTACCTGCATTTTGTTGATCAAAGGCCTGATCTGTTGCTCGTAGCCTTGAAGACCAGCTGTGATATCTCCCTTGTGTTTACTCAGCTCTCCTGCTAGGATGTAGGCGCCTGCAAGAGCAAGGCTCGTTCCACCGCCAGTGAGACCAGCTGCGTATCCTGCATCACCAACCAAAACAAATCGTCCCTTGGACAATGTTTGTGCTTTGACCTGTACAATTTCACTCGCATAAAAATCCTCCGAATTCATCATTTCTTTCATTGCAATGTCACTCTTCCATCCGACATCACTGTAGTGTTGCACAATGTACTTCTTGAGCGCGTCGTTCCCTTTTGCTGAAGCTTCCCGAAACGCGACCGCGCTCTCTGGCTTATCCCTCGGGTTCATGCACATGAGCAAGACGCGACTGAAGCCTGCGGGATCCGATCCAATACTGATATTTCGACCTCTCACTGCGTTAAATCCCTGTCCAATTTTGCTTCCATTGAGAACATCCTGGGATATTGAGAAGTAGGCTGACCAACAGTTGGTTGAGACGATGTGATCACCAACATTACATCCTAGTCCCAGAGCACGCGTCCTTGACATCGCGCCATCGCAAGCGACCACCAAGTCGTACTCCGAAGCTTCCGTACCATTTGTAAAGGTGACTTTGATAGGACTGGTAATCTTTTCACTTTGCTGCATCGACGCTATCTGCTCATCAAAGACGTAGTTGATGTTCTTGTTGTCTTTTGTCATATCGAATAAGATCCCGGATAAATCTCCGCGTAAGATCTCATATTCTGAGACAAGCGACTGTTGGTCAGGATTCCCAGTTGGTCTAATAACTCCGTAAGGTGTACCATCTTCGCGAACGAAGCTGATCCCTTCTTCTTGCGTCGACTTGGTTCGCACAGCGGCTTCCAAACCCGCCATCTTTCGCATAACAGAAACACCAGCGGTACGAATGTCGACAGCTTGTCCACCCGTACGCAGAGCTGGAAAGCGTTCAATCACTGTGACCTTTGCACCAGCCTTGGCGAGCCAATACGCTGTCGCAGGTCCTGCGATTGAGGCTCCTGACACGAGGACTCTTAGGCCTGACATTTGGTTGGAGCGGCTGAAAACGCGGAATCGTCGGATGGTTTACTTGACTCTACAATGAAGAATACACTCTACGTCCACATTTTCTTGGCACTTATTTCCATCTTTAATACTATTTCCGATTTCTAAGTTGCAACAAATTCCGGACAATGGAAATTCAGATAGCGGACAACGGACTATATTAATAGTCCATTTTTACAATGGTAAGCGCTACAATCTAGCGTAGCGACGATGCTGTTGGTTAGGACAGAGTCACTGCGTCATAGAGATTGAACCTCAGACAAGGTCATCTCGATGGTGGAAATCATGGTACTTGTCTCGTAGTGAATTCGCAGAGCACAAATAGTCCTGTAAGCATGTAATTAGCAGAGAATAGGGGCTGAGATCCATTGATTGAGACGCATTGTTGCTATGGCGTTCGTGTCTTTGGACCCTCACTGTCGTGCTCGACATGAATGAACTGCTTTGCAAGAGGAGCGGGTTTTTCGCACAGCAACATGAAATACATAAGTTTTAGACCAGAGACGAGCTCATTTTTCTCAAGCCTTGCAAGGTAGCAGCTCAAATATGTACATATACTCTTAAACAAAAACTGGGAGCTATTTGCACCTTCGAGTTGTCATCTCAACGTCTGCTACCCTACAGCCGCTGTGAGCCCCGGCCGGTCTGTAAAATCTCCGCTCGGCGATCGGTGGTTTCGGTAGTGGACGGGCAGGCTTGCTCCGCTATTGCCACTGTAAAATCCCGACAAACACTACAACAGTCCATGTGTTAAGCATACAAGATCAAGGTATAAATTACCTTGAAGTTTCTAAAGCACTACTATTCTGTTTATATTATTTAGTACTGAATTATAAACTGCCCGATCTTCACAATGACTTCAACACCTATTCAGTTGGAGACCAAGACACCGACACCATCCGTATCGATAAGCTCCAACGACTGCCAAGTCCACGGACAGTCTGAGACCCCTCATCTCGACAAACTTCTCCAAAACCGCCCCAAAGCCGAACTTCAAGGTCTCACCGACGCCATTGACAGCCTAACGCGCGGCGATCAATGTGCCAAATGCGCGGTTCAAGCCGCAGCCACAATCATAATCAGCTTTCTTCAAGAATTATACACGG
This sequence comes from Fusarium redolens, assembly GCF_020744475.1. Taxonomy (NCBI): domain Eukaryota; kingdom Fungi; phylum Ascomycota; class Sordariomycetes; order Hypocreales; family Nectriaceae; genus Fusarium; species Fusarium redolens. Next base: position 902,451 of record NW_025763680.1, on the reverse strand, counting down.
CTAAAAAGACCGGGAAAATCTCCAAGGAAGATAAGAAAGCGCTCAAATCGGAAGTCAAGGGATTGGTGAAAGGGATAAAGGGGGATGTCAAGATTCGGAAGAAAGAGATCAAGGGCCAGTAAATGTTATCTCTGACCTCATCGCTGGGGCTCTGATGTAATAACAAGGTTCATGCTAGTCAGGAAATATTCATGACATATCCCTCGGAGAACTCTCAGGCTGATCTGGAGAGAAGCCCGAGACGCGCCCCAATCCTGATGATGATCATGCTGTAGAAATTTACCTCAATCCACCCCGCACAGAGCATGCCCCTCAATTCTCCAATACCTTCTTCCCCCACGGGGTCCGTGGAGACTCCAGAGGCCCAAACCCATCCAAGGAAAATTACCAACACATTATCTCGGACCAGAGTGACACCATAAAAACCGAGGCCAGATGCTACGTTGCGCAGGATAGTGGAGAATTACCCCAATGCCCATGGGGATAAGGCCTTCTCCAACCTTCTCCCCGCAAGCTCTTCCCATGCGGAGACTAGCCATCAACGGCATGGTTTCTCGTTGCATTCGGCCCGTCACGAATGTCACACGCTTCGAAGCCGGTGAAGAAATAATCCCCAATCTCTAGTGAAACAATTCGTTGGTCGATTAGAGCCGCAAGACCCGTACACTAGCCGATACGGGGACCAGCCCGGCTCGTGAATAGCTGGTGACGGAACTTGCCCGTTGCCGTATTGCCGAGTCGACGTTACGCGCACCTATAACGTTCGAAGAATAGTAACGACAGTATCTTACGGAGAACTCCACAACTCCACGTATCTCCCTGAGACTAGGTTTGGCCCAGAATGCGGAGAGTCGTGCTAAAAGACCAAGTATAATTACCTTAACCGTCGCCAGATTTCTTGGCTTTCGATCACTATCTTGGCAGATGCAATTGCAGGACAGCTATCAACATGTCCGAACCAGTTCTCAAGCCAAAGGAGGAGCTCGGTCATACCGACTTCGACCATAAGGAAGTCTTGAAGAACGCTGATCTTATGCATGATGCTTTCGATGCTGAACAACGTGAACATGAGCAGGGTGTTTGGGCTGCCGCGAAGGCCCATCCTTGGGCTTGCTTCTGGGCATTCATCATGTGCTTCACCATTGTGAGTCGATCTCATGAGGCTCAATATTCTGGATGGCTACTAATATTGGTCTTAGGTCATGGAATCGTTCGATATGTTCCTGAACGGAAACTTTGTCGCTCTTCCCGCCTTCCAGAAACACTACGGAGTCCACGTCGAGGGTTCAGGTTGGACCATCCCAACAAGATGGCAGAGCGCTCTCTTCCAAGCAGGGCAATGTGGTGCCTTTGTGGGTGTCTTCCTTGCCGGACCTATCACCAACAAGTTTGGTTACCGATGGACAACAATCTTTGCTCTGATGCTCATGAATGCTACGATCTTCATCTCATTTTTTGTAAGCCGTCAACCTACCCCAACGCCAAGCAGGCGTCTGACCAAATTTGCAGGCCAACTCTTTGGAGCTCCTTGTTGTTGGACAAGCTCTGGAAGGTGTACCATGGGGTTTCTTCATTGCAAACTCCCCTGCCTATGCTTCCGAGATCGTGCCCCTTGCCCTTCGTGGTGCTTGTACGGCGACCCTGCAGATGAGTTGGTCTATCGGCTCTATCATCGTCGCCGGTGCTACTTATGCCTACAACAAGAGAAATGATCAGTGGGCTTGGCGTGTACCCCTGGCCTTGCAATGGATTTTCCCAGTAAGTGATTCTCAGACTTCACCAGTTATCCCTAAGTTCTAACATCTTGCCTACAGACCCCTCTTTTGATCCTCGTGTTCCTCTCCCCCGAATCTCCATGGTGGCTTATTCGTAAGGGTCGTAAAGAGGAAGCACTGCGCTCCATTCAGCGCCTCGGCAGTAGCGATAAGGAAGTAGCTCACCAGAAGCTTGCCATGATGGAGCGTACTGTCGAGATTGAGGAGCAGGAGGGCGGCAACCCTTCTCTGATCGACCTCGTCAAGGGTACTGACTTGAGACGAACAATCATCACTTGCTTGATCTACGCGTCGCAGAACTTTGCTGGTAACTTGATTGCCAACCAAGCCACTTTCTTCTTTGAACGTAAGTGTCACCCATGACTGTCCCTGAAAATTGCTTTACTAACTTCAAGTCCAGGAGCTGGGGTTTCAACCGAGCGTGCGTTCCAGCTTAACCTCATCAACTCATGCCTCCAGTTTATTGCCAACATCATATCTCTCCCCATCACCAGTTCTTTCGGCCGCCGTACCATTTACCTCTGGGGAACAATCGTCAACGTCACCTTCTTGTTCATCCTCGGTATCGTTGCCACAATCCACCAAAGCACCGCCACCAACTACACACAGGCTGTCCTTGGCATATTGATCTCCTTCGTCTACGCCGGCAGTTTGGGACCTATCTCATACACAATCATCGCCGAGACCTCGTCTGTCCGACTTCGTGCTCTGAGCACCGGTGTTGGTCGTGCTGCCTACTACGTCGCTGAGATCCCTATGATCTACCTGGCTTCACGTCTCTTGAACCCTACTGGATGGAATCTTGGTGGAAAGTGCGGCTATGTCTGGGGAGGCACCGCAGTTGTTTGCTTCGTCTCGGCCTACTTCTTCCTTCCTGAGCTCAAGGATCGCTCATACCGTGAGACTGATATCTTGTTCAAGCGCAAGATTCCTGCGAGGAAGTTCAAGTCAACTGTCATCGATGTCAGAGACAACGAGTAAGGACAGAAATAAGATCCATAGTTTACGATGTTATGCAGCGTATTGGTTGGAAAGCGTATGTACATTAATAGCTCAAATTGAAAGCAGCCATATCATGGACGTTGTATATTAGCCACAATACATTTGATCTACGAAACGATCGTACCTAGCCACATGCTCTGCATCATGTTACGCTCCCCCAACGCTTTCTGGTCTACACTTAGAGCAGCCTTCCACGTGAGAGTAATAATCTCTTGTCAGAACCCCTGTGGACTGTGATCTCCGTGCCATATGACCCACAGGGAAAGTCCAAAACCTCCAGTGGCCGACAACTGGTACTTCCTTGTAAAGTTCTGCCATCATATGCTCACATTCCATTTGAGATGACATAATCGAAAAGGGCGGGTTTAGCTCAGTTGGGAGAGCGTCAGACTGAAGCCAAACTTCATCACCGATATCTGAAGGTCGTGTGTTCGATCCACACAAACCGCATCGACTAATTGATTCCCAGAAAGGGAATAGTTTCTTTTTGCGTCTTGACCAAAAAAACCTATAATTGTTTCGTTATGCTTGTCAAGGCAGGCTGGTCTCCATTCTGCTGGCGACCAGTCGGCATTCTTCTTTATTTAGAGAATACCTGAAATGTCAGGGACTCTTGGACTCAAACAACGATTCTGAACCCATCTACTACTAACAGGGCCTTGAATACCTCTCTATTTATTCATTCGGTCTCTATAATTGATACTATGCTAGGAAGTATGTACCTATTGCTCTTTAGGTGCGAAGCCCAACTTCCAGGAACTGGTGTACAGATCCAGGGACTTCAGATACATATGTGAGGGTCAAACGCTCATCTACTTTGGCAAGCAGATTCGTCCAGTCCTGCAAGTTGCGCTCCTGAGAGTTGAAGAACTGCAACATGTGCATGTCCCCAGCATTCAGCATATGGCTCAGTGTTACGAACGGAAGTGCGGCTGTGTCCGGAGGAGCCACGGCCTCAACAAGAAGAATTCGTGAACCAGACTCAAGATGTGGTACCAGATGCCTGAGGATGTTTGCAGCATACTTGTCAGGCCAGTCATGGAGAACCATCTTAAGCATATAAACATCCCCTTTGGTGTTTTGGGGCTGCAAGAAATCATGCGGCTCAAACTTGACTCGAGACTTGATCTCCGCAGGTACTTGCTCATCGAAGGAGACTTGGAGTTGAGGAAGATCTTGGACAACGAATTTCAAGTTAAGAAATGCACGAGCAATGGTGGTAGAATCATGACCACTAGAACCACCAATCTGAGGGATATCAGTATACTTGAACCAGTGTTGCCGTTTCAGTCACTTACATCAACCACGGTAGCTTCACCAAGCTTGTTCCAATCATAAGCCGACTTCAACAAGTCATCAGTCTTGATGACAGAGGCTGATGCTGCTACTTGCATGCACTCGGCGAACTTTGCACTACGCCAACCTTTCGGCTTGCCTTCGACTTCGCGGTTGAGATAGTCCCAGAACGTCTGGGGTTTGTCCAATTTGTCAATGTTAGCCAAAGCAAAACCGCTCTCACTTGGTTCCTGGCTGGGCTCCCCTTTACCGCTGCTGAACTTTCTGAGCGACTCTGCAACGTGAAGCGAACCAGGACCGGCCTCCTCTAACAGATGTCGAAGCCAAGTCTGATACAGCTGGTTTCTGGCAGGGAGAACAGATATCGAGGTATGACAAACGCTATCGGGCTTCTCGTTGGCACTGGCGAAGATACGCATTGAGGTAGCATACTTGAGGACGCGGCGTACGATGCTTTCTGGAAGGCTGACTTGGGCAGCGATTTCAGCATAGCTTGCAGACCCATCGAGTGGTACGGCATTCCAAAAGTTGAACTGGTTTAAGATGTTGGTGATGGATGCATCGTGAAATGCCTATATGTCAAGTATCAATCGTGTGGTTTCAAAGTTTGCGCATGAATGGTTTCACGAACAAGAAGAGGGCCCATAAACGACGAATCAGTTGGCCCAAGAGCAAGACGGTAGAGGTCAGTGGTGGCATCAAGCAACTGCATACGAAGGCCAATGATTTCGGGATCCTTTGGGTAGTCGGCAAGGCCGCCTTGTTCAAATGATGGAGAAGGATGCCCGTCTTTCTCAAGTTTGGCTGTCAAAGCTGTTGCTGCTCGTGATGCAGCCTCGGCGAGGCTAGTCAGTGATGGTGCTGTGGCTGTCATGTTGTTCCTAATGAGATAATGTGTGCAGATTGTAAGTCCGTTGCCGAGTGTACTATAACCTTTCTTTCAGCGGGGATAGTCCCTCTTTAAATATGCAAGCTTGTTGCAAATATCGTATGCGATAGTCCTGCGGACATCATCTCCCTGCGAGGGTCTATCTCATGAGCGTTGCGGTTGGCGGTACCTGTTGAGCCGGCTGATGACTTCGTTTGGCCCTAGGCCGCTAAGTGCTGACGCTAGTTGCAAGCTGTCTTGTCGCCCTCAGAGCTATCAGCACTAATGGTGTCTTACTGATACACGAAGGGTTGCAGCGGGTTCAGCTTGCAGGGGTATGATGCACCAAAAGACATCCAATGTCCGACGGTACTTGCTTAAACTGGAGACACTGGTGGTCACCAAACTTCAGCGCATGATGAAGCCTCATCTCTAACTCTATACGGATGCAATAGAAACCACCTGAAAAGCTGAATGTCAAGCGGAAGTACTAACAAGCTGCTGCGATAGCATTGAGTGGTCTTCCGAGGGTATCGTGAACGTTAATGGAGTGAGATGCTTGCATACTCGTATGGGTCGCTCAAAAGATGATTCTGACTCAGTTGTAAGCGATCTGGGATGTCTGATATCGAAGATGAGTACGCATGCAGCTGGGGTATCGCTCTCTACGAGTCTCCGTAGCTGATGATGGTGAGGGTGAGGCCCTTTCAAGACATAATCCCCGCTTACCTTATCAATGAAGCAGGAAATCGGTCTCACCGCAACCGTATAACGACATACATTCGACTTGAGGAGACCCGGCCTTAGGCCGCGGTCAGCTTTTAACGGAACAGTCACAGGGGAATCTGAGACGGTGAGAGATGGATGCGTGATGGGACAATATGATTATGTATAAGATCGCTTTAAGCTATTCCATAGACAGCTTCTTCAAATTTAAGAACAATACACCTGGTATCACGGAGTAAAGATATTTGAAGCGAACTTAGACACCACCAGCACTCTGATCCTTTGAAGTACCCTGTTTCTTTTCCGTTAAGGACGGATAATCTTCCTCGAACGTCTCGCGAATCAGAAACTTCTCATCGTTAACATGGTGATGTCGTACCCAGAAGATGATTGTCTGGACGAAGAGAGCAATGCCAGGAGCGGCCCAGGCCCACTGTGAAGAGTACGTTAGAGAGAGACCAGGATTGGTACAGTGATACTTACAATAAGATTGGGATCTTTGATAGAAGGAATCAAGATCTGAGCCAATGCAGAAGATAGAGCCTGCATAGCCAAGTTGATCGCGACGACAGTAGACTTCATACCTTCAGGCGCCCTAGCATATGCCATCTCGTATGCAGTAACGGCAGTGAAGAGTTCACCGATAGCACCCAGCATAACAGTAGGTAGCTGCCACCAGATGGAAACAGGGGATACACTATCACAGGTTGAAGCGTGATATCCGCAAGGTGAGGTTTTATAGACCCTCCACTGGATAACCGCACCGACGATACTTCCGATGATGGCGGAGCTATAACCAACAGTCATGCGACTGATGGGGCCGAACTTGATGTGATATCTGTTCAAGAGAGGGTAGAGAACAAAGGACATGATAGGCGCGAAGACCATTAGAGTAAGCGGATTGAAGTTGTGAATCAGATCATTCGGTGCGCCTTTGGTGGTCATTGACGCTCCTTGGTTAGACAATACCGTACCAACACCGCCGTTATTGAGGTAGAATAATGGTTGGTAGAGAAAGATCTGGCACGCGGAGAGAGTTCTGCGAGTATGCTCGACTGCCTGACTATCCCAAGAAACTGTCTTCCCCTTGGTGGCGAGAACCGACGGCTTGACTGACTCAAAGAAGTTCTTGGCCCAGACTTTGCCCTTGTTCTCCTTGATAGCCAACCAAACAATCTTGAAAAAGTTGTTGAGATCAGATCCTTGAGGCGGTGCGCGCTTGAGAGTTTTGTATCGCCACATGAGCAGCACTGGCAAGAGGATGTAAATGATGCCTGGGAGGAGAAAGGCGAGCCAAAAGCCGACGTACTTCTCAATGTAGGTTGTAGCAATCATGAAGAAAGCACCAACATTGATGCACATGTAGAAGATCAACATGATCCTCTGAATCGTTGTCTCGGGATCAACAATGACCCTTTCACCAGACTTGAGTGTCTTGACATATTCTGTCTGGTCGGTGTATTGGTCAACGATGAGAGGAACAACATTGGGTTTGAAAAGGCCCGCTCCGATGGCGAGGAGAAAGAAGCTAACCATGAACGGCGCAAGTCCGTTGCCGGCTTTGAGCACAGCGGGAGCTGCACCCCCAACCATGATAACGTGTGCCACGCCACCAATGATGACTCCATACATGATTGCCCTGAAACGGCCTGTCTTGGTGTCGCCGAGCCATGCACCAAAGATCGGGATGACATAGGCCAGGAAGTTGAACAGGAGAACCATGGCTGAGGCAAACTGGAGGCCTCGGTTTCTGTCATTGAGCTTGGTTAGTCAATAGCTCAGTTACATGTCGAAGCAACTTACAAAGCACCAGCATGGCCATTGGGGTCATTCTTAGCAACAGCTCCAGCGCCATTACCTCCCTTTGGTAACGGAAACTGGAGGAAATTGTTGAAGACTGTCTTGCAACCATAGAATGAGGCTCGTTCTGCAAGCTCGACGATGCACAGAAGATATGAAACCCATGGAATACGTCCTGCTATCTTTCGTAGCTTCTGTTTCTCCTCGGTGGTCGGGGGTAATCGATCCGAGGTGCTATCCGATACCGACAAAGCATTGGCCTCGGGGTCGATTGCCAGGCTTTTGTCTTGCGGAGCCTCAACTGAAGATGCTGACAAGAACTCATTAGTCGTGCTTCGACTTGGACTAATTCTACTCACCCATATTGTAGCTGATGCTGATCCTACGAAAGCAATATGCTACCTTGGATTTGGGATCTTGGCAAATGGATGGGACGCTGTAACGTATGGGCTAGATATCTTGTTTATGATGGGGTTTGCAACGCCCTGTTTCGCCCCTTCAGTGATGTCGCCATCGTCTCAATCTTCACATCATTGACACATTACATAAAAAGAGGATCTCTTGTGGGCTATCCATGTTGCAACTGACCATTCGACATGTACAGGAATCTGTTGGTTTGAACTACAAATTTGGTAAGGAGTAGCCAACATTGTTGGCCACGACGTCGGAGTCGGGCCGCCCCGATCCCACGTTACTGCCCGGGATGTGGGTAATGAGTTATTAATGCGCAAACTGTCAATCGCTAAACTACCAGGTAATTTGTGATACAAGTCAAGAATGGCTCGGGGCTTCCGAATAAGGTGCGAAAAAGTTCAAGAAGAATGGAGCAAACAACGTTATGATTCGTGTATTGGCCAGGTAGAGAGCCTGCATCTAAGCATCGACGATAGCGATCGTTGCAGTGGAGTAGATTTAACTTTATTTTAGCTCTGTCGTTCGCAAATCTTTGCTGTTTTGCTATAGCGAGAGCAAGGAGCGCCGGTTTTCCTACCATATCAGTGTGTTCTGTGCGTCAAACACCACTTTCGCGAGATATTGTGTCACCGGCGCACGGCTAGGACGGCATCTTAGACTACCACGCGACAACTATGATAAGTTTCGCATGGATATAAAATTTACATGAGAACCGAATATGCCTCCCATTGAGAGGAGATTCTGTGCTTTCTTGACGGAAAAATACTTGGAGTTTGGAAAGGTTCTCTTGAAAGCATGCAATGCCTCTAAGCTGGAATGGCTTGTTTGCCCCTGGAAGTATCATGTAGTTATAGTGGGCCACAGCGCTGTAGGTTCCACCTGAATACGCCGAATAATGAGACTAGGAGTAGCAGAGTACCCAGTAAAGGATATTCATTTATAAAAAGCCCAGTACAGAGGACTTATCTCTATTTGGCAGCAGACTATATACTAGTGACTATTACAGGCCCGGAGTTAGCGAGGTTGAGCTTCCCTTCCAGCCATGTGACCAATCACTGCAACCTGGTGTTCAGCAACCGCCGACAATTCACGTTCAACTTGAGCCTTGAAGACAGCCAAGATATAGTAACACACAGGCATGTCACCGAAAAGACTTTTGTGCAAAAAGAATTCATTGTTGTCGGAGTTCATTTTAGACCTAAGCTCTCAGCTAGCAAGGCCCATACGTTGTTCAGATCCCCGTCCCCCATGGGCATACAATTCAACCGCCTTGAGTGCATTCTCCCCATACAATGCAGATTCTTCGACTAGAGACTCTTGTCATTTTCCAAGCAACCAAACGATCTGGTTTTGGAGGGTTTTGGAGGGTTTTGGAGGAGGAGGATTAGGCTTGGGGCAAGGATGAGGAGGTCTGGGTTGAGCAGGCATGTTGCTAGATATTTGCGTGAATTTAAAGTCGTTGATTGGATTGTGTAATGTTGAAAGCTTGGAAAGTTTTCTGTTCATGTGATTTGGTAGAATGGAAGAACACATGCCCAAGTCGAGGAGCCTTTTATAGGGATTACTCTTCTTGAATCACGGTGACTGGCAATACAGAGCTGACTCCCTACTCTTTACTGCTGTTCCAGTGAATCCTGTTGCGAACTGTCACGTACCAGAGAACGCGAATCAACAGGTGCTGAGGAAGTAGAGACCCTATTGTTATCAAGCTTCTGATATCGTCATGTTCGATCAGTGCCTCAATGTAAATGAGTTTGTGTTTTGGAAATCGCTCACGAAAGCAAGAAATTAGACTCTCAGCATGGGGTATTCTGATTTCCGGAGCGCTAAATCTCAGAGTAATAAGGTATTGGGTTTTCAGGTCATCATGTCTAGGTCCCATAATCAACTATCACTGCAGATCACGACCAACGGCGCGTGATATGTTTCAGCTCTCGGTCTTAATTAATGTAGTATTGGCGATTTTGTACTATTATCATTAATAATAACGCAGAGCAATGCTGTATTATGAATGTTATGTTAATAATCCATGTTCAGTCTTGATAAACTCTGGCATTACTATTGCCTATCTGCTAGTTCACATACTCATCCCTAGGATCCCAGCAGAAATTCAAACCATTTCAAGCCTCATAGCGTGCCCCCAATTGTTCCTGGCACCTCATTCCGCTCCATCATATATCCCAGGCGATCTTACTCCAGTGTCTCGGACATCGCCGCCCTGTTCAACTCACTGACCTTCTCCTCCATCTTTTCCTTCACATCAGCACACTCGCACGCAAGGGCCATTTCAGCAATCTTTATCTCTGGCATAGTCTTGCCTTTTCTCATGGCCTTGACAGCCTGCTCTTCTCTCCATGCTTCCAGATCTCTCTCAAATGCTACAGCTTGGTATGTTTCATCGAAGCCAATTCCAAAGCTGCAATGGGTATCGGCTGGTAAGACTCTACTGCAATACCGGTGGTCATCAAAGCCTTCAATCTCCTCAATTTTGACTAGTGTAATATTCTGGCTGGGCGTGAAGCCGGCAAATAAATCTCGATAAGCTGGAAACTCTATAAGCGGAGCCTGCATCATGCCATTTATTTGAAGACCATATGCCATGGTAAAAAACGGATTGTTTCCCAGCTTCCACTTCTGCTGGCTTTGGAACATCTTCTCGATGTAGAGGGTATCATAAGGGCCGCAGTAGCCATATGGTATGATGCCATGCCTATCAAGATTGAACGCTGTGTTCAAAGAGAATCTTGTCATGTGCAAGCTCGCAACATAGCGCGATTTCCTAGACACGGAAAATGCAATCGGTACAGGAGGACACTTGATATTAAGATATCGGCCTTGGGGATTGACAAGTGCAGGGATGAACTCTATGGATTCGACGTAGTGCACTCTGGAGTAGGGGAGAGTCCATTCCCAGATGAGATTTTGGATCTCCGAGTGCAGTTTCTGAAAGTGTGGAAAGGAGCTGTTGTTCTCAATCGAAGATGAAGCTTTTGCATATTCTTGTGCTTCAAGAGACATTTTGTTGGCATTTTGAAACGGGTTGTGACGATAAGTTGGCTCTGGGTAAAGCGGTAGGTAAGTGAATGGGGAATGAGGGGGATAAGTATCGTGCGTTTCAGGCGGAGATATTGTCATGATTACTAGATAAAAAAATGCTGTTGGGTTATTATATACACGTTAAAGACTATGAGTGTTCAGACACCAGCATTGAGGTTTGGGAGGGAGAACATTCAAGGGACCGCTGAACATGAGGACTGGTCAGATGGACAGCTGCCAGTTTTATGTTATTTGAACAAACACCCTCAACATTCATAGGTGTTCAGTGACTCTACCTGCCTAGTTGTTCACGAGCATTGACGGACCGCTTTACCTAGACTGAATCGAGTCAATAACGCTCGTACACCTCATTTTTGTTCTGACTTGAGGCCTGTGAAGAAGTGATCACTTTATCTACAGACTACATTGAATAATGTCAATACTGTTACCTGTTTAACCAAAAGGCATTGCTGTTGAGCTACAGGCTGTTCAATGGGCCAGGAATTTGCGTAAGAAATGCTAAGTGAAGTATAGCAATGGAAATAGCCTTGAAAGTCGTGAAAGAGGCTTCTTTTAGTTCTACTATTTGATCCCATGGGTGAAAAGCGTTTGGCCTTGGTAGGCCATCTTCAGCATTATTAACCCAGTGACATTCGCATCTCTCCTTCGTCTGTGGGTGGGACAAGATGAGCTTTTCTCCGATATAAGTGCCCAAGCAGGCAGTTTGAAGTCGCAATAGAAATCACTTCGCTTTGAAAGTAGGATCAACTATAATGCGTAATATGTGAAGGCTCACCGAAAGACCCAGTAATCTTATTGTTAATAGGCTGTGATTGATCACTCTTTAGACGGAGACTTCAACCGTCATGCAAGGAAAAATCACATCTGACCCCAGCCTTGCTGCAACGTGAGACAAAACATTAAGCGCCTGACCGAAGACAATCCTTGCCGAATTTCGTCTGGTAGGATCGTGTTCCTGGGCGTTCTCCTTAGCGCTTACGCTTAGCAATTGATCCTGCGACAAGAATCTGGGCAAATTGACAGATGTGGATTGGTTAAGCGAGAACAGAGCCTACTGGCTTCAAATGGGACGTCGGAGCTGACATAGAAGCTTCAAAACCCCGAGCCCTGTTTGGGTCTTGTCGCCGTTTGACAGGGCTGATATGGTGGTCCGTAACGAAAGGTCCCTGTTTAAGGCTGTGCTACGAAACATGGGGGTATGTATTTTGCCCACATTGTTGGTTTGTCGGTAATTCATCAGGTTCCAAGTCGGTATGCTGCTGCTTCGAGCATTGCGATATCTCGACTCCGACCAGCTGTGGCCACCGTGCGCCCTGAAATCACAATGAGGCTGATTGCTGTTCATTTCTTTGCCATGGCTTTGACGGTAGCATAGTCACTGCCATGTTCAGTGGTCGCGAAAAGTTGCTGGGATCACGCTCCTGGCCACGACCATGCCTCAAAGGATCTATTTTGCCCAATTTGAAGCCTCTACGCCTTGCTCACCTGTGATTTATAGCCCCCACTGTGATAACATGCATGTAGATGGGGCAGGCAGACTACATTAATAAATACACAGCCTGCCCACCTGTAAGTTTCGCAACCATTTGTTGTCTATTCTGCTGCGATTTGGGAACCATGACTGATAGATCTACACCAAGGTCGCAGCCTCAGTACGAGCCTGTTGGATCGGACGAACACGAATTGCATCACCTCACACAACACGATGATGCTCCTTTCGGTAGGGAAGCAGCCGGTGGCAACAAAGCCAATGTTGCTGTATTCTCTTCCGACAGCCTGGAGAGGCAGTCCGGGAAGACAAACCCAGCTAGTTGGAGACTGAAGACAATCTTGAAGAAATGGCGCATGCAAGCCCTCGAAGCATCAATCCGAAAGAAGAAGAACCAGCAGGTACCCATCGTCAAAGACCGTTTCACCGCAATACTAGCTGCTCTGGTGCATCTCCCCGCCATCGCTGGCATCATTACTTTGAGCTTCTACATCTTCAAGAACTACTACATCGGCAAAGAACTTGAAGGGAAGCCCGATTACGATGTCGAGAAAAAATTGGGTATTCAGTTTGCGGCGAAGCTCATGGAAATGTTCATTGTGCTGTCACTCAACGCCATCGTCTTTTCCATGATCCGACACGAGTTTACGATCGGTCATTCTGTTCCATATGGTGCTCTGGTAGCTGGACAGCAGATATCCGAGGTCAGCTTCTTGTGGTCTGAGGAGTTCTTCAGCATTGTGAAGGGAAAGTTCTCTCAAACATGGAAGAAGGTTGGATTCATCATTACTGTCTTTGTCTGCACGATTATGGCTCTGGGGGCGTCATCGCTCAGTGCTGTTGCGATGATGCCACAGGAAGGGGACTGGAGAGCGGGCGGTAGTTTCGTCTACTTCAATGGTACCAGAGACGAGCTGTTCCCTGGCGTCTTGACAGAGGATAACACAATCGGATCTGCCTGTAGTGTTGCGGGAAACGAGCGTTGTCCTTCATGGCAATGGGATGTGATCAACAGCCAGCTCATCTCTAAACTCCCTCTGTCAGGCGAAGTAGACAATGGCTTGTTCATCAGACGACCACCGAGCGAGATTCTGGTTGCCGGACACTCTTCGACACTTGTCAACCTTGTGGTGGACGTCAGAGAGAAATGGTTCAACCTCAACAGTCCCAACCATACCGTCGCCAGAATGCCGCATCTTGGACCTGCCGAGGCTTGCATCACAACGTCACTGCACTGGGAACAAGCTGCAGACGATTCGGCCCAGAGAGGACAAACTCGATTCAACAACTTCCAAAAGCTTGCCCACAAGCTCAATGCACCGATGCCAATCACCAACACGAGATGTGAGCTGACGTCCGTGGGCGACGCCAAAGCAAAGACAATCTTGTTCCCCGACTTTGTGACCTTCCCACCAACAACGTTGAACGTCACGAAGGACGTTGTGAGTGATTGGCTATCAGATACCCTGCCTGATTTGAAGAAACCCGAAGTATTGTGGTTTGACTCAGCACCAGTCATTGCTAATAGTTCTGTTGGCGTCGTGGTCGCCGTGCCATCCAACAAGTCGCGCGAGGCAGCCGATATCTATGGCTGTATGATCGATGCACGGTGGATCACCACTGAACTGAGTGGCGATGCAGTCTCGCTGGCCAGTAAAGGATACCCACCATTCTCAGGAGCTATCGCCACAGCGCTGGGAGGCTCCTGGATTGGAAGCCCTGGCTACGGTCAGCGTGTCCATCTCGCACCGAGCTTCGCCAAATATCTCAACCCTCTTGACTCGAGAGCGAACCGAACGGTCATCCACGAAATGCTTCTCAACAGTGGCGTATGGACAACCGATGGGAAGGGTTCGAAGTCCACGGCGCATCTTGAGGCGGTTCTTGGGTCATTGGCGGCTAACGGCTTGGGCCGATCGACTCCGAACGTCACTGCCATTACAACCCTTGCTGATCCTGATGGTGAATGGTGGAAAAGCTTCATGCCGCAGGACGGTAAGGTGTTTGGACCTGGTGGCAGTCCATATGCTGTATCAGACGAGGACAAAGCTCGTCTCTTCAGTGCAGAGATGGAGACATGGGTGACCGGGTTCGCGTTTGCTGATAACAGCTTGACCATGCGCGGAGCCATGGCTGTTTTTTACGTCTATGCACTCCTTGTCATCGCTTACTCGATCTGGTCTATCTGGTCAGGCATTACTTCATCTTCATGGGAGTCTGTGCCGGACCTTCTCGCTCTTGCTCTTGCAGATCGAGGATCGGGGTATGACTCTGAAGGACTTAACAAAGGAAGTCCGGATATTATGAAGGAAAACTTTTGTATTTCTGCAGATGGAAATACGCTGAGACTAAGAGCGACTCATGGGTTGGTTCCACCTGAGAACCGTGTCAAGCCTAACGAGGCCTATGATTGAGTAACGGTAGAATATGTGATACGTGGATTTCATGTACGCAGCAAATACATGATGCATTCTCTCTTTTCTCCCGTGACTTTCGCGTCTCGATCGTCAATGTAATGGTTATATTTGAGGGCGTTTACGTCATGGATATGTCTTGCTCCGCCGCCTCCGATTGGTGCCATTGGCTGATTTGTCGTATGTAAGCAGCTGAGGCTGATCTCGCCCAGACGGTTTGTGTTTGACAGTCTCATCATTGACTGGACATTCATTCATCACTTCCCGACAAAGCTAGGCTCAGACGCGAATACATAATAACTACGTTTTTAGCTCTGCAGTATATGCCGACTAAATCTGGCCCTATAATTCGACACCCTTTGCAAAATCCTCCTGTACACCTCCCTCAACCAATCGTGGCCAATGCCTGATCCTATTCCCCAACAACCATCATCGGCTGCTAAAGCTGCACCATTGCGTGCTCTATTGCCAGCACAAAACAGAATACAGCCATCGCCGCCGCCTTCGAATCGCATTATAACTCGCCGTCGACTGAATCCTGTCTTGGCGGCCTGCGAGCCATGCCGCAAACACAAGGCCAAGGTATTCGAACGCCTCGTATTCTGAGCGGGGTTTGGCTGACCATCGTTAGTGTTCTGGTGAGAGACCAACATGTCGTCGCTGTCTTCAACGTAACCTCTCTTGCAACTATGTAGCGCGGCCAGGCGAAACACGTACACAGGCGCTAAACCGATGCTCTCACGAGGCCCATGAAGGCTCGAGTCAACGTGCAACTATCTACGAAGAACTCATCGGGTTGTTGAAGAACCTACCCGATCAAGATGCCCAGGCCATCCTGCAAAGGCTAAGGTCAAGAACAGACGCGGCTTCAGTTCTTAACCAGGTCAGAGCAGGCGATGTATTACTTCAAATGGCCGTCGTTCCCGAGACAAGGCTACGATACGAGCTTCCATATCGATCGGAGATGCCGAAAGAGTTTAAACGCGACAATCCTTATCTAAACTCACTGCTGTTTGAAACAGCCTCTCTCTACTCACAACACCAAACATCAGAGCCAAGCGTACCTGGACTTCTTGCTAGCCTGGGCTCTGAAGAGCAAAGAAGCCTTTACTTGAAGCCCTTCCATGCAGCCCAAGTAGTCGACCCATTACTCTCCGACGTCAAAGTCTCACCATGGACCAGCGTCTGTGATGATGACAAGCTCATGCGGGATCTTCTAGGTGTACTTTTCCGTTGCGAGTATCAATTCACAGCAGCTTTTCACAAGGACTTATTCCTGGAGGACATGTCAGCGCGTCGTACCGACTTTTGCTCTTCCCTCCTTGTCAATGTTACACTTGCATATGCTTGTGTAGGATACCATTAATATTGCCATAGCCAACATTACTGACACGCTTACTAGGTCTGTTACACCAATTTCTCTAACCGCGTCGAGTATTGGAATCCGAACACTCTTGCTTATCGCTTCCTTGCCGAGGCCAAGCGACTATGGGAATTGGAAGCTTCTGTCCCGTGTATAACTACTATCCAGGCAGGTATCCTCTTTAGTGTTTTTCACAATCTTTGTGGTCTGGACGAGGTTGGGAAACCTTACAGGATACATGCTGTAGCTTTGGCCCATCAGCTTCGCATCTTTGACACTATCGACGTTGATCAGAGCAAGAGGATACAGAGGGGAACGCAAAATCTGGCTTGGGCTATGTACAACTGGGAGACGTGAGTGTGTCCTTTCACACCATTGATCATGCACTTACAACAACAGTCTCTCCGCCTTCTCGTTCATGCTATCTCCGCTCATCAAGGAGCCACCAAAATGGCCGCTTCCAGATCCTTTGGAAGATCTGTCGTGGTACGGCGAAGTATGGGTCAAGTACCCCCTGAATCATGGCCTTTCACCGATGTATTTTGGGGAAGTTATCCGTACTCGGAGTCAGTTTCGGATCATCATGAATGAGTTTTGTGACGCAGCCTACACAGAGGGTTCCAAGGTAGGAGTTGACAAGGCGTATCAGTTTCGTGAAAGGCTGGAAAAATGGTACAACAACTTGTCGACATCTCTAACTCCCAGGAGAATTGTTCTTCCTGGACAGCTACAATTACAGTAAGTGCTTCCTATGCTGCCTTTCGCTAGTATATCTAGCCCAACCTTACTTCATGTGCTCATTTGCGTCATAGTATGTACTATCACCACTTACTATTAACAATCTTCGAGCCTCTTTATGATGTGGAAGCAAGTCAAGAACCTTCTCCACAGAGTATTGTAGCAGACTCAAAGAAGAATATGCAGACACTTGTCCGGCTCTACTATCTCCGACATGGATTTGAAGCAATGGACCTCTTTATCGTCATCCCTCTGATGATGATGGGGTATGATTGCGTAGACGCCATCAAGGAGGATACGCCAGAGGAAGAAATTGAGTTACTACGATCGACTCTCATTCTGATCGCTCAAGGCCTTTATAACCAACGACGGAACCACTACTTGGCACAGGCACTTTTCAGAGTTATTCGAGGGAAAATGCGTCCGCAGGAGATTGGTTTACTGAAGAGTTCAATGGCGTTGGATAAGTACGAGGCTAATCCAGAACCAGATATGGCAGTGGCTGTTCGAAGCCACTGGCCAGTGAGCGTTGTTAAGAAACAAGAGGACATAGAGTCCCATATCTTGACGAACCTTGTCGAGAGTTTTGGTCGTGTCAATGTTGAAGAAATTCCATGATGGAACGTGGGTTGTGAAGATATGGGGACGGCAGGAATTGGATGCAATACAAGACTTGTGCAGGGTGAGAAATATGAAGAAGGCCTATGCTTTGGTCAACGTAAACGAATAATGACCTACTTATACATATAGTCCTTGAGACCATCGAAGAAGAGGAAAGAGCCTACAGCACAACAGAGAAGGCAAGCTGGCTGAATGGAATGGTATTCAAGATACACACTAACGGCTGATATTTTGACGATAGTCCTTGTTGACTAAATGGCTAGTTGGAGGGATATTTTCTTGCTTCAGCCACAAGATGTTTGGCCACCTGCACTCCGCTTACCAGGTGTAGCTGAGAAAGAACGGCATCTTATGATACAGTGCACTTGAGCACATCTTCGATGGCCTCCTTCTGGAGCCCGATCCCGTGCAGCTTCTTCACTTCCTTTGCATCGACCATGTTCTCAAAGTCTCCTCCATTCCCATTCTGAAAATGAGTAAGAAAGAACTTGACAAATGGAGCAGTGCGGCCCTTCTGCTGAATCTTCTCGTTGCAATCTTTCAGTGCATCATTCACATCTTGGTAGTCGACCTCCCAGTCCCGACCCGTCGTCCCTGCTGCTTTCTGAACTGCTTGTAGAAGCTCCTTCTGCGTTAGATGGAAAGACGGGACGTAGAAAGCCTTGTTCTTATACTTGCATAAGTCATTCTCTGGGAGGCTCAATACTGCAGCTGTAGCCTGACCAGTATGTGCAACACTCGAAGTGCTCACCTTGCCAACACCTCTAGTCCAGATCGTAGCTTTGTGGTTCTCAACATCGATAACCCAAAGTCCACTTTTGATGTTCATGTCAAGCAGCTGGTTTTCTGCTATAAGCCTTATTGCGGAAGGGTCTGGGCCGAATTCCGCCGGTAGGATATACGGAACTTTGGCTTTGGCAACTGCTCTAACAGCTGGCTCTTGCAGGCTGACGAGGTGAGGAAGAGGCGGCATGAGCACGACTATGTCTTGGCCTTGGAAGACGTCCGTCAGAAAGGGCACATCCTTCAGGTCACCAGACGTGACGATGACTTTGGGTGGAAATGTGCTTGTTGCCTCGATTCGCTGAACAGAACTAATGGTGTGAATGCCTTGTGCGAGCAGGGCCTTGACTGTCGGTTGTCCAACCTGGCCACTGGAGCCGATAATGGCGATTTTACGCCCCTGCGTTTGGTTCGACAAGGTGGAGTGAGATAAGTCTGTCTGTTTTGAACTCTGTAGCTCAAAGAAAGTAACTCGAGTACTTTGTTCCTCTCTCCCTTAAGCGCCTACTAGGCATATACGTCATCCATCTCCGTCGTGTTTACTGTACCAAGACGTGGTAGACAACAGTTCTGAACGCAACGAAAAAGAGTAACAACCCACGGCAGTATTCGAGCAAGATACGACCAGATCTCAATCAAATAATCAACCAGGATTGCCCAGAATTGACAACTCCATGGATTTATGTTCAGAAGAGACTGCTCATTTCTTCAATGAAGCGATGCAGATCGTTAGTGAATGCGATGATGGAAGGCTAGCAGGACTTCTATTCCAGCCATTTGCTGGCCTATAGATGAGTACTGTGCTGGTCCACCTTAACATCCGCTAACAGACATGATAGTGCCCCGCCTCAAGTCTGCACTGATGCGGGAGGATGACCAGTCGGGCCCTGACAATGCGTTAAGTCCGAACTCATGATATAAAGACCGATTCCATGAAACCTGCTTCATAATCACCCATCAACTTCAAAAATCATCGCCCCTCGAAGCACAAGTTTGTCACTCGCGAAGCCATTGTCTGATTTAGCAAAAATGTCTCCAACCGACGTCTTCAGCCCAGGCTCTACCGCATTGATCACGGGTGCCGGCTCAGGCATCGGTCTAGCCATCGCCAAAACATGTCGCAGCAAGGGCATGCGTACATTGCTCGTCGATTACAACGAGGAAGCTCTGGAGGCTTTGACTAAGACGCACTTCACGAACGATTCTGACGTAGTAACCTCCAAGGTTGATGTTTCATCGATCTCGGATTGGCAGGCGCTGAAGAAGCTCGCCCTGGAGAAGTTTGGTAGCATTGAGTTTCTGGTCTTGAACGCCGGCCGAGGTCTGAGGGGCACTTGGGGAGACGATGACTACTTCAGAGATGTAAGTTGGTAGATGCAACAGTGAGACAAATGCTAACGGACAAGACCCTCGAAACCAATCTTTTCGGTGTTATTCATGGCATAAACACGTTTCTCCCCGTGATCCAAGACGCCTCCAAGTCAAAACCAACGAGCATCGTCATCACTGGCAGCAAGCAGGGTATCACCAACCCACCTGGCAATCCAGCATACAACGCCTCCAAAGCTGCAGTCAAGACTCTTGCTGAGCATCTGAGCTGGGACCTGAAAGACACGAGCACCAGCGTGCATCTGCTCGTGCCCGGATGGACTTACACTGCACTAGTAAGAATCACAGCCGTTTGTAAAGTAACTGACTGACAATATGACAGACTAGAGCAACACCGGGCGGCGTGAAGCCAGCTGGAGCTTGGACTGCAGAACAGGTTGCAGATTATCTCTATGAGAAGATGGGCAAGAATGAATTCTACATCATCTGTCCTGATAATGATGTTACAGAGGAGCAGGACAAGAAACGTATGACCTGGGCTGCAGGTGATGTCGTTCAGAGACGGCCGCCTCTGTCTCGATGGCGCGAGGAATGGAAGCAGGAAGCTGAAGAAACCATGGCTAAGATGGATCTCTAAATTCACGGGACTTGAAGTGGCGGGTAATTGGCACAGATATAGTACCCCAAGTCATCACTGAAGACAACACGAGCTGTTCAGTGCCTAGTCCGAATCAATTGGGTGTTCAATCGATAGTGTCATCGTGCAGTCCAACATGAGGTTACAATATCAACGAGCATGTTATATCTTCCGGTTCTGTATCGTAGGCGATGACTTCTGAGGAGATCAACGAAGGCTTGCCCCACAATAACGAGGCCCTGTCATGCCGAACGACACCGTAAAGTGTCGAGAATCCGGCAAAAAGTCGAAAAGTTCGTCAAACACGTCTTGTCAAACCAGCCATCAAAAGATTCGATACACCAGGGACTCGAACCCTGAGCCTTAGTCTTAGGAGGACTACGCGCTACCATTGCGCCAGCGCACCGGAGCTATTTTTGGAAGGATTTGTGTCGTATTTCGATTTATTGATGACAAGATTTGGAGTTTTAGGTTTGGACCACCACGTCGAACTTTGGCCTCAAAAGGAACGTTTCATGCCATGAGCTACTTATGGCCGGCTCTGTTTCGTAGTTCTGAGCTCCTGAATAAGTATTTTATTCACTTGATGCTGATCTCTAATGTTCTGTGAATGCTGTTGAACTCCACTGTGGACCGACGTACAAGGGACGTGGAGCCTGCGGCGTTAATGTTAATAAAAATGAGAAGGCCAGTGAATGAATTGGAACGGGTTGATATTTGTCAATCCGTCAAAACTAAAACTTCTTCATCGCTGCATTCTCTCAATCGTAGCAGGCAACTCCTCCATGCCCTCCAGAAAAGCACCAAACTCTCCCTTCACCTTCTCCATATCCTCATCAACATCATCCGTCCAACGATGGATGTAAATCGTCTTGATTCCAACACCTTGGGCCCCTCTTAGGTCGTATGCATGAGCCGCAACTAATACAACTTCTTCAGGCTTCAGCTTGACGAGTCGCAACGCCTTGTTGTACGCCTCAGGATCTGGCTTATACGTCCCCAACAACTGGCTTGAAAAGAGCATGTTAAAATTCAGTCCAGCGAAGCGAGTGAGGTCTAGCTGCAGACGCGTTGTACCGTTGGCGTGGACAAAGACTTCCAGATCTAGATCTTCTCGGATCGACTGAATTGCCTTTCGAACTTCTGGCCAAGCTGGCTGAGAGTGCCAAGCAGTAATCAATTGCTTCTTGGTTGGCGCGTCAAAATGTTGCTTATACTCTGCTGAATCTTCCAGTACGTTGTCAAGTACGCGAATGAGCGTGTCATCTATGTCTTCAGGCTCAAGCTTTTGAGCAAGCCGCTGGCTATTGGCGATGAAATACCGCCTTCGCCATTCGAGAGCGAGTTTGGAAGCTTCGGTTTTGGGAATGGCGGGGGGTAGGGCTTGCACGACACTGCTGTGCCAATCGAGGCATGTTCCCATGAAGTCGAAGAATACCGCTTTTATCTTTGTCGGTTGAGACATAATGTTGAATGGTTTCCAAGAATTATAAGTCTGGGATGCCAAGAATAGTAGAGAGAATTAACACATAAATACCAGAAAGGCTAAAGATGACTGCTGAAGATGCATGCTTACGTTATGACGTGATTAGAAATCACGAAATGGACTGCTTATTTTGTTCACAACGGTGCGCCCTTTGAATGATTGGCTGCATTACAGGTCTTGGTCTGCCTGTCAGCATAATTTCGATACGACAAGGTCAGACAATAGGCTTGTATCAACATCAAAAACTGTCAATTTCATCGCAGCCGCACCAGTACTTGAGCCATGGGTCTATATACCAAGATGAGTACGACATGAAATAATATTCATTCAAATCTTTCATAAAAAGAGATTAGCTGAAACTACTCTAGATACAAGCTCATCCACTTGCAATAACAGGAGGTAGAGATAGCTGGTGGTTCTTGATGATAACATCCCATAACGCCGATAGCTCCCCGCTTGGAAGTTTGTCATCTTCCTTGATCCTTCGAATATCATGAAAGAAGTTGTCTCCCTCGGCTCTCAATGTCCTCGGTATCGTCTCCATATCAGGAAAGTTGAAGAACGCCACGATGGAGACCTTGACTTCATTCCCACTAATATCAACATCGTGGAATGTTGGGATAAACTCATTGGCCCAGCGATACAGCGTTGAGCCACCCATCATGATCGTGCCTTTATGTCCGGGAAAACGCACAGTTCCATCGAGGTCGTAGACCCGAAGTCCCGGTCCGTTCGTGATGAGAGCAGAGAGGAGGTTGCCATCTGGGTGGAGGCCAATGCCACCGGGAGCACCAGCGTGAGGCGTGTACTTGATAGCACGATAGCGAACCGTACATCGCCGCACTAATTCCGGGTCAATACCAACGGCCATGCTCGTCGTTACCAAAGCACTGTCGAGCGCAGACTTCAGACAATGTGCAGATTCTCTAGTTCGGGCATCATGCAACGCCTGAAGTCCCGTAAGGCCATCTTTAAGATCACCATCAAATTTGGCAATGTCAGTCTCAGAGTCCAAGAAAGGATGGCCAATACCCTGACTGGCAAACCAGCAGGACTTGCGCCATACCACTTTCTTATCAGTACCCTCGTAGGAGAGCGAGTGATCAAGATCGCTGAGGTAAGACCCAAGGTCTTGCATTGCTTGTTCAATGCGTTGCTCTTCTTGGCTTCCCCAAGGGACTACATATTCTTTGCCCGCCTTGAAGGCAGTCTGGATGGCTTGATTTTCTTCTGCTGGATGAATGTCAGTTTCCTGAATTACAGTAAGAGAATTGTGTACCACCTACACATTATTTCTGGCTGAGAGGTATTTGGCTGATCGAGAGTGGCGTGGTGGCTAGAGCCCAGCGTCAAAGAATCGAGCATAGACATTGTTATGTTGGATGCGGGTGAGGGAAAGCTGGTATGTCTATCGACATCCAGCAGATGTTTGTTTATTTAATCCTGCTAGGCCCTGCTCACTCTAGTCTGTCATCACCCTGCCAAGTGCCATTATCGTCTCCATCCGAATGCATGTCTCACTACATTCGTCTCCCGCTCCATTTTACCTTCGGCGCAACGCCACACCGCGACGATCGTGGAACTATACTGAACTGCCGGTTTCCCCGAATCAAATATGTCATTGTACAGCTACATACATGTCTACTCTTGTACCTCCAACCCCGCGTTCGGCGTTTCCTACTGTGCCGCCTCGGCAATCTCTTTGAGTACCGCGTCGATGCTGTCCATCGTCAACGACCGTATGTGCACATCCCTGCTTTTGAAGAGCTCTGCCAGTCTTGGGCAGTATGTTTCTAAGCCCTCTGATAGTTGTGTCCTGGATAAGGCCAGTCCATTGTCTGGTATTCCGTATTGAAGTAGCCAAACTTGCTTGTCTGGAAGGTCAGCTGTCAGCTTTGGAACAATCTGAGATTGTGTCTCTCTAGCACTTACCACTTCTGAGGCTCATTTCCCATTCCCATCGATGAATGTCATCTGGATTCGTAAACCGGTCCCAGTCGCCCGGGGCAGCGAGAATAATGATTTGCGACACTGACAAGAATGTGTTGGAAATTCTCTTGGTCACTTCTCCAGCTTCCGTGCTTCTTGTCATTTGGTGTTGGTCGAGCCATATGCGACGGCTCTTCTTTTCGATCATCTCGGCGACCAAACGCGCCATGACCCGGCCTCTCTCGTATAAATCTGGGGATAGCCATCGGTAGAAAATGATGTAGTCATATGCGTATGTTGTTTCTACGCCTAGATTCGTGTCAGTCGGGAACCTGAATCGTGGCCGACAATTGGACTCACTCAGACGGCTTTTGGACAAGGGTAAATGTGCCTCCACGGCAACGGCTGGCTTGACACTCAACATTGCAGTCTTATGTTGTCCCAGATCTCAGAATGAGTGGCTTTCAGTGCGTGTGTAAACAATGGTGAACGCAAAGGTTCGATCCCATGGAGATTGAGGCACAAAACAGATATTTAATACTCTTGTCCGTCTCAATTTCTCAAGTCCACAAATCTCAATGTTTCGTCTCTTATAACGCTGCCCTGCAGTAACGTACACAGTACATATGCCGGAACCAAGAAACTTCACAGCCGGCATATGCACTGACTTCAGCAGCCTCAAGGTAACAGATCATTTCTTATTATGTGACATCATTCCAATCCCCGTTTTCTCCATCCAATCCCATAGCGAAAATGGAGAGTACGGGATGATAATGTCTCAGCTGCACACGATCTTTTACCGCTTCCAGGCTGTTGTCTTACGCTGTACGCCAGCCACTTTCAGGTGGACGGGCCAACCCGTGCATTAGTTTATGCAGTTTGCCATACAACGGGTAACGCGTAGTAGATTGAGTTCGTGCTGTGGGAGACGGGTTGCGGAAGCTGAGGGATCTGCAAACTGTATCTGAGCACTTTGCGGTGTAGGGTCGTCTAGGTGGAGGAGATGAGCCGTCGATCGACCTGGGAACTTCAGCTTTCGTGGGGCAATGTGAACCAACGATTTGCACCTTGGCAGAACCAGGGTCCAGGATCAAGAGCATGTTGCCACTGCAGCTCTCAACTTGGCATTTAATTGATAGACTTGCAAAGGGAGTTGATGTTTGTAGATCCTGTCTATCTGGGAGGGTTTGTAGATATTTTTGTTGCGGCATACTTTAGGGTAACACCTCGTTTCTTCTCATTGCGATCTTCATGAAGAACCAATCGGTCGTACAATATGACTCGATGATGTGGCACTCTACTATAGATGCAATAATGCTAATTAAGTACTTATATTATGAAGAGTTATGGAGGCTGATTGAAAAGAGCTTTTGTGATGGCGCAATGAACAGTACTTGCGCACTGGAGCTTTCCGTCGGACTTTTATGACACTCATCACGGAAGAAGTGTCCTTCGGGACAAACGCCCTCTAGTCATTCAACTTAAGACATATTGACGTGTCGCAGTCATGCATAATTCGCCGCACAGGCAATTTATTGCCAAGTCGGCTACTAAATCAGGCTCTCAAGCTTAGTATACCACCATGACCCACGACAGGGCAATTCTCCCTGCCGTTTTTCGTATTCTCAAACATACAACAGGGCGCTCTGTTCTCGATGGTTTCTCCCAATCATGCACATCCTTTTCGCAACCATGGGTTTTCTACGAGGCAAGGCAGCCTCAACTCTGGGTCAAGATCAGGTCTCAATGCTCCAAATAACGCTTCAGCCAGTATTTCTATTACGCAAAATCGCCCGACAATTGAAACAAGTTTACAATTGACAAGGACTCAATGTCTCAGATCGCAGGCCATGAACCTGCTTTCCAGGACGTCATCAATACCAATCTTCAGGCCGCCTCTGATATTTGACACTGGGTAAGCATTATCCAGTCCAGCAATTGATTCACCGTCGCGATTTGACCAAGTCAAATGCCGCGCTCTCGAGTGAATTTACGGCATTTCTCATTTACCGGTATCGGTGAATGCCAGCATGAATCAGCTCAACAGTGAGGCTTTTGGACCGCAAGAGTCTTTGCCCTGCAGACGGGAAAATAGGCAAGGAAACAGCAGAAAACGCTGGCAAAGCACCAAGTCTCGATGCAGACGCAGTCTATTTATCACACTCACTCAAAGTTTGATAAGCTTTCATCCCGCGAGTCAAACCGGCCACGGAAAGTGGGCGCATGCTCAATTACCGGATTTGGCCTCCAATCATCAGCTAACCTCAAGTTCCCATGCTTTGTATGGGGCTTAGGTAACATTGACGCAGACTTACGCGTCAAGGAGACCAATTATTGATCAGAAAATGCACGAATTCCAGGGCTACGTACCTTTAGAGTTTGCTAGCTCCACCGGATGACGAAGTTGATCGGGTCAAAATGTGCTCCCACTTCTCGGCTCGGAGCCGAAATCGATCGGTGCATCAGACCTGAGTTGATTGAGTTCGGCAGATTGACACAGATATAGCTGATCAACAGGTTCAATCGGGTTTGAATTATAATATACGTATCAAAATAGTCTCCCTCTATTCAAGACAATGCATCATCGATGCCCAATTCACTAAACTAGCAGCATAACTTACAGGCCTCAAGCCTTTCCGTTACTTGGTTTTTCTCTCCCAGCTAAAACGTTAGGCCCATCGCTGTAGATTCAGAAGATCGCCACTGTCTCCTTTGCTGGGTCTACGCGCCTGACCACGACGACCTGACACGATGTCGCATGCTTTCCCCTCTTTAACCTCCGTGCGTCGTCCAGGGCTAGACTGATTAGGCATCGTCAAGTATTATTTTTCTTTCCATTCTTCAAGGGATGACGCATCGACGTGACGATGCTTCGTTTCGAGCACCATGTTAAAAATGCTGGACCGCCGATATGTCGATCAATTGCTCGGCCAGGACTATCGCGACTTATTTCGTTTACTGTAGCCATTGAGATCATCAACTAGGACATCATGATTATGATACGGCATACTGTTGCGATAGCTTACTTAGCTGCTCTTGGCTATGCTACCGATGTCAACAACACGGATCTTGAGCCATTGCGGTTCACCAAGAATGGTACTTTTCAGATTGCTATTTTCTCTGATATGCATTTTGGACAATGTGAGTTACACAATTGATCAGCACGAATTGCAATTGACCTTCAATCACAGATGAATCATCGACGGGTCCTGAACAGGATCGCAATTCTGTGCAAGTGATTCGCAAAGTCCTCGACTACGACAGACCTGATCTTGTCGTTCTCAACGGGGATCTCATCAATGGAGACTCAACATTTGCTCACAACAGTACGCATTACGTCGACATGATTGTCGAGCCAATCGTCAACCGCAGCTTGACCTGGGCATCTACATATGGCAACCATGATCACAACTACAACATCGCTGGCGATGATATTCTCAAGCGCGAACAGTTATTCCCTGGAGCGCGCACACAGAAAATGGTTAACAAGGAGTTGTCCGGCACAACAAACTACTATCTGCCTGTTTACCCCTCCGACTGCACCGATACCAGCGATTGTAGCCCCAGTCTCATCTTATGGTTCTTCGACAGCCGCGGCGGTAACTATTATCAAGGAACTTACCAACCAAACTGGGTTGACCAAAGCGTTGTGGATTGGTTCAATGAAACAAGCATCGAATTAAACGACAAGTACAACAAAACCCTTCCATCACTAGCGTTCGTCCACGTGCCTGTCAACGCCACAGTTGCACTCCAAACAGAGATTGGAATTCGAAAGAACTACCAGCCGGGCATCAACGAGGATCCCCCGGTGTTTCAACAAGGAGCAGGATGGTGTGAGAACGCAGACCCCGATGAGACTTGTGATTACGGAGGCCAGGATGTTCCGTTCATGGAGGCTTTGGTCACTGTTCCAGGAGTCATCGGGTTGTTTTCTGGTCATGATCACGGAAACACGTGGTGTTATCGCTGGGACAAGAAACTCGAAGGAATGACTGTCGAAGGCAACGGTATCCATCTCTGCTATGGACAGCACTCTGGGTACGGTGGTTACGGCGATTGGATACGTGGTGCACGAGAGATCGTTGTTACAGAGGATATGTTGGAGAAGGGCGATGTCGAGTCCTATATTCGTCTTGAATCTGGCGATGTTGTTGGACGTGTGACGTTGAACTCAACCTACAACAACGACTATTATCCTGCTACGCCGAACACGATGACTTATATGTCGGAGGCGTTAAGTGATAGTAGTAGTAGTAGTAGTAGCAGCAGTGCAGCGGGAAGCATTTTGTCAGGATCTGAGCTTAATGCGGCGGTTGGAGGGTCATTGATTGCCATTGCTTGGTTGTGCTTTTGATCTTGAAGGTGTTGCTTAGATGATTCACGACGATATGGATACCCATGTTTTTTATATATACCATAAAATCAATTCTATAAATATGTCAGAAAACCCAAGTCACACATACTGTTTCATGATTGGTATCGTATACTCCGTAAATTCCCTGAACCTTGCATCCATATCAGTATTTCATATGTATAAACAGAACCATGAACCTCATCGACGGTCAGAGTGTATCACGCTCTACAACTACCGTCCGTTTCGTTTGTCTGTTTGGTGTTTCGTCCTATCGTAACTTCTTTCATGCATTACTTTCGATGCTCCTCAGAACTTTCACTCTCAATCGACTGCCGCAACATCTCCACATCCTCCTCGTCAATAGACTGCCCTCTTGGCACTGACCCCTCATGATGAGTCTCATGACTATGCAATCTCATGTTCACAAACATGAACCAGAGACCCAAGTCATACATGATTCGCAATATGCCGCCAACCATGAAGGCAATCCAGAATCTCCCAGATTCAGCCAGGCCTCCAGTTAGTGAAGGACCAGTAGCCATGGCCAGGGTTCGAAGTGTCGAGGTTATTCCCATCACAGCAGTGCGCTCTTCAGGTTTGACTACAGCCGCAATGAAGGCTGCTCTGGGTGCTTGATCCATGTTGTTGAGGCCCATGCGGATGAAGAGGAGTATCACTGTGACAACAAGACCACTTGGTAGAGGGAAGAATAGAACCGAAATTGAAGATGGTAGATGGGTAAACACCATAGTGTTGATAAGACCCAGGCGACGAGACAGAGGTCCTGCAAAGACTGTTGAGACGGTTGCCAAGACCTGAGCTGATGAGAAGATATTCCCGAGTGTAGTCTTGGATGGTGAAAACTTGTGATCGAGGAAATAAGTCGTCAAAGATTCTGAAACCATGCCATCGGCCAAAGAATCGATGGTGAGTAAAAACCACAACCGGTGCATGACAGACCTGGTACCGGAGGAAACACTTGAAAAGCGACTCGCTGGCTCAGGAGGATTTGATGTCATGGACTGTCTCCTCCTACGAGCATCTTCCTCCTCCTCCATCGACTCGCGGAGAAGACCTTCAGCCAGTTCATCAGAAGCTTCCGAGGAGTCATCGTGATGAGCTTCGGTCTTGCGACTCATGACAAACGCGAATAAGACGTTCAGTGCACCCATGAGAATGTACACCCAAAAGGTCGCGTGGTATGCCCTCACGAGATTCCATCCCTCTCGTTTGGTCATGTTTTCGACAAATCTTCCTGCTAATGCCGCACCCCCTGCCGCGCCGAGACTTGAACTGGTGATGTACCAAGCCAAGACATCAGCTCGTGTTTTCGGAGTCGTGATGTGAGACAGCATGGATTCCTCGATGGCCCGGAACGGCCCAAAGTCGCTTCCACTCGCACTGACAACACCAACAACAGCAGCGAATAGAAGAATCCAAAAGTTCTCGAAGACGGAGAAAATCGCACCAGAGGCAGCCATCAAAAACCCACCAGCCACCAATACTCTCCGTCGGCCAAGCCCATCCGCCATGAGCGTAACAACCAAACCGAGCACAACATCGCCCAATAGCGTCAAACTCATAAACAACCCAATTCTGAAATCAGAAAATCCCAATTCCGAGAAGAACTGCGCTATCGTAAGCGTAACAGCCTTGAACGCAAACATACGACATGTCCGCGAGAGAATAAGAAGCCAGGCATCTTTACCAGCATGATACACAGCTGAGATTCCCGACTCGTGGTATAACCAACCAGCCTTTTGACCGAGCGAGGTTCGTTGCGTCGCCATTGTGAGGGTTATTGAAGTTGAGAGAGAGAATATGATCGCGTGCTCGATATGATATGGATTGTTGCGGGGTGTGGCCGATCGGAGTTATCGGCACCGTCATCGGCGGTGTTTTTCACCGAGTTACTAGTTCTGGCATCATTGTGACCTCGCTTACATTTTCAGATTGGGGAATGAGTCAGTGTTGATAGGAGGGGAAGATGATGTCCGGTTGGTAACGGAAGTAGTATTCGGAAATGGTGCGGAGATCGAATGGTGATGAGGACGTTGCAATGCTATTGACGTGAAAACCTTGTTAGCGACAAGGAGATCGAATGGTGATGAGGACGTTGCAATGCTATTGACGTGAAAACCTTGTTAGCGACAAGGTTATTTCGGTGAAGCTACTTTGAGAAGGTCAACTGCAATGGATCAACGAGACTGAGTTAAGGGATAACTAGCAGAATCGCAGTCATGTATTCATTGACTGGCAAGCAAACAGTGCATTGCCAGATGGGACTCCAAAGACTGAAAACATTGCTGAATGTCAATGGTTGATGGTCAGTATGGCCGGTACAGTTTCACACTCTGGGAAGATTGTGACTGGCGTTTACGAATGTCATAGCATGAATCCAGACCTTCTCCCCGAATAGCTCAGCTGGAAGAGCGTTCGGCTGTAACTGATATTGCCACCGAAAGGTCACTTGTTCGATCCAGGTTTCGGGGATTCAATTTTTTTATTTTTCTCTATTTTTGTCACCTGTAACAGACGTGCGCATCATTTATTCATCCCTATCGCCCTTTTTATATACCTAGTTCAGCTCTCAAGTCGGCATTTGAGGTGCTCGTGAAACTTCCATTGCTGCGACCTGAAGCCACTAAAATTTAGCGCATCTCAGCACTGAATTACTGACCCCGCGATGCTTGAATGCCCTTCATGGATTGTCATTGATCATCATCTCAACAATGACATCCTCTTCTTCAGAATTACCCGCTTGGTACTATCGCGCTTCTGCGGCAGTGAAAAAGAAAAATGGTGTTATACTTTGGGATTTTGATGAAGATATCTCCGACCTCGATGAAACCAACCCAGACGAAACCGCGGCGTACAACGGACCTGACGGTGCAGATTACCATCGCTTGAGAGAGAAACGGGATGAACGCAAAAGAGAGCTTTTCCAGCGAAAAGAAATTATCCGAAAGCGCGCAGAAGAGGCAAGACAGGGGGAGAAAAATAAGGTTGAAGAAGTGCGGGCAGCATATCAAGCCTTCGAAATTTCCATGTCCAGAGGCGAAACATCTTAACTAAGTCCCATCGACAGCCAGTTCGATCTTTACTGTATGGACTACCTTGACTGTTTTTATGATTGCAGCCCGCCTGGTTACCAGAGTAGATACATCAAGTTTGAATATGAGGATGGATGCGAGACGCAAAGCAATGATCTCAGCGGGCGCATCTGGCTCAATCCGAAGGTCGACTTCGACTTGTTCCATTCAAAGCCCCGGAAGGTTCAAGCCTTGAACATCATGGTATCTACGCCCCCGATGGCAGGTTCTCTATAATTCTGCAGTTAATCGAAAAAACATCACTCGATCCTCAGAGCAAGCCGAGAGCTTGTCTTCTGGGGCGATCCGCAGGATGCACGAGGCCCAGAAACATTCATATTCATGGGTATTTGCAATGATTGGGGAAAGCAACTTCAGGCACTTGGAAAAATGTTTGCACCCATGAGAGAAGCTATCATGGGTCAGCCAGTATGATACGGTTCCGGGGGTTAAGGCGCGTTGCGAGGCAGGCCGGCTAAAAGTTGCCGTGCTTCGCCTCACTCGTCCTTGCAACTCTGAGCATCTAGCAACTCGCCAAGTCTGCAATCTCTTTTCACATTTCATTGCCAAATATGCCAACTCCAAGCTCTTCATACAACAGTCCCGAGTCGCCCATGAGATTTCTCTCGGTGCAAGACGGGACTCTCTGTGAGTTTTGTCGCGATGATGAGCTCATCCAGCCAATCCAAGCTCGAGCTCTCTCAAGTCTCATCTAATCCTCGCGTTGGTGCGAACTTTGTGCAATGTGGCTTAGGGGTTTGCAGCATTCTCGTCAAAACTTGAAAGTTCGAGGCCAAGTTGCTGTACTGAGGCAGCATCCATTAGAGCAAGACGTTGATGATGTGAAGCTTGTGTTTCTGAGTTCTTCAAAGCGACCACAAATTGTATGGCCGCATATCAGACATGTGTGGGCTTCTCTTGATATGATCCATATTGATGGTAAGTTTGGGATCGGATGGTCGATTTGAGAGACACCAGAGCTGACTGGGGAGTATAGATGCGAAGGACATCAACATGAAGCCGTTGCCTAGATCTGACCAGGACGAGGCTACTTGGAAATCTGTCAGGGAATGGCTTGACCGATGCGACAAACATCATAAAGGCTGTAAAAACATGAAGACATCCGCCTGGAAGCCAACCCGACTGCTGCATATCCATCATACACACGGTACACTTCTAGTCCGCCTAGTCGAGGGTCAGGATATTCCTGATGGTGCTGAATACCTTACTCTGAGCCATTTCCGGGATGCAGGAAACCCTCTCCAGCTGACTCGCAGCAGTATCGAAGCCTTCAAATCTTCGGTCCCTACTGACGCACTCTCCCGCATCTTCATCGACGCATGTGATACTGTCAAAAGACTGAACCACGAATACCTCTGGATTGACTCACTCTGCATCATCCAAGACGACCCTGCAGGTTGGGAACATGAAGTCGGACGGCTGGCTTCTGTCTATGGGAACTCATGGCTCAACCTCTTAGCTGACGGGGACGGTGAGCCTGGCCACGGGCTCTTCTGTCCTCCTGAGAAACGCGCCAGCCGCCCATGGTACCCAGTATACATACACCGTGAATGGGGCGAAGGGTTCCCTAGTAAGTGTTGCATATCAGAGTATCACAACTGGTGGGAATGCATCTCAGACTCAGAGTTGAATCAAGGAGCGTGGGCTCTCCAGGGACGTGTTTTAGCACCAAGGGTACTACATCTAGGACTTGAACAAGTTGCTCTCGAGTGTTGCTCGAACGCAGTGTGCGAGCGACTGCCATATGGTCATCCGGCAAGAAGACATGACACTGCCGTAATGACTACACTGAAAAAGTTTGTTCTCGACGCGCGAAATGGAAACTTGGATAATCTAACGCTTGAGAATGTTTTTCGGAACTGGAATCAAGTAGTTCAAGCTTACGCCCAGGGACAGCTCACGGTTGCGACTGACAAGCTTGTTACACTATCAGGCCTTGTTGATGCGCTCTACCCTGTCTTTCAGCATATGATGGAGTCGGAAGATCAAGTTGAAGATGACCAGACGCGACATGGTACACAAACTCAGCTGGATGAACCCTGCCATAGATCGTCAGAACTTTTCCTCGCTGGATTATGGCGGCCATATATAGAGATGCAGTTGGTATGGCGAGCAATGTCAAGCAAATATTCATTTGAATATGATGGCAACTTACCTTCGACACCTGGCAAGAGATACGACGAGTACATCGCTCCAACGTGGTCTTGGTGTTCTGTCAAGGATGCTGTCATCGAACCGCAGGAAGTGAGATCGGTGGATATTTACTTCGCCAAACTCATCGATGCAAGTATCATCCCCCATCAAAAACTCAATCCCACAATACCTTCGAGTGGTTTGAAGTACTGCTCCGCCCCCGGTTCGTTTCTCTGTCTGCGGTGCTCTTACCTACCCATTGCCGAATTGGGGCCGGTCAGCGGCGTGAGGCTTGTGAACGTTGGAGCCACGACTCGTGAGAGAGGCCGTGGTGATGAAGCAATCGACGTTCAAAGTAAGAACTACTGGGATGTGGAGTTCAACCTAGAGGCCATAAACTGCAAGTCGCCCATTGCGGTTCCTGTCTTTGCAAACATGGCGTACTTCACCAACCCCGTACATTGCCTCGTCTTGGATGAGCGACAAGATGAGAATGGGAATCGATGTTACGTTCGAGTTGGAGCTTTTGTGGTTACCCAGCCTGAAAATGTTCAGAGGTTTTGGAAGGGAGTTCAGGATTTTGATAGACTTGTGCCGGAGCAATGTGAGAGGTTTGATGGGCTGTATAGGTTCAAGGAACTGCAGCGGAACAAGTCTAAGTATGTGAGGATGGATGGAGTTTTGCAGCGGGTTATTGAGATCAGGTAGCAGAAAACACGGCCTCTGCTCATCTCATGAGTCTAAAGCGAACGCCAAGAGGCTCTGAACGTTCATTACAAGGACGAACACGTCCAGAAGGCAACAGAAAAACAAGTCATTCACTTCATGGGGAGAATCCTCAGCGATGTATTCAACGGGGTCAAAAGATTTCAAGAGTAAGAATGAATAGTAGTAAACAAGGTTCGTGGGTCTCCCCGTCTTTACTCGTCCTTGTAAGGATCAAAGCCCTGAACACCATCACCAGCAGCCGCCTTAAGCGAATCTCCAAACTCGTCGTCCAACTTAGGTCCAACACCCCCACTCCAGTTCTGTAGCATCTTGTCTCGCAGACCAACATCAGGCCAGTTGTCCCA
The DNA here is from genome assembly GCF_020744475.1 of Fusarium redolens. Lineage (NCBI taxonomy): Eukaryota > Fungi > Ascomycota > Sordariomycetes > Hypocreales > Nectriaceae > Fusarium > Fusarium redolens. The sequence goes on along the minus strand of NW_025763680.1, from coordinate 868,048 downwards.
ACCAACAAGAGGAGCCTTGAAGAAAGAACCAGTAGGGTTCTCAGGGTTGGCCTGGTCATCATCGTTGGCGAAACGGTAGCAGTGGGTTCCGGCGCCGTCCTTGTGATAAACAAGAAGAGGCGTGCTTCCGTCGCTGGGGAACTCGTTGCTTGCACCGTCGTATTTGCCGTGGCAGGAGGGAGCTACGCGGACGACATTGTCACCCTGGGCGAAAACGACGATGTTCTCCCAGTCGTGGCGGTGACCACCGAGAAAGCTGCCACCAACAGCTTGATCCTTCTCAAAGTAGGTCTCATACCTTGGAGGACCAATATTAGCATGTATACTCGTCTCAAACGAAGAAGTCCTCGTATTCGAGGCCTGAGAGGAAACACTTACATGATGGCACAGAAGCCATTGTTGCAGCGCTTGCGAGAATAGGTGTTGCTATTGTCAAGCTGGGGAGGATCACGGCAGTCTCCCTGAGGAGTACCAGTTGCACCGTGACCAGGGTTCAAGTTGCCATCAGGATCAATGGCAGCGGTCTGGTAGCAGCCATCGCCGTCAAAGTCAAGAGCAGGCTGGAACTTGTTCTCAATGTCAGAAGCGCCCCCAGGAAGAGCTGTAAGAACATCTCGCTTGGAGACAGAAACGGGAGATGCCTGGACTGATGCCATGGCACTCAGAAGGGCAGCGGCGGTGATGAACTTGTTCTGCATGATTGCTGTTGAGTTGATGTTGTGATGGGAGGTGAGGATGGTGATGAGATGGAGTTAACTGAGGGTTGATGATAGTATATTTATACTTGTTTGAAGCTCTCGGCAATAGGTTCCTGTCTTGAACAGATCAATATCTTACACCTCAACACCTTGATCGCGGCTCGTCCGCGTTGCATCCATGTTGATCATAATCTTGTCAGCAACAAGGTCGCAAGAAACTTATGCACTTTTTCGGGCATGTTACTCCAGATCACCTGCCGGCAAGGCTAGCGGATACGACTTGTGTGATTGATAGGCCCATCAAAGTGCATCCTTCAAGTCTATTCACGGTACTTTTTCTGGAAGGATTGTTTCAGCACTGCCTGCTTGAAACAGATCAGAGAGTCAATTACATCATGGCTTTCCCTTTACTGCAGAGTCGGGTTTTCTATGTTGAGGCGGGTTAAAGCCAAGACTGATCGACAGGCACGTGGGTCGATGGGACGTTTGTGAGGCTGCGTTGGATTGGGGGCAGTTTTGCTGTTGCACTGTTCATCGCAGGAGCTATTATTGACATTAAGATTAGATAGGAAGTCTTGAGAACACAAAAACAATGCGGATTCCATACCTTTCGATAAAATTTACCTCAATGGCAACGTTGCCTTCGACTCGCTGTTGTTAAGGCTGGCGTATCTTCCTTACCGAATATAGTGTTAGTGGTCAACTGTACGAGCAGTTCTGCCTTACAAACTGGTCTGACGTCAGAAGTGAGCTATAAAGTCAAAATAGGCAAGTCGTGTTCTGTTTCAGCTCCACTCTCGCTGATCAGAGGCATTGAATGTCACTCTGCAAGGGACCTTTCAATCCTGTTCCGATTTGGACTAAACACGAAGGATGCTGACATTCATGCATAAACCTAGACCGACGGTAAACAGCTTTATTGTCCGACGTCACAAGCAATGCCACTGTCATCGGAGGATTATTTTTTAGTAGCAGGCAGAAGTAAGCATCCCCTGATTGATCGGCATCAGCTGCACAGCCTTGTGAGGGATCGGCAGATATGGATGGATTCGCGGGTCCGAGGGCTGTGCCGCCCTGTATCACGATGTAACCCATGGCGATCGATCACTAAGCTTAAGGCTTGAGAATAATAACATGCTAGCTTGTTCTGGTAATTCAGGTACTATTCCATGTGTATGCAGTTCTTTTGACACGCAGAAACTTGTTTATTTTGCGCCATGAAGGATTATGTCTCGAAACCTCGTAACAGGGCGGAGCATCAGTGGTAGGTCTGGAATTGACGCTTTATTCTAAAAGTCAACTCCTCGTACCGAGGCATCGGATTATGTCAACGGCTCAACTCAATGGTGCTCCAGAAGCAGCAAGAGTAGCATAGAACAGTTTCGTCCTCCCCATGATAACCATGCGTCCCTTACCAGCGAATTGAAAGTTGGCTGCATTGATTCCTGTGTATATCTTACCGATGAGCTTTCCGGAACGATTCCAGACATGCACGCCATCACCACAGCCCGCGTATACGTTGCCTTTGGAATCGCAATGAATCCCTAGAGTCAAAAGCAATTAGCATACTTTTAGCCTTCTGTAACAGGATCTGGTGGCAGTAAGAAATAGTTAATCAAGCTTACCATCTGGTAGACGAGCTGCTGTAAAAGCAAATGTCTTGCGATTTTCCCATGTACCATCTTTTTGTACATCAAACCGGTAGCTATTATCACTATTAGAGGTCTGGCCGTTACTGCTAATCCCAAGACTTACATGGAGGCGGGACGAGTATAGTTATGTCCGAATAGTGCGTTGCTTATGCCAGTGTCTGTAACGTAGGCGTGCAGTCCATCTGGTGAGAAGGTGAGGCCTGTCATTCACTAATCGTCAGCAATCAATCACATTAATATAATAGGAATTTTCTTTGCCTCACCATTTGGAGCGACGAAGCCATCTGCAACAACGGTTAACGCTCCAGTATCTGGGTCAAAACGATAGACTTGGTTTTGCAGCCCAGGCACGGGGCGAAAATACTGCCAGTAGCCGTACATGGTATCTGTGAAGTAGATATCGCCGTTGCGTGGATTGACGGAGACATCATTGAGCGAGTTGAATTGCCTGCCAAAAAAGTTGTTCACAAGTGCTACAATGACACAGTCAGCAGTTTTCAGAGCGCAGAAACCCAGGGGAATCCTTACTTGTTGTGTTATATGGTGCTTCGGGGTTCATCAGATACAAGGCGGAAGGTATGTTCTCTCCTTGACCTTCGCCTGCAAAGATGATTTGGCCCTTATAGTTCGTTCCGCCTATAAACTATGAGCATATGGTGACTCTACAACATCTAGGAAGTATATGTACCATTGGGGTTGATGACTTGCGGATTAGAGTCTACGATAGTGATCTTGACTTGACTCTCCGCATGCGATCCATTCTTCAGAGCTTCAGCTTCAGCCAAAGAAATCTTTTGAATGACAGATGACTTTGCAAGTCCTGTCCCAGCATCCGGATCGCCTGCGTTCTGCACAAAGAAAACTTCCTCAGTCGGAGGGTTCCTAGGTAGTTGGGTGTTAGTGATTGAAGAGAAATGCTAGGCCGTTAAGTTCACGAACCATACGACAGCTTCATGAAATATGGGGTCTTTATCTGACGTAGCGAGCAGAGTCAGGGTTGGATCGCTTCCAATTATATCGAGAAATTCTGCATCGTAAACATGAAATGGTCGTTCGGTGAGGGATTCATAGGTAACTCCCGGCCATAGGAACCTCTATCGCTATGTCAGCACAGGCCACAGACGTGTTTATGCTCACTCACTGTTGTAGCATTAGCTTCTTTCGGGGGAGGGACATGCTCCAGAACATTGAAGCTCCTTTGGTCGATTATCTGGGCCGTGGCTGGTAGCTTGACAGGGTCGATGACAGTGGGCTTTGCCTGAGCCTCACCGAAGAAGCCAAGGCTATAGGGAACCAAGACACCAATAGCAAGTACTCCTATGGCCATAGTGGTAGTAGTCAGGAACGAGCTTTGTGGTGTTCTGCTAGTTCCTTGAAGTCCAGAGTCATCTCGACTCTTTATTGTCGGTGTACCCCGCTTTGCCGACATTTCTGTATCCTTGTCCTGACTCTTCGATGGTTGTATTCGGGATCGCGCCAATTGATCGACATAAAAGAGTGACCCAGATGATGCAGAACTGTTAGGCTTTTCCGTGACTGCAGCAGATGTCGGTCCAGGTAGTCTCCCAGTCGCGTGGCGGAGAAGTGAAGCTGACGCGGATGCCACGATACTGCGGGGAAGACTGATGGGGATCACGAAAAATTGCGAACTCAAGAATCCTTCCCAAATGATTATCAACTACTGTACTTTCATAGATATCAGTATGAGAGTGCGAGGCAATGCCATGAATATTAAATATAGGTTCAAGGTTCGTTCGGTCCATGCGGAAAAGCCCGCATCCCGACTGCCGAACCGAACCAGCGGAAAAAGCAATACTGGTGCATTTCCGACTAAGATGGGCCATACATAGAGAAGCTAGCGATACTTCAATATATCTAACATCGCATATAACATTGCTGTTCTACTACATCGTCCGGGAATATTGTTTACTTGGCAATTGCCGGCTGTTATGTTCATACTTGATGCTCAGTGATATCCTCTGATCTCAGCATGTATCCAGAACGATCACCCACTAAAACAAGCTGACTATGTACACAAAGAAAAATATGACAAACCGGGTCAAGTCTCGTGATTCAAGAATGGGAATCATGTGCAACGAAGTGTAAGACTTCCACGCTGTTACGGAACAGCAAATGGCACGATACTCTACAGCGGGGTACTAAGGCACGTCGTGAGAATTTAGTCTCCTCTTGACACTGATTCGGCCACGAGAACGACGATCATAGCGCAGTGAAAAGAACAGCATGGGCAGGGTTGATAATATTTGCTCCAACACCACATTGATCATTTCTACTCTCTTAAAGAATACAGCATAATGCCCAAGGTCTCTCAATGGAAGCAACGAAGCGACGGCCTCTGGAGCCGGCCGCTCATCGGACCTGAGCGCATGTTCGACCAGTGGCTCGAGATCGATGGTTGGACCGAATGGATGGGCGCTGTCATCTTCACAATTGCTCCGTCTTACGCGTCCCAGCTCAACAACAAAGCCCATGTTGAAACTTGGTTCAGCAAAGCGGTATCGCGTGTTTGCCTTGAGAAGCCTTCCCTCCTGGCAGTCATTGAGCGTGGCCAAGAAGAGTCGGCGGTCGCCAAGTCTAGAAGCTTCGTCTACCGTCCTCTCACATCAAACAGTGACTTCTCCGAGAGGATTAAGCAGAGGACTACCGTTCTGCATACCGACAAGTCAGCTCAAGAGGGCTTGAAGTTACTCACGGACAACTTCTACTCGACCCCAGAGAAGCGCATCAGCCTTGAGCTGGGGGACCATCTAATCCACGTATCACTCGTTGTTTCGTCCGCTGAAGCAGGGACTTTTGCCCTTACAATGCGCTGCAATCATGCATTGAACGACTTTTGGAGTGGTGCGGCGATTCTTAACAATCTTCTAAGCAAGCTTGCAGACGGCATTAGCACCAAGGTGCTATCGCTTTCATTCAAAGATGCATCTCACTCTTCTCTACACCCTTGTTATCTTGACTTTCTCCGTGTTCCTATTGGAGACACTCCGTTGAATGCTGAATCTCAAGAGAAGGCAGCTCAGCTTCTTGGTGCCAACCTCGGCAACATCACTCTGTGCCCTATCTCGCAGGAACCAGCAAAAGACCGACCTGACACCGATTATTCCGTGAGAAGGCAGGTTTTGTCACAAGAGACGACGCAAAAGATCTTCAAGATCTGTAAGGCGCATGAGGTTACTGTGACGGCACTGCTCACGGCTTTGCAAGCTCTTGCACTCCTCAAAACCTTTCCGCCAGAAGATATGTCACGAACCACGGCGGCACCTATTTGTGTGAGCAATAGGCTGCGGCAGACATCGCTCGGTGGCAATCATGATCATTCAACTTCTTCCAAGACAGCATTGAGCGAGATATGTACAGAAACAGCTTACATTGGGCCCGTCATGGCGACTACTTTCCTTGTGTCGCCCTTTGACGTCAGTGCGTATCTGAAGAACCAGGATGTTGCTTTAGGGAGTGAAAACTGGCGCAAGATCGTTTGGGAAATTGCCGAGAATGTCGGTCGGGCGACGAATGAGGCGGTCAAGAGCAATATGAGTGAACATGTGGATTGGACTCAAGGCCCAGCTGCCTTTGGTGGTGTTGCGCATGCAATGGAAGCGATGAAAGCTGGTCTATTGCCTTCGTAAGTATCTTCAAATCTTCCCTATCGTGTAATGGGTGGCTGATAGTTGCCGACGCAACAATATTGATAGACCGCCTGGTATGTTTACTCCTCTATCCTCAGCAGGTCTTTTGGACGGACTTCATCTCCCGGGGTCATACGGATCTCTAGATCCAAGTGATAGGCCTGCCCTGAAGACTGACGACTTTTCGTTCTATTCACGAGTTAGCAACTTGTTTGGACGTAAGTGCAATGTTCCCGCTTCCCCCCACGAAGTTCTTGTTTTGCAACTAAGCTAACTGATTCAACCTCAGCTCAAACATGGGCTTGGACATTTTCAGGGAAACTAAACTTAATTCTGGTGATGCCTGATCCGCGAGTGCGTTCAGTTCCGAATATTGAGTGGTGGAATCTGTTTAATGAGATGGTTATCAAAATAGCGACCGAGAGGTCGTCTGACGTTAGTGCTGAGTAGATACAGCTTACAATACAAACCGCCTCGGCTATAGTGATTCCATCATGTAGGGCGCACTTTTAAAGCCCGATCGCTATCCGGTGATAGTGAGATATTTATCGTGTAATGGCGTAGCATTGGCGCAATTCGGTATGTATGATTGGCTCACCTCCAGCATAAAGGTCTGACAATCTGACTCAAGGCAACACTTGACAGTCAAGAATACAAGGTGGCTATTTTGATATTGCTACTCATCACCGTATCCGAAGCTCAGGCTGTAATAGCACCGGGGCGTCTTCGGAGATAAAGCACGCTTTATGTCTGAGGACTTGGTAATCGACGCTTCGCCGTGGCGTTAATGACACAAAAAGCGGGGAAGCCATCTTTGACTCAGTCAGATTTCGCGCCCTTCAATTGTCGCTCTCGTAATACACGCCGGGCCGCTCTAAGCCGCAGTCAGCCCATAAGAGCGCGGTTCCCTAAACTCGAACTACACGTTACGATACTCGCAGCAAATTACTATGAACTCTTCCTATCTCCCAAACCAAGGTGCAGAGTTAGACTCCCTAAGCTCTTCCTTCCAAGCCGCCTTCGATCGGGTCTTTCAGACCACCCAGAAGGTTAGCGAGGACCCTCTCTTGCGAGTAGCCCAAGGAACCGAGGTTTCTCAACTCAAAGACATCAGCACTCCTGGTGATGCTCATCCCATTCAAGAGGCCATTGAAGATGCATTCACCATCTCTGACTATCGAATGCGAACGAACCATCCCAAATGTTTCAGCTTTGTTCCATCACCTGTCTCGCCACTTTCTTGGATAGGTGATTGTCTGTCGAGCGCTTTCAATTCCTTTGCTGGATCGAAACTGCAAGGTTCTGGTGTGGCTATTGTTGAGCAGACGCTGCTGCAGTGGCTGTCGGCTAAAGTTGGACTTCCAGATACGTCTGGAGGTATCTTTGTCTCAGGGGGTTCTATGGCAAACATGAGCGGCATGGTACTTGCAAGAGAATGTATATTGGAGCCCGATACTGAACATCTGGGCGTCGCGTATCTCTCTGATCAGACACACCATTCTGTCAAGAAAGCCCTTCGCATCATTGGTATCAAGAGAGTTCAAATACGAGCTGTTCCGACAGACGCGTCTTTTCAGATGGATGTGACCGCCTTGAGAGATGCGATCAAAGTGGACCGTGAAGCAGGACTGAAGCCTTTTGTCATTATCGCTACATGCGGGACAACAAACACTGGAAGCATCGATCCATTGGCAGCGCTCGCCCAGATACGCAATGAGGAGAAGCTCTGGCTTCATATTGATGGTGCATACGGCGCGTCCGCTTCCCTCGCTGCAACTCGAAGCTCTGTCGCCAACGGTCTTGGATTAGCAGATAGCATCTCTTGGGATGCACACAAATGGCTGTTCCAGACATACAGCTGTAGCCTCATCCTAGTAAGAAACAAGATCAACTTGGCCAAAGTTTTCAACAACGACGGCGACTATCTTCGCGATGCTCTTGAGGACGAGGAGATACCCAACTTTTGGAACCTTGGTATGGAACTAACGCGTCCCTCACGAGCGCTGAAACTCTGGTTCACACTACGAGTTCTCGGCGTGGAAAGATTTGGGAAAATGATCGACCACGGGTTTCATCTCGCAGAAATTGCTGAAGCTGAGATTTTACAGTTGTCGGACTGGGAAATTACAAGTCGAGCAAGTATGGCAATCGTGACCTTTAGGTATGCACCGGCTGGAAAGACTGAGGAGGAGTTGGATGAATTGAATGCTGCAATCTCAAAGCATTTGGTGGAAAACAATATTGCATTGATTTTGACTACAAAGCTACGAGGGAGAGTCGTTCTGAGGATCTGCTCTATCAGCCCAGTGCTAGGCGCGGGCGAAATGGTGGAGGTTATTCAGCAGAGTAACAAGGTTGCACTGCTCATTTCTAAACTGCGCAGTGAATAAGCACATTCAACATGACATTTCTAGATACCTCAGCAATTGACCTGATGGCAGCGTGAGATTGATCGATGATTCAAGCTGACTGATGATTATCTATGGGAATAACAGCGAAGACGTCAGCTTACAAATGTCCAATGTTACACCAGGCCCGCATTCGGAAGTTCCGGACACCGTAAATGTTCCGAACTGCAGATTCCGTCTTGTTGAGGCCTTCAACCTTATCTTGGGTCTCAGGATTGCACCATAGCGCGCGGTAGACTCCACGATATAAAATGGTAGGTTTGTCAGCCTAAGATGTGCCACAAACGCCAATTGAGGAGGCTGGCGTTTGAGCGGGTATTTATCTAGACTTCGCATTCCATCGTAGCCCAACCCTCCGTGGACCTCAATTCATCAACAGCAGAACCATGTCAGTCACGAAGCCCATCCTCATTTCAGGCTCCGGTCTTGCTTCTTTGCTACTGGCTCAATCTCTCAAGCAGTCCAAGATCCCTTTCAAGATTTTTGAGCGCGATGAATCTTTCATCTTTCGCGCCCAAGGGTACAGGCTCCGTCTTTCAGCGGAGGGCCTTGATGCTATTGAGTCTGTTCTCGATAAGAAGACATGGCAGCATTTCTGGGATGCCTGCGGTAAGACGGGCGGTGGTGGATACCGGGCATTCGATGCAGTCACTGGAGAACAGACTGAGCATGTCGTTGGAGAGAATCTCTTGTCGCGAGATGGAAAGATTGTTGGAATTGCGAGAGGAGATATGCGAAGGATCTTTGCAGAGGGTTGCGAAGACTATGTTGAATGGTCCAAGAATGTCACAGGCTACGAATTAACCGACGATGGTGTTCGCGCCATCTTCTCCGACGGAACAAAGTCCATCGAAGGATCCTTACTCGTCGGAGGTGAAGGAATCTACTCCAAGGTTGCGAGACAAGTCTCGGGCGGAAAACTAAAGGTCTACGACACTGGCGCCAGAGGTATTCACGGCCAAGCTCCGACAACAGCATTCAAGCAGCTCGGCGAGGGAGTCTTCCGACTACGCGACGATACACGGCCCGACGGCCACGCCTTTCTCATGACAAACGTTCGCTCTGGAGATATGGATAACCCAGATGTGAGTTTTGGCTGGACCATGGGCGGAGCACCAGGTGTTATCCGCGCGCCGAATGATAACTACGCGATTGTCGGAAAGGTCGCTGCCGATATCGCAAAGTCAATTGCTCAAGACTGGCACCCAAAGTTCAAGCCTTTGTTCGACAACATGGATGAGGGCGAAGCTGCGTTCTGGAAAATTACCTGCTCAACGCCATCGGGTGTACCAGAATGGAAGAATGAGCCGCGTGTGACGGCCATTGGCGATGCAGCTCACTCAATGACGCCTGCTGGCGGACTTGGCGCTAATACAGCTGTTCGAGATTCAGCGCTGCTTGGAAGATTGCTGCGTGAAGCTGGCGGGTACAGTCCTGGTGTCACCGCTGCTTATGAGAAAGAGATGAGGGTCTATGCTAGTGAAGCGGTTCATCAGAGTTATTCCATGGCTGCCGGAGGTTTTGGGATCAATATCGATGAGGAGAGGACCCCAATTGTCTGAAACGTTAATTGAGTGCGGGGTTTTATGTTTACGAGCGGTTACGTCATGACGTCAGATGAGATTCCCCTCGCTTCAAGAGCGAGAGAACAATTAATACATCTTTAAAAGAACAAGAAATACAGATAATATGCATATAAATAGAATGTGACACTAAAAGTTAAGCAAGCGATTGTTGCGGGACGTCGGATTGTGGCACGGTATCGGGAAACGCGGCATTGCGTAATGCTCTGTGTACGAATCACGTGAGAGCTGATGATTTCTGGCATCTAACAGCTCCTTTCATTTTATTTTGATCTGACTGTCAGCATCGTTTCACGTCTCTCATCTGCCTTCTTCATTGTTCGAATTTCTTGTTTGTTTTGATACAAAAACCATGATTCAAATCACATGATTCTTCTGAGCTGTTGCTCTGTGACTGGTTGACCTCCTACAAAGTTTGCGACAAAACCCTGAAAAGGCGTCACGAAACATTACGACTGCTCCAGATTTATTCCCAAACAACTACTTACGCAAGAAGGGGGTTTTTGACACGGGGGTTTTTGACACGAATTGACCATGCGCAACGACAATTATTCCTCGCTACCAGAAAACTCGACAAGCTCCAATTTTGACGATACTCGTTAATTGACAGCAGATAACGACGATATCACTCTGGCCTCGGGCCTCTATTCACTCGCTTTCTTCTTCTGATATCAGCCAGACGTTCTTTGTCATCCCAACAATCAGTTCCTCTATCAAAGTCAATTCCTCAACCATCGCGATGCTCTGGTCTTGGCGCGATGACGCCTCCAAAAGCGGGAAATGGGTCAGCGTCGTAACAGCGCGCCATCGTCTCGTCAAAATCCTTGGCGTTTTCATCTGTTTCATCTGCGCCCTCACGCTTTGGGAATTCTGGGCAGATCTCTCTGTCGCATACAAAAGAGTCTCCTCATCAAGCCTCACGCAAACTAACGAAACCCAATCCGACTCTTCAGCCACGTTGAAGACCCCGCTCAATCCAAACCCCATCTCTACGAGCAGGCCTCAATTTACTGGACCAACTGAGCAGACAACAAAATTCTGGGAGAACCTTGTTGAGGAACTTTATGCGGCGGAACCTCATGGTGATGAGATTAAACCGCCTAATTCTCTATCACGGGACAAATTCGATCCTCATGGCTCTAAGGCGCAGATCCACACGGACTGGTTGGAAGTGTCCGACGAGGAAGTCGAGTCACTGAAGGAAAATCATGCAAAGTTTGTTCAAAGTCTTCGACATTTGGCTCCAAAAGTACCGTTCAAACGCAACACCAAGGGCGTTGTCATCACTGCCAAAGGATCGGCAGTTGGTGTAGCAGCCACGGCCGTACGGATGCTACGACATGTTGGATCACGTTTACCAGTTCAACTATTCCTTGACTCGGCAAGCGAAGCGGAGCATGAACAGTGCAACGAGACACTATCCGGTCTGCAGGTGCAATGCTTGAATATGGACGATTTCTTGAAGTTGCCTGATACGGCATCTATTCAGCAACCAAAGATTGAAAAGTACCAGTACAAACCTTTGTCGATTATCTTCTCCAGCTTTCAAGACATCTTATTCCTTGACTCTGATGCCTTTCCTATTCGAAACCCGGATCACCTCCTCACCGTGGAACCGTATAAGAGTCGTGGACTTGTGACCTGGCCCGACTTTTGGCTGCCAACTATATCGCCTCTCTTCTACAAGATTGCCGATGCCAAGATGCCCAATGTCACCATCGACTCCAGAAGTTCAGAGTCAGGAGTTATGCTGTACAACAAAGCGAAGCATGCAGACAGTCTCTTGCTCGCGGCATACTACAACTTTTACGGGCCACGATTTTACTATCAACTTCATTCGCAGGGTGCTTGGGGATCAGGTGACAAGGAGACTTTCATGCAGAGCGCATTGGTCCTGGGCAACCCCTATTGGCAGGTCACCAAGCCAGCCAAGCTCATTACCGATGAAAAAATCAACTGGGGGAGCGGCATCTGGCAGGCTGATCCTGAACAAGACTGGAAGCTGCAAACACAAAAAGGACGAAACCAAACAATCGTGTCTACAAGGAAGCAGAAACTAAGGATAACCGAGGACGAAGTAAACATTACAAGTACAATGTTTGCCCATCTCAACAGAGTCAAGTTTGATACAAGGCACCCAAGTCAGGTACTGGAAGACCTGGTACCTGAGCGTCCTGACGGAACTCTCTCACGGCTTTGGGGAGACGACGTCGACAAGATCACTGATGTTGCTGGATACGATCTTGAAAAGGCCATCTGGGAGGAGGCCATCAAGGCTAATTGTGACCGAGAATTAATGGAGGAATGTGACAAGATACGAAAGTATTACGAGGCAACGTTTTAGATGGGATGAGTGAACGCTCACACGGCCGTAATAATAATGTAGATATATTTTTATTGTCATCATAGCCTATTCAGAATACATGTTTATTCTCATTTGATATGTCCCTCAGATGTGCTTGCTGCTTACTTCTTAGGGGCGTACTTGATACCGCTGTCCGGGCAAGAACTCTTGCTTCCATCAGGCTCACTGGCCACAAACTGGCCATCCTGAAGCGAACCCTGAACATTGAAATGATACCAAACCTCACTCAATGAGCCATTGGAGCATCCGATGGTCACACGAGCACCATGGTGTTCAGCCAAAGCATCCACAATCTCATCAGCAGTGTAAGTCTTTGTCTTGGAAGGCTTGATACCAGCCTCAGCGAGCCACTTGTACGTAGGAAGAGTCTTGAACAAGGAGATAGTCTTCTTGACGTAATCAGCAGCTTCGGCGCCGGTCTCGTAGTTGGTGTAGCAGCTTGGCTCGAGGGTGCTGATACATGTGCCGTGCTTGTTGAACTCGTGCTCCCAGAGGGATTCGTCATTGCCGTCTTGGCTGACCCAGTACTTGTCCATGTAAGACACGGTCTTTTTGCCGAGGAACTTTGTTACAAGGTCCTTGATGTTGGTGTACTCCCGGGACTTGTCGCAGAACTGGGGATATGTGCCGTCGCAGTAATCAGGCCAGAGACCGTGAATGGTCCATGAGTCTGGAATCTGTTAGTTTGAGAGACTGGGATTGGTGGCGGTTGGATGTACCATGAGGTCCAGCTACAGGGTCACTGTCCCAGAATTGAGTCTGAAGAAGCTGGCCAGCGGGAATAAAGCAGCAAGTGTCTTCAACAGCAGTGGTGTTGTGACATGACAGAGGAAGATCCTTTGAGCAAAACTCAGCAGTGGGTTTACCACCAGCAGAGCAAGACTTAGCCTGCGCTCCAGCAAGGTAAAGCGCAAGAGGGATGAGAGCCTTGATGAACGTCATTTTGAAGCTTAAGTTTTACCGACAAAATCGCATAGTCTTTACGAGAAATACAGGCGATACTTATATTCCGCTACAAAATACACGTGGGAGGTAAGTAAAATGTTTATCCTCCTTAGTGTCGGACAAAGTAGACAGATGAAGCAGTTGTGTACGGAGCAGACAAGGTGGTAACACTGATAAGCAGCGATCTGTATCGTCACAGAACCCCACGTGCATTGTATGCCAGATTATTACCAGGACCTTTTGTCGCAGCCAATGAGAAAGCGAACTGACACATTGCTGGATGTTGATCGGCGACAAAGGGACCTTTGGGGGAGGGAGATGTTGCAGACGTCGGCCAATGCCGTTTGAAAGGCTTTGTGGCATGAATGTTTTGCACTTTCATAATCTTTGTGAGGTTTTACCAATTGAATTGAGAGGGTGAGTTGTGTTGTATTGTTGATGGGAGTTGATCGAGATTGAGGGGAGAGATGATGGATCCTTGTAGATCGATGCCGATTTATCCGCCAACGGTCAACGGTATTCAATTGGGAATGCGGAATTTACCATCTTTTTCTGTACTTGCCTATAAAGGTTACCGAGCATCCAAACTCAATTCTCTTTGCAGAGATGGCTGGATGACTGCTTAATTGGTGGCTGGATGATCGGGCAGGTCGACAACCGATCAGCGGAGATACGGTTGACAGATCGGACCAGTTTCTTTCAGAAGGTCCAAGTTGCACTGACTGGCGTTTGGCGGCATTGAGGCGACAAAATACTCAGGAATCACTGGTGGCTTCCATCACTAAAGGCGGCACGGTTATTTCGCGGGCTCATAGAACTCCCTGTAATGGACAGACCTTAGCCCAATTGCGATGGCCGTCCATTGATTGGCGATTTGGGCCGCTACCACTTTTATCCGTCCTGTTATCGGCGGGGACAAGTGAATCAATGGGCGTCGGAGGTTGCCGCTACCACGGACAGTACCGCAGATAACTTGAAGGTTCAAATCAACGGAGTAAATTCATCCGCAATTAGTGACCATCAAGCAGCGTTCATTCCGCCGTGACCTTATCTTATCGCACATCACAGTGTCCCTGCATGGACCTCGCTTGTCGGGAGTATCGTTATCACGAAAGAAACATTTCTCTACAAAGTTTGTGACAGCAAACGCATGAGCGGCATAGAAACATCATCCGACATCAAGTTATAAACGGAAAGGAAAAAAGAAATTATTGTTGATCAGTGGTCACGAGAGTCATTGAAGTTTAAGTGATATTTTTGGCTCGTTGGTGTTGGGAACTTCATCAACCTCAAACAATCTAAACACTTGCACAGCCGCATCATACCTTGTTGGCATGTCCCTTGTGTACAAGATCGGCATTTGCATTTCGCATTGCGCATTGATGCCATCGATAACTATGTCTATGCAGAAGTTATTTTAAGAGTTTATCGGGTTGGGATGAAGGTTGATGGGCTGTCAGATTTCTCTTCTCAAACAGATCATTCTCAACAGTGAGAGGCTCGAAGAAGTCTGTACGACCAGAAACTGAAGGCATTTTTCCAGCCTCGCGTCACAGCAAGCCAAGGTCATGGGTTCGGGCTCTGCATCAAGCATTGTCCTTTTCTTTTCCTCGGCCTTGGCATTGAGATAAGATAACTTCAGCTCAGGGGCAGAGCCGGCCGAAATCCGAAACCCCCGCCACAAGCGTGCAAAAATCTCCGATCATCTCCAAGAATCCTCCATCCCTTTTCAGGTACCCAGTTGCGAACCTCTAGGGCTGAATTGTCATAGGGCCGTGTACGGATACGGCCGTGAAATGATGAGCTCGCTTCAAGGGTGAGCTTCGTGCCGTGCCCACTAGAAATTTAATATCAGATCATTCAATGAGTCGCTGTTTTCGCTTGTCGGCAACAGCGGAATATTGTCACACTTTGGTGACACTCAACCATCGTAGCAATGTTAGGCCAACGATCGATGAACTACGCGATAAGCAGCATGGATGAAAAAATAGAGTTTACCTGTCATCTGACTCTTAGTGACACCTAACATTAGAAGCATTGCATAATACACAATGCCGTTCTTCTTCTGTCTTGTCTTAATGGCATTATCAGCAACAATCAATACTGAAATGCATGACTGTAGGGTAGCATTTGATCTTGGTGGAGTCCCTTCTTCTCGATTGAGAAACGAACAAGACAAATCGGGCATCCCTTTCGCCAAACTTTCTATTCTCGTCACCATCACCCATAGTTTGTTTTACCATCTCAGGTGAAAATGCAAATGCCATCCCTGCCATGATGTGATGCTCAGCAGCTCTGCCTGACAGCTGCTCTGTGGCTGCGGGCCGTTTGATGTCCATTGCGCACTAAAAGCTACCCACTGACTTCTGTTTCAAGCTCTTCTGGGAAACGTTGCCGAGGGAGCAATCAAAACGAGACGGATCAACCGGGGAGAGTCCACTTTTCGTCGATCCGGCATTGGTGTTTTGTTCAGGTGGTGGCGTTCTCAGCTAAATGCATTTAAGATTGCAGATGGGTACTGAACTCACTATATAGAAGAAATCACCTGAAACGAATCTTTCTGGAACAAAAACTGAAACTAACTATTCCGAGAGAATCTTGGATTTGCGCCTTGACTCTACGCTTTGGCATAGCGCTTTTCCTAGTCTGGTAGACGAGCTTCTATCCTGGTCGTGATTTTCGGCCGTTTTTTGCCTTATGCGTTAGCGGAAGATGCTGGTCAATGATGTTCATAACAGATCGAGACGAGCAATAGCCGAAGAACACGACTAACATCAAGCCGATGAGTCGACTGAATACTCACCAAGAGCAGAAAAGCAACATGTGATATGCAATCTCGTTATCATGCATACAATTTCAACACTGCAGTAGTGTCTTCCTCACATCCATCTCAACTGACTCGAACCCCTGCCAGCTAAATTTGGAAGAAACAAACAAACGTCAAAGCCCTTCACCGTCACCACCAACCTACGGTAGAGCCTCATGAAACGTCTGAGTGGCGATCGGATTGACACTAGGTCATGGCTCAAACCCCTGGACCCGAGTTGACCGAGCTCTGTCGTGCTGACCAGCATCGATGCCCAAGTTCCTGTCACTCATGACTCTCGACATGAGAGCTCAACTCAGCTTAAAAGGAAGCTCATCGCCAGCTTCAATGTCTTGTTTCTTTTCCAGCATCAACAGTCGTTCTATCTGCTTTTTTCCTATTATCTCTCTTTTCTTTTTTATTTCCTTATTACTTTCGTTTCTGAGTTTCTCTTAGTCACTCGCTACTATTATCAACCACTCTCGCTTTACAAGCTCAAACAACTACAACTACTACAATCTTATTTTTTTATTATCATCATTCCAACACTCGTTTAACGCCATGCGTTTCTCTGCTGGACTCATCCCTGCCTTGGGAGCTCTTGCTTCGCTGGGCGAAGCAACTCCTACTTTCCTCGGTGGTGGAGCATCAGGCTCTGCTGGCGGCGAGATCTCAGGCGGCGCTGATGCCCATCTCGGAGCAGGAGCCGGCGGTAATGCTGGTGCAGGTGCTGGTGCTGGTGCAGGAGCCGGTGCTGGTGGTCACCTCGGTGGTAGCCTTGGCGGTGGAGCTTCTGGTCATATCGGAGGCGAAGCTGGAGGTGAAGCCGGAGCCGGAGCTGGTGCTGGTGCCGGCGGAAAGGTCGGTGCTGGTGCTGGTGGCAAGGTCGATGGTCACCTTGGAGGTGAGATCGGCGGCAAGATTGGTGGAGGTGCTGGCGCTGGTGCCGGTGCAGGAGCTGGAGCTGGAGCCGGTGGAAAGATCGGTGCTGGCGCTGGCGGCAAGGTTGGCGGTGAAATCGGTGGTGAGATCGGCGGCAAGATTGGTGGAGGTGCTGGTGCCGGAGCCGGTGGAAAGATTGGGGGTGAAATCGGCGGTGGTGCCGAGGGTCACCTAGGAGGAGGCGCTGAAGGAGGTGCTGGTGCTGGTGCTGGAGGCAGTGCTGGCGGTAAGATCGGAGGACATATTGGAGGTGGTGTCAAGGGCGGCCTTGGTGGAGGCGCCGGTGGCAACGCCGGTGGTCACCTTGAGGGCGATATCAAGGGTGGAGCTGGCGGCAAGATTGGAGGTGGTGTTGGAGGTAAGATCGGAGCTGGCGCTGGTCTCGGTGCTGGTCTCGGTCTCGGCGGTCTTCTCGGTGGTGGTATTGAGTGGAACGCCGGCGGTGGTGCTGACTGGCACACTGGTACTTCTTGCAGCATCGGCAACGCTTGGAAGGATCACATTCTCTTCCAGGGTATCTGCGCTCCCGAGACTTCGACTACTCCTGCTGTCAACCTCGGCCTCAACCTTCCCAGCTGCCAGATCACTGGTGACATCGGCTTCGCTTGCGGTGCCGACTTCCTCACTACTCCCAACGTTCGTGTTGGTCTCGGTGGCATCTCTGCTTACATCGAGATCGATCTCTCTGCTTCCGCTGCCGTCCACCAGTCTGTCGAACTCTTCGCTGCTCCTAAGCTTGGTATTGCTATCCCCGGTCTTGACGCTGAGCTGAAGGCTGCCATTGAGGCTGCAATCGCTATTGATCTCGTTGTCGGCTGTGGTAAGGCCATCGATCTCTCTGCTGGTGTCTACGTCAAGTTCCCCGAGTCCGCCTACGTCGATATCTCTCTTCTCACCAAGGAGGTCATCCACGCTTCTCTCGAGGGTCTCGTCACCAAGGCTCTCCCCGTTGGCGTCGGTGCCGATGTCGAGCTTGGTGCTGGTATCGATCTTCAGCTTGGTCTCCGTCTTCGTTCTGAGCTCAGCATTGGCGGCGGTCTCGAGATCCCTGTTCTCGGTCTCGGTGGCAAGGCTGGTGCTGATGTTGGCTTCGGTGCCGGTGTCTGGTTCTCTCTCTTCGACTACACTGCTACCATTGGCGGTGGTGCCGGTGCCAGCGCTGGTATTGATGTCACTGGTGAGTTCGGCTGCAACCTTGGTCTCGCTATCGACAAGAAGTTCGACTTCAGCGGCGGTCTCTTCGGTCTCATCCCCAACCTCTCCGTCGGTCTCGCCAAGGGTATCAAGTCTACCTTCTCCCAGAAGACCCGTGGCACTTGCGGTAGCTTCATCGGTCACTTCAAGAAGGGCGGCTTCATTGGCGGTCCCACCATCTCTGCTTCTGGTGCTATCACTGCTACTGGTGGTGCTTCCGCCGACATCACCATTCCCGCTGGCGTTACCCACTCTGTTGAGTTCTCTGGCTCCATCGGTGTTCCTGATGTTTCTGCCTCTGTCGACATTCCTGGTGCTTCCGGTGACCTCACTGGCTCTGATTCTCTCCCCGTCGCTACCAGCGCTGCTGAGATCCCCTCCGACTCTGCCTCATACGAGGCTCCCGCTGGTACTGCCTCTGGTGATGTGACCGGCTCTGCCGAACTCCCTGTTGCTACTGGTTCCGTTGAGGTTCCTGCTGGCTCTGCTTCCGGCGACCTCACTGCCTCCGGTGCCATCCCCACTGGACCCGAGGGTGTCCCCGCTCACACCATCCCCGCCGGCGGCGATGTCACTGCCATCTTCGGTACTCACACCGCTGGTGCCACTGTCACTGTCTCCGGTTCCGAGGGCTTCACCACTTACATCTCTGGCTCTACTGGTTTCACTACCGTTGTCTCTGGCTCTGAGGGTTACACCACTGTCCTCTCCGGCTCTGAGGGTGACTTCACTACCGTTGTCTCCGGATCTGCTGGCTTCACCACCGTTGTCTCTGGCTCTGAGGGTTTCACCACTGTCGTTTCCGGTTCCGAGGGCTACACTACTGTCGTTCCCGGCGACTACCCTGCTGCTACTGGCGGTTCCGACTACAACCTTCCCTCTGCTCCCGCTGGTGGCAACGCTGATGCTACTTCTGCTGGCAACGTCCCTGCTGAGTCTGGTAGCCTCCCTGCCAGCACTGGATCCCCCGATTCTGGCAAGCCTGCTGCCACCACCGGCTCTGGATCCGATGCTGAGGAGACCTCTGCCCCTGCTGTCACTGCCGCTCCCGATGCTTCTGGCATGATCACCAGCACCATCCGCGAGACCCACGTCTACACCATCACCTCTTGTGCTGCCTCTGTCATCAACTGCCCTGCTTCTTACACTCAGAAGATCGTCACCCAGACTGTCATCGAGCGCACCACTGTCTGCCCTGCCACTGCCACTGCTGTCCCTGAGACTCCCGTCGAGGGCGGCAACGGTTCCAACCAGGGCGGTGACTCCAAGCCTGGTGAGGGTTCTGACAACCGTAACAACGGCTCTGCTCCCGCTCCTACCTCTCCTCCCGATGCTGCCAAGACCACCATCGACCTTGTCACCATCACCCAGGACGTCACCACCATCGTTCCTTGCACCAAGTTCGTCACCAGCACCTTCGTTGCTCCCACCACTGTCCACGCCCCTGCTGCTCCCACTGTCACCATCATTCAGGGACACACTGGCCAGGCTCCTCAGGAGACTGGTACCCAGCAGCCCGGTGCCTTCACCACTCTCACCCGAGTCCCGGCTACTGCCACCGACTCTGGTGCCTCACCCACTGAGGGCTCTGAGCAGCCTGCCAACCCTCAGGCCCCTGGTAACGCTGGACCTGGTGCCCAGCCTACCTACAACGTTCCCTCTAACGGAACCATCCCTGGAGGCAAGCCCTCCCCCACTGACCAAGTTCCCGTTGTCGCTGGAGCTTCTCTCGTCAGTGCTGGATCTATGCTCCTCGCACTTCCTATGGCTCTTGCCTTTGTCATGTAAATAGCTTAATACCGGAAGCCCTTTGGCTTTCAACAGATAGAACGTAATCCATATGACTTCGAAAAGTTTCTTCTTTATGTTTGCGACCCTTTCAACTTTTGACTCTTGTGACTGCTTGCGTTTGACTGGTTGCCGAAAAGTCTCTTCACTCCAAGTTCTTTTGGGGCTTCCTTGAAGGCTTCTGTGACTTGCATCAAGTTGATTGGCATGTTAATTGATGTTTGTCAGCTACTTCTACTCGATCAATACTGCGTATGTATCCATGGTCTTGGTGTTCTCGTTTCGTCAATTGCCAGCGCGCTATGGCCCACGCATTGGATCACTGGTGTGTATTCAAACAACACTGTTGTTGACCAACTCGACTGGCTGTATAGTGCAAAAAAGTACGCTGTAACAGCGAAGCCTGGTCGCATTGTATTTGGCAACCACTGTTTATGCTGAGTTGGACCGATCGACAGTCGACCATCAGTTGCAGCCAAACATGCTACACGACCGAGACAGTGCAGTCAGAACTGGGTCTCAGGTAAAATCGTACGCCTGCCACCTGTCGAGTCTTTCTTGCAATGCATTGGTAATAGGCCTTGGTTCAAGGTGACCATTATGAAGCCTGAAAGGCCCGGGTTAATACCCGGGCCAAGGGGCAACTATGAACGATGAGGATGTACAAAACACCCGACTGCGCTGCAGCGACGTCGTGAAAATTAATAAATGTACTTATTTAGTTATAGACAGAGAAAAACCATCACCGTAACGCCCTTTTTCGTGTATTGCCCAAACGCTCAAGCCGCCCAATCCGTTCCGTGTATGCTTATCTTGATGACCTAACCTTTGACACATGCACCACGGTTTCGTTTTTGACCATGATACCCCCAACGCCCGCTGGATGTTCCAAATTAACTGAACTACTGGGACCCGTCACAGTAGCGATGTTTCCGTGCTGCTGATCTTCGTGCTCGAACTCTGAATTGAAAGATTCGCTCCCGCTCGGCTCGCTTCTAGCAAGCTCGTGTGTAGAGCTTGACTCGTCCTTCCCTATAGTTCCGAGACGAATGGAATGCTTTGTTTGACTTCGACCGTAGTTGCTGGCGAAGTTGTTCGACCCTGAACGGATCGATGATACAGGGTTTGTGCAGGTGAAGAGATAGAGGCAGGCTGGTCGGATGATGGGAAGACAGGCTATAAAGGATTAGTAGGAGGTACGAGGAAACTTGGAGTGTAAGACTAACTGGATACTGTAACTAAGTTGACCTCGACTGATGCCCATATAATGACTGGAGCCAATTGCCATGTCATGTCCACTGACTTGTTGTCGAATGATGCCGACACACTGACAATGACGAGACCAGCTACGCAAACCCTGGGAGCCATGTTAGAACGAAGCCGTCAGCGAGAACACCAAGAGAGATCTTACAGAATACCGAACATAAACATGAAGATAATTGCAATCTTCTGCAGGGTCGGGAGCTGAAGCTTCTGGATCTGAACAATGGGGAGGATCAAGATACCAACGTCTATCAGAACGTGCGCAAGGACAGTGCCAAAGAAGAAGTCACTGCTCTTGATGGCGCAGGTAAAATGTTTCATCGTAGGATCCCAGAATGCTCGCACAGGGTAACAGTGAAAGGTCGTGAGGAATGTCTGAGCCAATGTGAGCTTATGCCTTGCGATCTCTCAGGATTGCTTACGCGAACGAGGATCCAAAGAATGGAGCAGACCAACAAGACTGAGACGAAGATCTGGATGTTTGCGACGCGGAACATGCGCCAGTAGAAGGACAAGATGGAGATCTTGGCGAAGAACAAGGTGAAGGCGTAGAAATGTTCCATGATGAAAAGATATTTCTTCGTTGTGTAATTGGCTTCCGTAAAGGTCATGCCTTCTACGTCCTTCGCGTGCAAGCCGAAGCCATGGTGAATCCCTTGTGAGAAGTCAGCAATTGTCGTCGTCGATGTCGAGGAGAGGTCGTACAGATAGGCAACACGGTGCCCCAGCAAACGGCAGTGACCTGCACGCTGTTAACAATAATTCCAGGTAGTCGTCTGTCTATCAACGTACATAGCTTAGACAAGCAAAGTAATCATCCCACCAAAACTTTATTCTCGTGATCCTTCGGCTGACAATGCGTAGAATAAGGAAGATAGTCGCAGCTGCAAAGGTAATGTACTCGGCCGCCCAAAGATCAGGTTGCCTTGACCGCATTTCGATATATCTCGTGCAGCTTCAAGAAAGAAAAAAGACAATTGAAGTCCCCTCGATTAGCGAAAACTGGATGTGGAACTCCCGGGATGATATACGTCTGCCGACCATGTCAGTGAGCGCTGTCGATCATTTCATGCGGCTAAGCAGCCTTGTAAGGATGCTGTGCTAGACCAAGCCTCGATCCAGAGGTAGAATGTTCCGACAGAGGGTGAGGGTAAGCCGTTGATGGAAGGTCTAGGCTGCGTTATGCGTGGAAATTGTGAAGCAAAGACCATCTGCGAAGAGGCTAATGGATAAAGAACTATTGAGCCGTTTACTAATCTTGGCGATCGGAACATGTGCAAGCCTGTAAAATGATAAGCAGCCACAATTAACTACAGACCGTCTAGCATCTTGAAGACGGACGGGGTTGCATCGTTACGGTGAAGGCAAGGCGAGGTGTCGCCAAGAACAGAAGCACTTGTTTCATCTTGGACATTCGTAAGGAAGTCAGACCGGAAATGCCGAGTTACTGTTGGTCATTGAATGCCGACTAACCCAAATATTCACTTCAGGCTTTGCAGACAAGTTGGTTGTACGGTACAGTAGCAGTCAAGCGTGTCACTAGGATCCAGTCCCCAGGTTCCAGAACCAGGGTTCTCCATGATCTTCAGGCTTATTCATCAGGATTAAAGGCATCTTATTCGACAGGGCTTTTAGTAGTGCAACACCCCGGTGAAGCGGCTGATGCGATCCGGCGTTTAGCTTTAAACTCTATTATCCAACTCGAGTTTGAGCCTTGAACCGTCGCCGTTTTTCATCGTCTCTTGGCCTAGATTGTTTCAAATTTCCACCCATCACTTAGTGTCGATCTCGATATTGTCGCGTGATTTGGTCTGTGGTTACTGGTTCATTGTTCCGGGTCGAGACTCAACCGACAGATTGGGTGTTGAGATGCTACCCTGCCCTCCGCTCGTGCTGAAGGTTCACTAGTTTTTGGGCAGCATACAGGGGCCGGTATTTTCAGGGCGAACGCGCTTGGAATAATATCACAGGCAGTCACACAGTGCAATGACCCGAACGCCTTGGAAAAGTCTGAAGTGCACTGACTTTGGAGGGAACACATGTCGGCCACTTACCAGAGTTTGAACTTTCGCAGCTTAACACGAGGCTCGGTAACTTTGCAACGTGTTTGACAAGAGCTAATGAACCGGTACCTACATGTTGACTTGGATATTCGCGATATCACATTTTCGCTCCTGTCTTTAAAGCAAATGCAGGTTATCGATTCGAAAAAGCAATATTCAGGCATCAAGCCAGAATAGTTTAGGTTCCGAGAATAAATTCCCATGTCTCTGCCCATGAGGAACGTTGGCCGACGTCAAGGATCAGGCTGGGGCCTGTCGATCATGTCCAGGGCCTATGCTGGGCATCGACACGCGGAGGCGCCGTTCTGTTGCCAATTTATTAACACGGGACGATCAGCTTCATTCACGCCAAAATATGTTACGTGCTCACGGTAACGGACGTTGAACCATTCGGGCCTTTAGCTCAATCGTTTAAAAACCCAATCGGAATTGATCGAGGCCAACCATTGACACTATTGATCCTCCAGCCAAGTTCAATTTGAGACCAGACTAGGATAAGTAAATGAATAGATGGTAATTGTAAACCTTGCACCCAGTGACGCGGAAAACTGCTACCCTGCCTTCCCCAGTTTCACAACCGAGGGTCGGCATATGAAATGTCAAATATGACAGGGAATCGTTGAAAATGTTTCGTGTGGAGATTGGGAAATGTTTTATGACAAATAAGAACCAGACAAGGTAATGACTTGCATTTTTCAGCTGAGCTTGTTCAGAAACGATATCGTATTTATTATCGGGCAATGAAATTTCCATGTGAGAATGTACCGGGTTCACTATTTAGTAAAGGCAAAAAGGTTCAGTCGCAAACGATGGTCGATTTTCTAGCCCGTAAACTAATATAACCACGATAACAGCTAATCTTAGTCACAATTTTCTTACGATGAGGTTTCATTCCCGTCGATCTTGCTTAGTCGAAGATGACAAAAACATTGTTTGTGCGTGGTCAAAAGGGGCAGGGCATACAATTCCCCGCCTCCTCGAACCCTGAATGTGCCAACTGCAACATACTCATCGTGCGCGAAGCAACATTGAGTGCCGCGGCGGTATCCGTTAAACTTTGGCATTTTGGTAACATCGACTCCACATAGACGCAGATACACGATTCATGACAGGTGTAATGGTGAGGCTACTCCCGCGTTTCTCGATTTTCCCGGTGAGTTACAGCTGGCATATCATCAAACATTATCCCCTGCGGAGGGAAGAGCTTATAATTGATGATCATTGCTGTTGTTGAGCCGTTCAATAGCCCATGTTAGGATCATGGCTCCAGGTGCAGCTGATTGACCTGAACCTGACGAAGGTTTCGTATGGTTCAAAGCTTCAAGTTCAAAGGAACCTGCTGGATACCGTTAGTAACGAAGGCTTTTGTTGAGGCTTTCCATTGCTCCTATTCAAACACTGCGTAACTGAGAAAAGCTATCACAGTGAAGATCTGTGTCTCAATCCTCCATGCAGAATGAAATTGAAGGCCCTAAGAAACCATTCCGAATGATTCCCGCACTGCACTTACTAGCAGCTGATATCGGTCTTCGATGCTGCTATTAATATACATACCCATTACAGAAAATTCAGTCCGAAAGAGATTTTGAGCTGGATGTTTCCATGTAACAGGCACAGAAAAATCTTGAGGCGTGAGAACCTGTACCATGTTCCTATCATTCGCTTTGTTAACAGTGCGAGATACCTAGAGCCTATTCTCACGACTTGCAATTTCTCCTCTAGTAATTCCTCCTGAGGTTCCTATAGTGAGCTATAGCGGAAATTACAAGCCATAAGAAGAAACCGGAGACTGCTGATACAGGTAACCAAGGATACAACAGTCTTTTTCCTATCTCAAACCATGAAATTCAAACCCGGAACAAGCTCACCTGAGTATTGCAGCTTGTATTGCATAAACATTCGGTGGCGATGCCGACCATGATTTGCGAGCCTGAGATAGGACACATACGAGACCAGAAGTGTTTTGTTTTTTATACCGTCGTGCCAAGGGATTGGTAACTGTGCAATGCGATATGCCTTGACCTTCAACCCCCAGCCAGATATATCGACTTTACTATGACCTGGGCCACATTCGCACTTGATAGTGAGTATGATTTGGAAGGCATTTATTGCGAAACTTCGCGTTGCTAGTTCTATGAGCACTAAAGAGCTCAAGATGGATCATTATGGTACATAGGCAGTGCTTTTTGCTGTGCAATTCAGTGCTTTTGCTGGCCGAGAGCCGAAGCTTACCGCGCATCTCACCTATATTTTCCTCAAATGGCCTATGTGTTGCCGAAATAGGCGAACCTCCATGCTTCGAAGACGTAGTCTCAATAGCTGAAACTGAACTCGTGAGCCTCTGATCAATCTAGAACGACTGCGGCTTGCGTGGAACTACAAGCTAGCCATTTGGAGGTGCCGGCGTGATGCAAGTCCCAGATTCGAATTAGTGGATTCTTGGGATCAAAAATACGACTTCTAGCACTCAAATTTGGTGCGGCACGAAGTACCATCTATCATGAGTTTAGGGTAAAAATCGCTTCCTCAGCTTTCATTTTCGCGCTACTGGAAGTCTGGTACCCAATTGGACTATGTATTTACTGGTCGAGCCCACGACCAGCGTTCATTCAAAAGCACCATAGCCAGTAGTTTTGCCACTAAGTCAACATTTCGCATTCACTACTGTCGATAGATCGCCACGTTGTCAATAGTCGGGGCCGAAAAGAGCTCAAGTAGGATCTTGGAAACCCAATCGAGGGGTTCAGCTGTCCCTCATCAGATCAGTAAACGCCATAACTGGAACATTTTGGTTGGTATACTGAGACAGATGAACTGGTTCTGGAATCGCTTATGCCTATATGCACTGGTCTGGACCACGAGGCCTCTTTTGTGCTTCTAGATATAAAAACCTGGGCGTCGCGAAGTCATTCTGAGAGCGAACCAAATTCCAATTTCTTCCTTGATATTTCTCGTACTGTGACCTTGAGCTTAAGGATCTCTATAAAGGATCTCAGAACACCAAATTATCACAGCCACCAAATCTTTCAGAACACTTTCTTCTCTTTAGTCTAATCATGCCCGCTCCTGCTCGCCCCATCCGCGGCAGACCCCCTGCCTTTTCTAAGCAGGACGAGGATCTCTGGAAGGCTTACGCCAAAGCACTCCAGGCAAGGTTCTTTAGCAATCTTGACACAAAGAATGAGATCTTCTATGCTGCTCCCGTCGGGGTGATGGGCATCCCTGGTGGTGACAATATCCCTCAGGAGATCATCAACAGAGGAGTTTACGAGATTGGCGATGCTCTCATGCAATTGGACACTCCTGTATTCGCTGCGGGGAGCAAGAAGTACTCCCAGCGACTTCAAGAGTAAGACGCACTTCACAATATTCGAAACCTCAGCGATGACTAAAGTACCCAATAGAGCTCTAGGGGCCGTAAGACTCGGAAGGAATCGAGATATGGGTGCCGAGAAACGAATGAACGACATCCTCGCTAAGGTCGGAAAGCTCAATGCAGTGTATGCGGAGATGAGCGAGAAAGCATTGGAATTGTACGCGGGCGATGAGGATAAAGGAAATCAAAATTTCAAACATTGGACTCAACAAAACGTAAGATCTTGAATGATTGCTGATGGCATTAAATCCTCATTGTCTTAGAAGAGTTACTAATCACCTAACATCTTTACAGTACCCGAGTCTTGTGTCTTTGGCTGCAGAGAGGCAATCTGCCGTTGCGACTGAAGCATCTCTACGTGCTCAGTTGGACGGCCCTGGCGGCTCACAGCTCAATGAACAGAGACGGAAGGTGTTCAATGCTAGTGACTCGAATGTGGACTATCCTGGTTTCAACATGCCGTGTACCTCAAGCTTTGGCAACATCATCAACGGTTCTTCTGATCTTCCTGAAGGCAGTATTAAAGTGCCTCGACCTGCCTATGCCATCGACAATTCTTACAGAGACACGGTTGGAAACTGGATCAGAGGCACCGGCGGCGAGAACAAGCTGAACTTGGCCTTCAACATCAATGATGCCAAGTCAGACAATTGGGACCAGTTCGGTTTCGTCAATGTGAACGCCAATGCAGGCCGGATTTACAGCACTTTCTTCAAGGCGAGCTATGTTCAGGACAATCAGAAGAAGGAGGATTTCATCGCGGCTCAGGATGTCGGCTCTGAACTCTCAGTGCAGCTGTCAGCGGCAGAAGCGGGTATCTTTACTGTCAAGCCAGGTGACTGGGATGTGCCTAACATCATGGAGGAGTACCCAAACTTTCAGCCTGAGGCTGCTCGCAACATTGGTCCTGCGGCCAGAGTTGACCAAGTCATTCTGGCTTACAAAGTGGTCATGAAGCTCTCTCTGCCCGCTAAAGTGGCTGAGCGTGTCAATGACCTAACTCAAAAGGCCAAGAGTACCGGCGGATCAGTGAGCTTCTTTGGGTTTGAGGTTGGGTTTGGTGGAGGAAGCAAGGACGAGGCCAACGTCTCTGGTTCATCCATTGAGATTCGCAAGGACCTTGGATATCCTGTTCTATTGGGTGTGAAGGGCAAGAAACTTCCAGGTCTTCGAACTGGTCGCTAGTTGGTGTATGCCCAAGCATTGAGAGGGCTGTTGAAGTAGAACACTAAAGTTCTGGAAAAGGGTTTCTTATTGTAGATATTATGTGCAGGACTGAATATAAGTGATTCAAAAGAACAATTCAATAACATAGTACCTGACGTTAAACACATTAGGCAACAAGTTTTGTGCTATGTAGTGCTTTCACCAGTGACGTGATTCGCTGACTCAGGATCATGCATCGACGTATGAGTCAATCAGACAAGATGTCAGATGGAAAATAGATTGGCCTTGGGCTTGTCAGCATTAAGAATTCCCAAGAAAAATTGCGTTCCCCACGATAAAATGGAGGAACAAGACCTTCTTCAACAGCTCAAGGACACGCCGTTCGCCTGCTCATCTCTGTCACGTTTGAGCAGTGGAAGCGCCAACTATGTCTATCGAGGCATTCTAATCGATGCCATTCCCACCAGAGATGAATCCTGGAATATGAAAAGTGTTATCGTGAAATATTCACTTGGTCATATACCGGGAAATTCTGGGTTTAAACTCGACTTGATTCGCTGCGTATGTCTACATTTCATCTTCTTTCCCACCAAAGTTAAAGAACCGATGTCCATAAGCTAGCAAAGGGCTGTACACTGACCTTGCCATCTACACAGTCCGTCGAGAATGTCGTCCTCAAGTACTTGAATCAGTCATCACTGACGACCATGAAAGTCAAGATCCCTGTTACTTATTTTCTGGATCGTGATGCTCGCAGAGGCATTGCAGTACAGGAAGACTTCCACCAATCGACTGACATAGCATCCATCATACGTTCAACAGAAATGAGTGGCTCTTGGACACGATCAAAGGCACTGTCGACTAGTCGAGAAGTTGGATACTGGCTGCGTTGCTTCCATGAATGGACCTCAGAACCTCAACAAGCAGACTTCCGAAGCAAGGTTGGCTGCAACGAGCCCATGCAAAGACTCAAGCATAAAGTCACCTACGGCGCATTCATTGACATTTTGAAGAACTTTCCCGATATCCTGCAAAAGAACGTTGGGGTTCTGAAAAAGGTCCAAGAACGAGCAGAACTCGAGCTCCGAGATCTGACGAGTAGTAAGAATGGACCAGATCGAGGTATGATCCATGGAGATTGCTGGATGGGAAAGTGAGTTACAGGAACGCTTCAAGCCGACATATACAGCCACTCTGACTCCCAACAAGTGTTCTGCTATCGAAATCTCCTACGGCCCCAATCGGCCCTCGCTCAAATACAGAGACTGTCTTCATTGACTGGGAAATGTGTCAATTTGGCCATCGAGCGTACGACTTGGGACATATGATAGGGGATCTGTATGAGGCGTATCATTTTCACAACTCGGATATCGCTTTGTCGATGATACGTGGCTTCATGGATGGTTATGGGGAGGTCGACGACGATATGGCATTCAGAACGGCTATTCACACCGGTGTGCAGTTTCTGGGCTGGCATAATCGTCGTGCCCCGTCGGACTCTGTGAAAGGGACTGAAGAACAGATTTCGAGTGCAGCATCGATCTCAACAAACATTATTGTCAATGGCTGGCAGCGGGAAAAACAGTGGTTTCAAAGTACCCCATTGGCACCGTTGCTCCATCCTGGTACATAGGTTACGGCATTTATGAACAGGCTCATTACCTGGTACGGACCAACTTTCAAGCGACTACCGAAAGCGTGTCTCTCCGTCTGGCGATGAGCCATATGGTATTCCAAGCCTTTTATAGAGTTACCATCTATATGTAACAGACAAGGAATCAAAGGATTTTCTTTCACTGCCGATCGTTTCCCTCTGTGAATGCTGTAAGACGGCGCAATACAGCTCGCACAATGAACCTAACACGGTTTAGCGCCATATTCCAGTGGCACTGTTTTGTGACAGCCTCCACCTCGATCAATGTTCCCCATTGGGAATAACCTCATGTAAGACGCCCAACATGCGACAGAGGATTGACTATAAGACAGGTGTTGTGCCCAGATGAATGCTATCAAACAAATAATCTCGTGCCTTGATCAATACACATCGAACTATCTTATCTATTCAATCAACTCTTGGACAATGTATCCTCACCAGTTTGACTCCCAACAACAGACCCTGCCATCCGAATTACCGGCTGAAACAGTCCATCATCACGATTACACATACCAACCCAGCCTTCATCTTTACCAACCACAAATACTACCTCCTTCGCCTCCCATGGAAAGACCAACTCTATCCCCATCACGTCCCATCCTCATCCCCTCAACCTCAATCACAGGCTCCCTAGAAGTAACTCCACCATTCCACCGAGCTTATCCTCCTATTCTCAACTCCTATGGAATCTCTTCAAAAGATTTCATGGCTGTCATCGATGCACTCAACATCGCCCTTGCTGAGCCAGCACCATTCAAAGCAATGGAAGTCGCAGGCGATGGCCTCGGCTTCGTCCCTAATGAAATCGCCCAAGGCGTTTCTTTAGGTCTTGGATTAGCCGCAGGTACTGGATCTGCTGCTACCGCATATATCCGAGAGAAAAGGGTCCTTGAGAGGGTGAATCGTGATATATTCGCCCCAAAGGGCTTGGTGATGAAGACCATGAAGGATGAGGAAGTGATGCAACGACTCAACACCACGGCTAAGAGTCTTGATCCACTACAAAGGTTGCAAGAAATAGCACCGTATGTTCAGGTTCTGTCTTTTGATGTCGAGCCACCTGTTCGACATTCTAATATGCTGGATCGCATCAGCGCCAAGCAAGCTGCGAGCAAGCAAGCAGGCAAGGAAAAGAAGAAACAGAAGAAACAAGACAAGCGCCTCCAAAAGCGCGAAAAGGCCGCTGATAAATTCGATCGTCCAATTGATTCTATCGATGAACAGTACAACTCCGACATTGAAAGTCGAATTGAGATCGAGGCCAGGATCGCGAGGTTGGAGGGTAGGATCGCGGATATCAACATGAAAGCAGAAGATAAGCTTGCTGAGTCGAGTAGCAAGAAAGCTGGCGAGATTGAAAAGAGACGAAGAAAGGACTTAGAAGAGGTTGAGAAGGATCGTGCCAGGTTAATGGAGAAGCATGGTAAGGCTATTGCCAAGGTGAATAAGAAAGCCGAGAAGAGGGATGAGAAAGATGAGAGGAAGGTGGCTAAACTGGAATGGATTATGATTCGAACTACTTAGATTATTTCCTTGATATCACTATATAGATGTACATATTACTTGATTAGAATTACGCTCGATGACTTCCATTCCCGTCTTCTCCCAATCTCAAATCCATGAGTCCCGGCAATGACCCCATTCATGATTTCTTCAGCCCCTTTCTCCTCTACACTGCCCCTGTCGAAGTTCATACTTGCTATTTGAAGTGGAAATATGAACAGTAAGGACTCCGTGCTGTGAGACTCGTGTCCAAGACATGATGCTGCTAATTGGCATATCTCAGCGGCAATTGCTTTCCTGACTACTTGTCGATCTTCAAGAATAGCTGGTATCTCAGCTACCAGAGGAATGTTAAAGAAGGAACAGAGACCGGTCATGCAGAGTATTATTGCTCTTTGTAATGCAAGAAGGGCTTTGTGTCTGACTGGGTGGGAAGTGCTGTCTTGTGTTGAAGCGAGAGGGCAACCGGTGAGAGGTCGAGGGTGCTGATAGAACTGCTCCCAGTCTTCAAGATCCGACAACGTAGTCTCGACTCGTTGCCGAAGTTCATCAGAGAACTCGCTGTCAACTTCACCTCTTTCTACACGATCCATGTCATGCAACTGGCCGGGAACGCGGGCAAAGATATCGTGTAAGGCATCACTAGCTGTCTTTGGTACGGTCGATGGCCAGGGGACTGTCTGCCACTCTGGAAGTGTGAGATAGCAATGCTTTCTGTTTATCAGTGCGCATAATATCTATTCTAGTCAGCTATGCTCCATTCTGGGAGGGGCGTTTCATACTATCTCGAACCGGCACTGTCTGAGGAGTTCCCTCTCCAGGACTGTTTGGTGTCTCCATGGTCCTCTCAGCTTGACCTTCACATCAACGGTTTAGTATGGGCTCGAGTATCCAAGTGGTCACGATACTTACCAACTGAGTTATTCCCTGATAGTGCTTCAACCATCCCGTCTTATCAGTAAAGACGATGTTCTCAAACATGCACAAGCAGATTACACTAGCAAGTGTGTCCCACTCGAGAACAGCAGTCGAACTCGCCAGGTCAAGTTGCACTCTGTTCAAGGCTTTCACATACTCTCTACTTCCGAGGTCAAAGACACGCTTGTCACTGTTGGTTTTGCCAAAGTATACGGCTGCTAGTGCTCGCACTGCAAGAGAACGTGTAGAACCTGACAATGTGATGGATTCGAGATTAGCCATCAAAGGCGTTACTTCATCAATCCTCGATAGTAGATGGGCATGAATTACGGCGTCTTGATCCAGTAACAGTGGTGATGGACGGCACATCTGTCGTTCAGGCGTCTTAGAAGACGTATTGGCCAGTTGAACCTGGAGCTGGTTGTCCTTCATTGGCGATTTATCTTTTGCGAATCGCGTCGTCTCATCAACAAACTCGCCGTACGTGACATAGCCTTCACAAGCCAACCCAGCTTTCTCGCATCGCTGACAATGCGGCTTGCTGTGATCTACAGTGACCGTCAGTCAGCGCGTCTCTCTAAGCAACATCCGGCAGGGACGATACCGCATTTTACGCGTCTTCGCTTGCATGTTCTGCACGCTTTGCTACGCCCTCCTCGATTGACCATGACGATGAGTTCGGGCTTGCTCAAGCTGACTGTCCACCGACGCGCTCAGGATGAAATGAGGGGACATGTCAGATGGGATGTGCCAAGATTGCGCCACAGAAGAGTCGTCATCATCCTTGATTTGAGCACGGCGCAGTAATGGCCAGCTCATTACCAGATATCTTGGCCTTCCGGAGTTGGGAAAACTAGAAGAATTGTCTTGGTTTACGGCCGCAGGCACCGACAAATTCACATAAAATGAGGCGCGCCATGGAGGACCGAGATACCTGCTCTGTTTGACGGCACTCGATTAGCTTCTCACTCAGCGGCGCAACACGATTGAGCGCGGAGCACCGAAGATTGTTAAGTAGAAGAAGGCGATATCAGTGTCGTTTATTGTTCGATTTAATCCTTCAGGAATAGGATTGAGTGGCGATGTTGCCGAACTTCAAGAATTAATGCGTTCATCACCTGAGTCATCAGTGGACAAGGTAATAATCGCGAAGTAATTGGGATTGACCAGAAAGAGAGCTGCACGATCCTTGTGCACCTTTGCAATATGAGAAATATAATTATCCAGCGCTCGTATTCACTACAATAAGCAATATCTGTATGATCTTTCTCTGATCTCCAGATATACATTGTAATCTCATGTTCAGCCCTACCCTACGGCCCCCAAAGTCGCAAACCATGACACCTCCCCCTCCCCTTTCCGCCCCGCCGCCCTGTTTTATCCCCTGTAGCAAATTACGCTCCCACCAATGACCGCCAGCTGCCGAGTTTTGAGGCACTTCCTTCCAATCCATCACTGCCAGAGCATCCATTTCATCATCCCCTGCCAAGCCATCACTGGAAATTAAGCAATGAACTGCACTGCGGGGCGCACAACCTCCATCGTTTCACTCAACACCAGGATCATTATCAGTCAATGTCAATTCAATTCTCTAAAATGCCCTTCCTTATTCTACCGCAACTCCAAGTATCCTGAATTATACACAGGTGATATGATATGCTGTAATACAACTGCAAAAATTAATAATGCCACTCTATTCGTATTACCAATTACATTGTTTCTTTCTGTTTCGTGTTCTCATCATTGTGCGTGCTTTTTAATGCTGCTCCGATACCCCGGTGTCGCCCCTTGGCAGAAATAGTGGTCCAGCACCAACTCCTCTGCCTTGATGTCCAACCATCCAGGCGACGAGTCGCCAATGCCAAAGCTCAGCCAGATCTCATCGTCCAAGTACCCGTGGCTTCTTTGTGAAGGTTGATCGCCGTGATACACCATGCTTCCTGTCCAAATGTATCTGCTGTTGGTCTCCCCATGGTAGGTGAGCTTCTTGCTGACGCTCATCATGTGGTATGGCGCGACGGGCGAGTAGACCACTATTCGGTGGTCGTACCATGTGTTTGTGTATTGAGGAGGATCGTAGCGCATCTGCACCATGCCCATAATGACCGTGTTGTTCTCCATAGGCTCGCAAGCCCCGCGATTGCATAGGGTGAGGCTGAGCATGGGCGTCGATTGATGCACGCGCTTGTCGGTGAGCATGACATCGTTCATGCAGGTCTTTTCGGCAGAGTGCCACGTCTTCTTCTCGTTGTCGGGAGGGAAGGGTTCGTCGACGGCGGATTCGGGCTCAGCTTCCATGTTCCAGACAGGCTCGTCGGTCGAGTTGAAGCGGTAAAGCTGGCTAGGCTCCACCATGAACATCATCTCGTCGTCGTCGGCGCTGAAAGGAGAGTAGACAGGAGCCCAATTCTTCTCGCGTTGGTATCGGGCGTCGGATTCTTGGCCCTCGGGGGGCAGGCGACGGAGGAGGATGGGCTCGGCGAATTCGATGGGAGGGAGTTCTTTTGCGTGCTTGCCCATTTGTTTGACGAGCTCGGGGACAGCTGCACGCGCATCGACGATGTACATGCCCTCACAGAGGTTCTCGTCATTGACCTGGTGGGTGAAGATGAGCATGGGAGTACCATTTTTCCTCCAAAACAGCTTCATATCCTCAGGGCCAATGTATTTATCCATGTCGGGCTGGTTTTTGCAGTGATGCTCGGGGCCTTGAGCCTCGGTGAAGTCCTCCACAAGCATCTTGTGCCAATCGTTGTCCGCAGTGAGCTCCGGCCGGCCGAATGCATCCCATGTGAGGCTGACGAAGGTGGCGACTTGCTGAGCTCGTCTGTATTTCTTGCCCTTGATATCTTGGTCGACGTGAGGAGCGCGCGCAATGACGAGGAAGTCGTGCTTGCTACCCTTTGGCAATTCAAGAAGGGTCGGATTCATAATCTTCTGGCCCGTCTTCTTGACATTTATAGAGTTATAGAAACCCAAGTTATTCCGTGTACTCGTAAGGAGGCGGTAATCATTGGTTCGGGAGAGGAGAGGGTCGTAGCCCGAGTGGCCATTGCCGAATAGTTTGTCGCTCATGGTGAAAGTGAGGATCATGACGACGAGAAGGGCTGTTGTCGTGACGTAGAGAATGATGCGCCGCGGGTGAGGATGAGGAATGCGGATGCTCGAGAGGCGCACGCTCAAATTGCGCAAGCTATTGGGTAAGCGCATATTGGAGACGCGCATCTTGAATTGAAGGAGCCGCGTCGGCTGGAGAAGAGAATTGGAGCGAAAGACAGAGGAGGCTCAAGCCTCACATCGAGGAATAGAAGAAGACGTGTCTCGATTCGTGTCGCCGCGATCGGGCTCGACTCGATTGATGTAGCGGTGATGCTGAAAGTACAAGGACGTAGAGAAAAAAAAACAGCGCCACGAAGAAAATAAATGACGGCAAAAGAGCGGATGGGAAGAGAAAGATGGAGACAAGGTGAGGCGAAGTGTTTGTCCAGTGTTGACACGATGGATGGATTGGACTTCTTGCAGGCGAGCGCCCCCCTAAAACAAGCATAAGAAGGAACCCACGATTTCACAGACTTTTTTTCTTCTAGTTAAAGGGGAGGGGGGGGCTACAGGGCCTAGCAGGGGTAGGGCCACTAAATCTAGAGTTATTTTTCAATGGAAGCTTCGATTCCCTGACATCCTGTTGGTCAATGCGCCATGGACTGCGCCACAATTGGTTCAATCCCTTTAAAGCTCTCCACTGCTGTTGGTACCGCATCCAGTGAAAGAACAGGTTCGAGACATGAGCTTGTTGATCAGTGAGTTCTTTTTAAACTTGTTTGCGTCTCAGACATCGGCGATTATACCACGTGGGGCCTTGCTCTCAAACCAGACAGAATATTCGTGATATTCAGACACAAATCTGTCAATTGAATGCAAAGTCGTGGCACAGAGTGTTCTAGATTCAGATGCGGAGAAGGCCTGTAATACAGTGCATGAACGACAAATGCTCACGCGGATGATTGCCATATTAATACGGTATCGTCTTTGGCGCAGTTGCAACGCCAAGTCTGCTCACGCACCACCAAAGAAATCTGTGGAGATTGTCAACATGGAATTGTAGATTTGCCAAGGTAAAAATCCACCTTTTTTTCGTCTCTTCTAACATCTAAATCAGCCCTATGGCGAACTCTGTTTTCCATGCATTCTGGCCGAGCTCATACATCTCCACTGTCTGCTTTATCGATTGTCACAGAACTTGTTGAGACGGTGTTGCATACTTCAACACTACCTACCTGCTATTAGCCCAGGTCTGGACTCTTCGTTAAGGCCTTGGCGGCTTTGGAAGGATTGACTGCCTAAGCGATGACACTCGTTGCGCCTCTTCGTGTTCCTCCACCCACTCACTGAACCGTCCCAATGAGGGGTTGAAGCAACCCTCACGAGACGCGTCACATCCAAGCTAAGATCGTTCAGCAACTTCCAAAACGGGACGTACCTTGGCTTTGCATCGTGCAATTCC
Source organism: Fusarium redolens (assembly GCF_020744475.1). Lineage (NCBI taxonomy): Eukaryota > Fungi > Ascomycota > Sordariomycetes > Hypocreales > Nectriaceae > Fusarium > Fusarium redolens. Next base: position 831,575 of record NW_025763680.1, on the reverse strand, counting down.
TGTTTTTGAGCTCTTTGTCAGGGCATGAGCGTGGCTGATGTTTAGGAACGTTAATGACTTGATGAGGCAACGTGTTGTGAAGAGAACCGAGCAACCGAATTCAAGCTTATTGTTGCGATATCCGACGTCAAACGCCCACGAATTGGCAATGACCTCCTTGAGGAAGATTAAACGAGTATGCTTGATGGAGGAGTTATGATTCTTCTGGGTATGTATTCCATCCTCCTGTTAGGAGCCCCCCTGGTCCGAGATTTCAGACACAGTCATGAGTGCAGCATGACCTGCAACAGTCTCAACTCGCAGGTTTCATGATGCTTCAATGAAAGCAAGGCCAAAACATTGCCAACCACCTCTTCGAACCGATTCAGAATGGCCTCCTGTAGACCGAGACCTACTAGCCAGGACTGAGTGCTGCACGACGAAAGCCATCGATGATGCCATTCAAGTGAGGATCATCACGGCTCTGGAGTACGAACCCACCTATTCCTGTGACGCTATACTTGATAAGCAGCATCTACCGCACCTTGGTTGCCCGTTGTCAAGCCTCCTTGTCCAGAGTCCCATAAGATATTAGTATGAGGTCCGCGACGTCAGAAGAGACTCCGGTGGAGAAAATACGGCATTCTCTGAAACCACACGGCCTTTGACCGTTAAGTTTATGAGGTCACTGATGAATGATAGAGTCTTGCAATTAAAATCTACTAATGGTAGGTAGGAGAACCGGTCGAGCTGCAATGTAATATCCAGGACCCGGACTGTTTGCTGGCCAAGAAATAGGGATTCTAAAAAGTAGGTTCTGCGATGAGGAATACTTCAATTCTCAAAGACATCCCATATTGCTGTAATTGACCCTAACACAAGAAGTGTTCACGAGTGAGAACTTCAGAAGTAAGGGCTTTCATGACGTCGAGCATCCTACTCTCTGAATTGTTGAAGTGAGTGAGGAGACGCCCAACCCCAATGTACCCGAGTTCTCAACCTTGCAAGAAAGAAGATATATCACGAGGCCTTGGGGAGCCGAAATACAGGACATTGGCTTTTAATCTAGCTTCAGGGAAGTGCAACCGGGTCACATACTGAAGGCAATTTGGAACAGTGTTTTCTCTAGCATGGTTCATGCCTTCCCGCAAGTTCTATCCTTAAAACTCTGAACAAAATACATCAGCTAGTCGTACTAATCTCAGCCTTTAAAAGGTAAAGATGATTCTTTATCTCTAAAGTTTGTATACCATATACGACTTGCGATACTGAATACTTACTGCTATGTGACAGAAAATATGGTCTTCTAACATGAGGAACGTCGTAAAAGTAGCAAGACATTGAAAGAACAAGGCTTCTTAGACACACTGAGGATATAAGGGAAGGTGATACACATCTAAAAGATGAGCGATATGAGCGTTAGTGTTGCTGTTACCATACCCAGATTCATCCAAGCTCCCCAGGTTAGGTATGAGTACCAATGTTTGGCAAACGGGCAAATGGTAAAGACGGAGAGGCCTATAGTTAAGAAAGCTCCAGCACCAATCTCGCCAGTGGAACGTTGAAGAGTGTTAGTGAATACCGACCCTCGCTTAACAGACCCGAGGGGGGCATGAAGTAGAAGGAGAAACAAGCTTCAATGCGTAAGCTCTGTGAAAAGGTCTGGAAATTCCTCCCAGCAAATGGTTCTTTCTGAACTGACTCATAATATAGCAACCACTTTCTAACAATGATCGAAAAGAAGTCACTGCTGTACAAGTTAATACACTCAACAGACCTGAAGGTGCAGTATGAACGCATAGAGATGCATGCCTGTCACTATTTGAGTGCAAAAATAGGAGTTCGAGTTGAAAGTGAGTCGGTCAGATAACAAAAAGGGGAGGTGCATGAAAATGAAAGATAAAGAAAGCGGAGGAGTTGTAGTCAGAGTGGATATTGTGCATGATTCAGCCAGACAGAAGCATAATTACAAAGCGATGTTTTTCAGATGCCGTCAAGTTACGAAGTGATGTCAGAACTGTTCGTCTGCCGATGCTTCATCAGAGGCCCGCGCATCAGGCGACTTGACATGATTGACAGGTCAAAACCCTGGTTACCGGCATCTTGGAAGTGGTATATCGAGTCAGTAACAGAAGGTCTCTGCCTTGTACCTTTAGGGCGCATGTTATGTGGCTCTCTCCTTTGCCAGAGGCTCAAGTTCAGGGTCTCAAAGAGGAGAGGACAAGGGAAGAATGGGTTCGTCCTGAAGTGCAAACGGATGCAAGACTCGTGAGGGACTTCATGAAACCTTCTACTACTGATGGTCCAGGGACGGCATGCCCGAGAGGATATAATCTTGGCGAGGGGCCAATTGAGAAATGCCGAAACCAAGATATTACCGTACTCGCTCTTGGCCAAATGCCGAATCTCCTTTTGGTTGTTCTCCATAACCCAACATTACCTATCATATTTATCCCACTTCCCCTGATTCAGGACCAGTTTTGACTCGAAACTAGATCTTATCAGGCTGTTTCTTTTTATTTTGCTTCGGCCCTACAAGTAATCACCGCGTGTGATTCTTTGTGAAGAAATCTGACCATCTCTATAGCATAGTTGACTTCCAGCGCTATAGGTAGGATCTTATCAGAGGCATGGGGATTAATTGGGCATTCAAGGGCACCGTTACGTTGCATCTACTATCAGCGGGATCTCCGTAACCGGATGTTAAAGATTATACAAAAGAGGAATGGTTTGACAGGCCGTTGACGGTAGCTATATATATCCTGGTCAATACCCCTGTGCTAGTCGAAGATCGATTGACCTGAGATTTGACACGTGCTTCAGGGCTGAGGCTTGGCTTAAAACCGAGGTTATCACAATGTCTTTATGATTACCTGCCTATTTGAAGATACACGATTTCATTTCAGGAAGTTCCATAGGTTTAGTTCATGACGATCTCTTTTCAAACGGCAACTTTCGTGAAGGGAGATATGGCTTTGTCACGATGGCTTCACTCAATCGAGCCTCTTGGCGTCGCTGCTGTGCCGCATCCCTGCTTCATCTTCAACGGACCTATAACCGCCCACGTCGCAAATGCGAATGATACCATCAATCATCTGGCAGCCAACGTTTAACCGTGATTCGCCTATCAATCTCGTCCCTTTTTCGCATCCCATTAAACCCATCAACCTATAGCATCCCACCAACCCATGTAACCACTCACCTGAGATGTTATTCCCACCGTTTGACACCTTCCCCATTTCGACTAGAGCCATGCATGTGATTGTCGGCATTTACCGTACTGACAGCTTTAAGGGTTCTAATGGTCCAGAGCTGAACTGCTAGTGGACTGTTGTGCTATACCTTTGGAAATATGGTATACCTACTTTCCTAATCTGTTGGCTGCCAAGTCACCGTTGGGACGAACTCTATTCCCTATTCACTAGCGCCGGTATTGAGCTGATCAGTTATATCTTGATGCCAGCTCTCAACATGTTCAGCCCATCACGCTCACTTCCAGGCATCGCCTTGTCATTCATTCAACAACTCTCTCGTTTTCCACCATGAGAACCTCGTTCTCGTCCATTCTTTTCAGCCTTTGGCTTCTTTGCCTTGGCGTACTCGCACATGACGAGTCATGCGGTTGCACCGTCAAGTACATTGTCGTTGAGATGCCTAGTCAGACAGTCGCTGCTCAGACCAAGACTCCGACGATTACTTCTGTGCAAACCAAGCCAACTAACATTCGATCTAAGCCCAACCAGACGACTGTTCGTGCATCTTCAACTTCCGCTCATCACAACACAACGGCGACATTCCTTCCTAAGCCTCCCGCAAAGGTTGACTTGAGCAACCCCGAAAATGCGGTTCCCAAGAAGAACATCTCCATGTCTTATGGTGATGTCGAGAAGCCCCGCAACCAGACCTTCCCCGCGCTTAACACGACTGCTCCTAAGGGGGCTATCGACATGGACCTCGTTATGAACCATCCAGCTGTTGTTCTAGATCACATCGAAGCCATTGTCTCGGTCGAATGCACGGTCGATTCAGTCAAGGTCCAGTTCGGAAAGTCTGCTGCTTTCGAGAAGGCCATTGATACTTGGTCAGATGACGAGCCTTTTATTCTCATCACTAACAACATGGGCAATTGCAAGACCGACATTGGCCAAGCTTTCTATCTCGTGGATGGTGTTACTACAGACAAGGGCGACAAGATGATCACTTGCCACGCTGCCGAGCAAGAGCTGGCTGACATCGCGGGTATGGTTCTCCGCAAGAGCATAAGACAAGACTAACATCTTCCAGAAACCTGTGAAATGTCGTTCACCTCCATCCCTGCCACCAAGTTGACGAAGCGCCTTACACTGAACCCCAGTCTTTCTCTCAACTTCGGTACTGGTCTCGAGAGAGATACCGTTCTTTTCCAAGAACAACCATGGGTGACCATCAAGGCCGAGAAGGCAGAGTTCTCTTCCACTGTCTCCTTCTCTGGCCGCGCCAAGTATAACTTCTGGCGTTTCAAGGTACATGGCCCCGAAGAACTAAAAAGTCCGAATGACTAACCTTAGTAGATGGAACATCTTTATTTCGATCTCGATACTCATTTCTCAGCCGATGTCGCCTTGGCCGCCGACGTAGCTGCAGCCTGGTCTCGATCTATCCTCTACGATCCCGATACTCTCACATACACCCTCGTCGAAGTTCCTGGCATCCTCTCTCTCGGACCAGGCCTGGCGTTCGCTGTTGGAGTCGATGTTGATACCTCAGCTGCCGTTGCTGTCAGAGCTGGCGCCGGTATTGCTATCCCTGCCGCAAACGTTCATCTCGATTTCCTCGACTCGGGCAAGAATGCTGCTACTGGCTGGGAGCCTCAGTACACATCTTACGCCAATATTACCGAGAGCGTTGAGGTCGGCTTGAACGCCAGTGCATCGCTTACTGTTCAACTCACCTTCAAGCTTCTCGGTGGTCTGGTCGATCTTAGCAGTGGACTTACGGCCACTCCTGAGTTCGTCAACAAGTTCACTCTGGACGCAGCGCAATCCGCCCATGCTTCGAACGCCGGTGCTGGAGTCAACCTCTTGGATGCCGAGAAGGTGGCTCCTGCCACGACACCTGGCTCGGAAATCGCTGTCGTGAACGAGCCCAAGGACTGTGGTGTTTCTTTTAAGTCCGACTTCATCTTTGATCTGGAGGGCTTTGCGACGAAGTGGTGGAAGGCTAATCTGTATCATGTTGAGGTCCCCATTACAGATGTTTGCTATAATTTCCAGAATTAATACCTTGTGAACAAGGGCCACTTCAGATAGATGGAAATGTTATCCATAGTCTCGTAATTAACATATACCCTTTGTGCGATCAACCTTTAGCCTGATTGTGTTTGCGTTAGGCATCTAGAACAAGTCTGACAACATTACGCCACGTAATCCAGGCATCCAGATAACACTGAACCATAAAAAGGAAACCGGTCGAGACGATGAGATGCATACTAAGAATCTATCTACGATAGAAATTTCTTATAAAAAATGACTGCGCGGGATCCATCTGATCAGGTCCGTCAAAATGTGTCTGCATGGCTCAACACCACGCCATATGCAGCTTCTTCACTCGAAACCTTGGTTGGTGGACAAGCCAACTTCACATATCGCGCTCACCTGATTAACCCACTGAGTGATGGGGCGACTGAGGTTGTTGTCAAGCATGGCGAGCCATATATGGCGCGTCATCCCGCAAATGCCGTCACTGTTAACCGATGCGTGAGTAGATGTATGATTGGAAAGGCTATTGCTGACATTGAGTAGGACGTCGAAGGAGAAATTTTGTCAGAACTATTTGCCAATGCCATAGACGTGGGGCAGTCTGACAGTATCACATATATCGTCCGAACAACAAAGCCTTATGCATACGACGCTGAAACGAAGACCTTGGTCATTGAGTACCTTCGCAATGTCGTAGATCTCAAGACCTATTCCTTGAATCACTTCCCATCGCCGACACCTGAGTACTTACACAAATCTGCCCACGAACTGGGCAAAACATTAGCAATATACATTGCTAAATTTCATGACACGTCAAGAGAGATCGTCCAGAACTCGCGAAAAGACAAGCATACGCAACAGCCGTCAGGTTTCAACAGGGTGATTGATAACAGCAACGAAATGCAGAAGCTGAAACATTGGATTAACTTCGATTGGATGATCGGTCGTGTTGACCAGTTCCCTAAGATTCTGTCCGAAGCAAAGGAAACTCTCCAGCTTGTCAAAAACATGGCACTAAAGGAGCTGAAAGATCCGTCTGCGGACCTAACACTGATTCATGGCGACTATCACCCACAGAAGTGAGTGCAACCCAGCTTTTCGGCCCAAAGGCTAACAGGATTGAAAGCATCCTACTGGAAGATTCCTGTCTTGAAACTGGAACTACCAGAACCCTGTACATTATCGACTGGGAAAACGCACACGTCGGTGTTCCGAGCCTCGATCACGGCGGGATGCTGGGCGAAATGTATGTAATCTGGAAATACAAACACATCGACGCTGGGCTATGGATGTTTCAAGGCTACGCCGAGGGACTTGGAATGCAGTCGGAGGAATCTGCATGGCGAGTGGCCCTTCAAGTAGGCGTGCATCTCTTGAGCTTTGGTACTTTGGCATCGGGTTGGGGTACAACTGACGAGGTTGAAGATATGGCTCGTCTGGCAAAGGATGTCATTGTAAAGGCTTGGGCCAAGGATAGGAATTGGTTTGATCACAGCGAGTTTGCATGCTTGTTTGCAGATACTCCTAAGATTGAAGACTAATCCGTATATTCGGGTTAGCAAGTGTTATCGGTCATGGTAGCTCGAGTGCCTCAATCGATGACCCAATTTTTAAGCCTGGCAGTGACACTAGAATCGCCCAAGATCGTGACATAATCAGTGGATGCTGAAGAAGCTTGTTGCCCACGGCAGTGACCTCCAATGCCGGCATCACTGGATTGCAGGGAAAAGAAACTAGTATGATGCTCAGGACCACGTCTGAGTTGTACAAACAACCCAGTCACGAATGATATGACTCGGTTACAGCTGGGCACTCGTCTACAAGCCAATCATATCGCGATATATACGCGTCGTTAAGAATCTCGATGAGATTGTTAACAATTTCTTGATTTGAGCTGATGCCAAGTCCACCCGCTCGGATAATGCGGCCTCGGCTGACGGCGTTTCAGTATGGAGCCGCAAATCCCCGGTCCAATCAAATACAGTGATCTTCAGAAACTGCAAGGAACAGAGTCGATACAGACAGGTTTAGCCGTTGATTTATTTTATGCTCTGACGTCAAAGACACGGCAAGCAGCATGGGCTTTGGCAACAACATCACCAATGATCTCATATTCTGACTACGTATAAGATAAATAAAATAGCTTTAAACTCAATTACCTTTTTGATCTTCAGAGCATTCAGACTCGTTGTGACCTCTCGTTGAATCACTATGGCTCGTCAAAATACCCTGAGCAAGGCTCTCGTAACCCTGCTGCCTCTCGCTTCAGCAGCTTCCCTCAACTCGGAGTATACCTTCAATCCTCTTCACCATCTCGCTGGTATTGCTCCTTATTTCGAGCCCCAAGATCCTCCCGCTTCTCCCGATGCACCTCAAGGTTGCACCCCCGAGCGCGCTGCCTATTTAGTGCGACACGCTGCCATATACGCCAATGATTTTGACTTTGAGGAGTACATTGAGCCGTTCATTGAGAAGGTTCAGAACAAGACCAAGATCGAGTGGAGCAAGATTCCTTATCTGAACTTTTTGGACGATTGGGAGCCTCCTATTTCCGACGCTGAGGTGTCGCTTTTGACCAACGTAGGAAGACTTGAGGCTACGCGCTTGGGTGTTGATCTGGAGTTCCGATATCCCGAATTCAAGCAGCCCAAGAAGGTCTGGACCTCATCGGCCGAACGAACGGTCAAGTCCGCCCAATCTTTCGTCCGTGGACTTGAGTCAGATGACAAGTCTATCAAGGTCGAGACTATTTACGAGTCAGAAGAGTCTGGTGCCGACAGCTTGACTCCCTACAAAGCTTGCCCCGCTTACTCTGGCTCTACCGGCAGCGACGAGGCTGAAGTGTACCAGAAGAAGTACGCCAAGCCAATCGTTGATCGCTTCAACGCTCTTGCATCCGACTTTAACTTCACCGTCAACGATGTCTTTGGCATGCAACAGCTTTGCGGCTACGAGACTGTTACTCGCGGCAAGTCGCCCTTCTGCAACCTTGAGCTCTTCACTCCTGATGACTGGCTTGGCTGGGAGTACTCTGAGGACGTGCGATATCACTACAACGCTGGATACGGTAACCATATCTCTGGTTACGTCGGAATGCCTTGGCTCAACACTACAGCTAGTCTCCTCCTTAGTGATGATTCCGACGAGGAGCTGTACGTCAGCTTCACCCACCGCGAACTGCCCCCCATGGTCCTCGTCGCTATGGGTCTCTTCAACAACTCCGAGCCTGCCGGCACAGAATCTCAGATCAACGACACCATGCCCTTGAGCAAGATCAACTACCGTCGCGCTTGGAAGAGCTCTCACGTGCTACCTTTCCTCAGCAACATCGCCATCGAGCGCCTCAACTGCACCAACGCCTACGGTTACGAAGATGGAGAGTACTACCGCGTTCTGGTCAACAGTGCGCCCCAGCCTCTACCTTCCTGCGAAGACGGCCCTGGAACAAGCTGTACCCGAAAGGGTTTCGAGGAGTACGTCCAAGACAGAGTCGAAAAGTTTACTGGCTTCTCAGAAAAGTGTGGAGTGGAGTACGATAACTCTACTGACATTCTGTCCATTTACGACAACTAATGATAATCACGATTATGTAACTTTAATTGATATACATTTAATATTTATCACATTATTTGACGGCGTTGCCCCTCATGAACCTTATGGATAGGCGCAAAGTTTTCATTGCCCAGTGAGAGAGAGATTGAGATGCAGCTGCAGAAAGTTTAAGTCGAATACGGCCTGACGTGACCCATCATGAGATCATACTTTGGAGTACCTGAAGTAAAATTGATTGAAATCGTGGCTGCCGTGAGCCCCAAGTGCGGTAGGTTTCTGCTCTTCTAACCACGCCGCGGAGAGAGAGACACTGTAACGCTGTCTTTCCGGTTCTCAGATCTTGCAGCCTTCAAGACACCAGTTGACTTTCTTGTTACTCAACGTACAGGAAAGACATTGTCGTCTTTTTATTCTTTAATCAGTGCTTCTGACAAAATTTGCTCAGGTGTTAAGCTTTCCCAGATCTACCGGTGATGGGCTCTCTAACGAGGTGATTTGTCAGACTTTGTGGCATGAACCTTCTCAGAGGGTCTTAGTTTCAGATTCATGCATCACATATATTTTTATTGGTTCTTCTGCCATTCAAGAGGACTATAAGAAGCTTTGCCACCCCTGCGAGATAAATCAGCTTAATGCAAAGGCCACCGTGCCAACTTCACATCCTCGTCAAACCGGCCATCAACTCACCGCCAAAAAGTCCAGAAACATCACTTCTGACAACAAAAAGTCGCCGCCGATAGCCTAACTTGCGCACACTTCTCACGTATAAATATCGAATTGATCTACCGTTGAGATGGAAAGACACAGCTCTACAGAGACAATCCCGCAAGACCGTGGTTTCACCCTCTTCACTAAACTACCACCCGAGGTACGCCTGACGATATGGGAAGCCGCCTTACCTGAGGAGATACACCCTTTGTCGAGGGTATGCGAGATCTGGGTCTTGAACCAAGGTGACGACGAAATTGCAACCTCCCCCCAAGCGAAAGTCTATATGAACTTCCTACGCTGTTGTCACGAATCTCGTTGCCTGGCTCTGAGGCACGGATGTGCCGCGCCACTCAAGAGCTTTGAATCGGACAATGAACCTCCAAAGCAAGTGTGGATAGGAAATGAGGTCGAGATGGTTTTCCTCCCTTTCGAGCCGCGATATCTCGACAGGCTCATTACTCTCCCACCCAATGTCAAAACGCTCGCTGACACGATCGGTAACACCTACGACCATACACGTGTAGCCACCGTCGGAAAATACATCACTAAATGGCGAGACGAAGGTGCTATTGCTATCGATACACTATACTTTGGTCTTGTGAACGAATTTCCCATGCACGTCTTTCCACCGTTTGGATGATTTGCTGCCGAAGAATTGCTAACACAGTATTTTGCATCCAGTGACTACAAGGAAATCGGAGATGGGATGAGAGTCTGTGTTGATTCACCAAGGTTTGGAGGTGTTCGTATGATATGGCCCAGGAGATCTGTGCCTCGACCGATGCAGACGACAGAGGATATTGGGATCCTGGAGCTAGATGAAGTATTGTGGATGATGAATGGTCAACATGAATTTTTGTAAAGGCGCTTACGGTTCATAGACGCTATTGGAATTCTCGGTGGTGTTTGTTATGTAAAGTCTGAGAAAGAATACATCTTTTTATAATGCCCCTGGCTTCGTATATCACGCTAAAATGCCATAAACCCTTTTCAACAAATCATTCCGTGAGAATGAGAAGGCACTGCAGACAAAAACATCACCCGATAGGGGAAAAGACCTATTCATAGACCATGCAAGAAGAAACCTTTCTGAATATTCGCCGTGAAAATGATAGCCTGCCTCTGTAACCAATAATCCCAAGACTTCATATCTTTACTTTCATGAACGAAACTACAATTGAAACTTGGGATTTGCGGTGACATAGACGATGGGCGTGACATAAGAATACGTTGAAATTACCACTATAAAGGTTTGGAAAAGTAAGGCTGTTTGATTCTTTCAAGTTTGCCTTGATATCACATTTCACAAGGTTTTCGACCTGGCCCAATACCTTCACTTCTTCCATTTCGACCACCTTCTCGAAGGTGGCGTGAGTACAAAGCCAAAATGGACTTAGACCCCTCGATTTCAGTATGCTAGATGTTAAGCATAATCGTGGTTTACAGTAAAGGAACAGCAGAAAGTCAAGTTGACAAGAGATGAAGTTGACTGGAGGGACCACAAGTCTGGGTGCTCTTGGAAGCAATGCTTGAGTTTCTATTGCTGTGATATTGTGCTTGTTGCCTAAAGGATATCAAAGAAGGTTCTGTTTTAGGGCATTGGTCTGAAACGTCTCGCTAGTATTGTATACTCTATCGGAATATCACGAGCAATGGCACAAAAACATGCTCGAAATTCTCTTTGGTCTGGAGATCCCCTGAGACCTATAAATATCTCTCCTCCCCTTGCCTCTCCCTCCCTTTCTTCTTCTCCCTTATCAAACAATTTACATCTCACACACGAACACACACAAAGGTATCTATCTTTCTACCCCTGTCTTCAAACTACCCACAGCCCTTTTTCAACTTCTCATCACAATCGCCAAGATGTGCTGCGGATCTGAGGACGATGTTACTCCCACCCAGGGAACCAGAGAGCAAACCATGACTCCTATTTCTTACGATTATCTCTACGGAGACAAGCCCAAGAGGAACCTTACTCCTAAGAAGTCTGCTTCTCCTGCTCTTGTCCAGCTCCTCAACGAGCGAAGAAGAGCAACTAGGTTCAAAACAGGTTCAGTTCCCCTTGGGGCTGAACTCTGATAACATGCACATTCCTACAGAGGTTTCCCCCAGAGGTGGTCAAGCGTAAATACTTTATTTTTCATTCACCACACTAACACTCAGTCTTTTCAAAAATTCCATCATGCAGACTCACACAGACGCTATGGCTGCAAGACCCGGCAGATGGAAGAGGCGCCGGTCCGTTAAGGTATGGAATACAGTAATGATGGTTTCCTCCCTGTACAAGGCCGAGGTTACTGTCAAGTAGGCCTATGAAACTGAGAACTTTGATTAGATGAGTTTGGAAAGGATCGTTTGGACGGGAACTTGATGTACGCGTCGAGCCCGACGGCCTCGTTGGTCTAGGATCTTGTAGTTACTGGACACTTAATTGAGACCCGACTCACCTAGTCCTTTCACCGCCCTGATGATATCGTGTAACTTTGGTATTCAAACCTTAAAGCTAGATATCAGGACTCTATGGCCAAAGGGTTCTCGTAACACATGAAAACCACGTGGTAAAAGTCTATTACGTCCTTCAAAATTCGCATTGAAAGCTTAAAAGAAAAATGCCAATAAATATCTTGTTATAAGAGAGTAACCCCTCTTCTGGAGGTAGTTCAGTAACTCTTGTCTCATCATCACACAAACGCCTCACCTGGCCCTATCACAGCTCCTTCGCCGTTCTTTACAACAGCTTCTAGCTTCCATTCGCAACACCATACACTCGACTATTACTTCTAGCAATCATGGGCCAATCCATGTCAACTGATTTTGAGAGCTTCAACAAATTACCCAGTGAGCTTCGCCTGATGATTTGGGAAGAAGTTCTTCCTAAGAAAAAAGACGACCATGCAGCCTACAAGATTCTCCGCTCCACCTCCTTTCATGGTTTGCGGTGGGAAAGACCAAAGAACGCAGATGGACCTTTGCCTCTACTGCGTGCGTGCGGCGAGTCTCATGATGTGGCTATGAAAAGCGGATCTTATATGACTGTCGAGAACAAGAGGTTTCGAATGGTCTTGGAAAGATTTCGAGGATCATTCGAAAAGAGATACCATTCGGTTTGGGTTGAAAAGAGCCACACAACTCTGCACGTACCTTTCGCTGCACTGACGTGTAAGCGCATCACCAATTTACCAAGCAACATCCAGGCTGTTGCTTCCACAATGCCTACACGGCGAGGACTCGAAGCCTTGCAACGGTGCCTAACCCAGGATCGCGAGTACATGGGTATAAAAACCGTGTACATAGGGATTGTTGGCATACCCATCCACTACAGCAAAGGCGACGACCCAGACTATTATCCCTGCACGGAATCAGACTCAGCCATTGTCCCACTTGACGACGAGAAGTTGACCACATATCTCGCAACAGCCTACAAAGCCCATGCCTTCCGGGGAATTGGTGATCCCGTGCTTCGCGAGGAAGAATTCTATCGCAAAAGCGCACTGAGGTTTAAGAACAGCCTCGAAAAGGACTGGGAAGATTACCAGCACTTGCGCTCACTGTGGGAGCCTTATAACGGCATCAGCTTAGTCCCGGCTGTTATCTTTGGAACCAAGACCAAAAAGGTAGTGTCGTGGAGTAGCGATATTTACGAGAGTATTGTCGTTAAACTTAAGCTGGGTCACCTCGAGGCCCAGTCTGATCTAGTGTGGATGGATGCTTTTGCCTATGAGAACGGAATCGGCAACGAAAACAACCTAGATGAGCTTACATTTCAAACTGAGTGCCGAACGCTAGCTCACAGGGTGAAGAGTGTAGTCCGAGAGATGCAGTTTTCACCCCACGATTATGAAGGGGCAAGGCGGTGGAGTGTTCCTCCGTGAAGGAGAATTATGAGGCTATGAACGATATACCGGTACTTTTGAAACCTCTCAATCCGAACCTTTAACTGAGGCCTTTATATGTTGAAAACACGGTTCAGCTTATGTATATTTGTTAGAAACTTCTACTTAGATGAAAGACAAGAGATCTTTATGCGTGCTTTCAACCAAATCCCAACCATCATGTTCAGATTCAGACTCTTCTATCCTCTCGTAGTGACTATCCTTCCCTGGCTCTGGGTACTTTCTCACATGTTCTATAGCCCAAATAAGATCTTTGCTCAAGACAGGAGGTATTCTGCCCTCCCCGGACAGTGTTCCCAGCCCTGCGATCTGGAAGAACCCCTCCAACCATCTGAATGTCTCACCAGTCTCCCACTCTATCTCGTGAAACTTTCGTCCTTGCTGTCGACAAAGCTTCTCTCTGTTAATTTCCCATTTCTTTTGTTCTTCCTTCAGAGGAAGAGGAATAGAGTTTCTCCCTGAGAAGAGTCGCGCAAGCGCTATAGCCTGGTATTCGAAGCTTCGGAATGTCAAGACGCGAGGCATACCGACAACTGCCAAATTTGGTATATCTTGAAAGAATGTATGCCAGTAGTTGTTGATAAGCTTTCTATTCTTATAATCGAATAGTGGACGACCGTTGACCTTGCTGTTCCAAAACGGATAAGACGGAAGATATCCTGTACAGTAGAGGATGTGATCAATATCTTTGAGTTCGCTCCCATCATCGAACACGATTGTGCCGTCGAGCTGATACTCTTTGATTACTGTTCTCCACTCCATTCCCAACGGCGGCTCGTTACCATCTAATCTTCCTCGAGATCGTCGTGACTGGTAGAGCGGTTGGTGGACAGACTGGAGAAGATCCACTGCTATATCATGACCAGAAGCTGAGTTTCCAATTACCAGGACTCTTTTATTGACGTATATCCAAGGTGAGCGATAGAATTTGGAGTGTATCACTCTACCAGGGAATTTCTCCATGTAAGCCTCCAAGCCTTGGACATGCGGAACCTAGTCGCAACCGTCAGCACGCAATTGCTTTGCCTAAGTTCAAAATACTTACCCATGGAATGGCATAGTGCCCGTTGGCCAGTATCACTGCGTCGAAGTCTTCTTGCCACCATACATCAACGTGGCGTAGAGGGTCATATCTGCGCAATGTCAATCTCCATGACTTCAGTCCTCCTTTTGTAGCGGCAGGTAACTGGGAGATATCTTCTACTGTAGTATTCAGAGATAAATATTCGTCAGTCTTGTGGGTCGAGAAGTATGTTTCTATGTATTGGCGAGGAACGTAATGAGGAACGAAAGGCCCATACGAAAACGGCTGATCCGAGAAGGACATCGCGATTTGAGGCACATTAGTTCTGTTCATTGTTAACACCTTAGGATTTAGATCATTGTGTGAGCGACTTGCGTGAGATTCTGGTAGATAGGTGTATCGGCGTATCTTTCCTGCTGATCTGGGGGCCTCGTGGTCGGCAGGTTTTGTGGAATCGCGAGTGGCTTATCAATATCCGCTGGGAAGCCTCCAGGCTGGATAGGAGCGACCTTGGGATCCGCATCGTAAATCCTAATATTAGTGAGTTTCAAATCTTTGCTTCTGGTTTACTCTATCCTTACCAAGTGCCTCCGGGTGTTTCTCTGCGTTCAAATACTCGGATACGGTCGAAGTAATTCTCTGCCTTCAGAGCTGCTGCCGAGATAGCGCCTGGCAAAAGAATATATGATCAGCACTTCAATAGATCATCAAGCGGGGTGAGAGCGTTAAGAATTACCGGCAGCTCCGGCTCCAACGACCGCAACAGACTTTATCTTGTAGTCTCCCATAATGAACTTCTCAAACCGATAAAAATTACTATTGTAAGATGGATCAATATTCAGAATCTATTAAACGGAGGTGAATATTGTCAAATTCATATTCCTTATCGCAACACGCCATATGCTGAGATCATTCATCATATTCGTCATGTACAACAAGTATGTCACCATCAGGCATCACGTGAATCACCGCTCACAATGCAACGTCTGATACCATAGTAGATGACATAAGGCTTAAGAAAATACAATAAGAAAAGCAGTATTAATTACATCATTCTCCTCCCTCTTCATCTGATCACTGAGGCTTTGGGGTCGACTTTTCCTCTTTCAGCTTTCGCTCCAACACGTCTATACCACCAAGTTGCTTAACAGTCGAATCGAAGGTGCCCGTCGGAAATAAAGACCCTAGGCGAGCCAAACCAGCACTGCCGCCTCGAAAGATCAGATAAGGTGGTTTGCGTTGGCTCAGATCTCCAGCGACCTGTTTTGCCCATGTCGTCGCGTCAGGTTTGTTCATCCCTGCTTCATTGCCGTTCATGGAAGATTCAATAGCCTCCTTGGCGACGTTGTATATCGAGTCCTTGGGAAGCTCAGCGTCAGGTGAATTGTTGTGAAAAGTGGACTTGACGCCACCAGTGAAGAGGTTTATAGCCCGAATGCCAAATGGAGCAAGCTCAACTCTCAGACTCTCGGTCAGACTGGCTGCAGCGGCTTTGGATGCTGCATAAGTGCCCTGAAACGGAATACCAGCTCCAAGAAGACCAGATGCAGAGGTATTGTTGATAATTAAAGCGCCGTGAGTAGACTTGAGAAGCAGGGAAACAAAAGCTTGGGTGACTCTGATAATAGAGAAGACATTGAGTTCAAAAAGTCCATGGCTCTTGGCGATGTCCACATGCAGGAGAGGCATGCTGTAGCCGCTGCCAGCATTGTTGAGTAAAGCGTCCAGTGAGCCGCCAGTGAGTTGCTTGACTGTCTCAACGGCTGCTGAGACGGAATCATCCGAGCCAACATCCATTTCGATGCATTCGAGCCCGGCTTCCTTGACCTTACTCAACTTTGCTAGGTTACGTCCTGAAGGGAAGACACGCCATCCATGATCTTTCATTGCCAGTGCCAGGGCAGAGCCAAGACTGCCATCTGAACAGCCTGTTATTAAGATAGTGCGCTTGTGAGACATGGTAGAGATTTTTGTGTTACGCGATTCTCAAGTCAGAGGGTATTGACGAAACGAAGAAAGAGTTGATAATAACTAGTGAAACTGGTGTAATCGGCTGGAATCTATATATATTTACTCGAAAGACTTCCACTTCCCTTCACGTCCTGTGATAGATTTCGACTGTTTCGCACTCGCATAACACGGCCAATCAGTCGCACCGCTTCCAATGGTTGGTCATCATTTCTAGGCGTCAGCGAACTTTTTCACGCGTTGTGATTGGATCTATGAAAGCCTGATCTCCTATCCGGGATATTTATTCCTAAACATTCTCCGAACTTTTTTGTGTCAAATGATTGGGCATACAAGTTTCTGGGAGCTATTGCAGGAAATAGAACAAGATAAATAAGCAGATATGGGTCGTTAGTATTGATTACGTTGAAGCATACGGGTACAAAGATCTGATCACTGGAGGTGGCATCATGAGAAGCTTTATGCTTAGCCAGAAACCTAATTGAGAAAGCACACAATCCGAAAGTCTTTTTTATATGATCTATGGTGTATCTTTCCAACCATTGAACTGATATCGAGTCGCTACTTTCCATGACGTGCCGTTCCTCCTCAATCATTGTCGGGGCAATGGTTGCTCCGACTCCAGGCTCAACGACTCTAGGGTGCCGGAGTTGCGGAGTTTCAGGCCAGCTGCCTCTGAGACAAAGCAGTTGCAAAACTAGTACCCAATTACTTTCTACCCATCGCGTGCTCGATCTCTTTGAGCGCAGCAAGGACCTTCTCATCGTATTGTCTTCGGCCAACAATTTGTAGGTTGATGGGCATATTGGCGTATTTCTCGGGGTTATACAGGTCATAGTTGAACTTGTCTTCGTCGTTCTTGGGGACGTAGTTTAGATCCTTGGGGTCCTTCTCGGGGTCGACTGTTGTTACTGGGAAGACTGCAGCGGGACTGGAGTTCATCGTTAGCGGAGTTTGGCGGAATATTATGAGGGAAACTTACTAATCAAGCAGATTCCAGTGTGAAGTGTAGCCCCAGTACCGTGATTGATCATGAGGTGCTGCTGCTCCAGGGAATGGCGGGCACAGAATCACGTCAACCTCTCTTCCGTCGTTCTTGCTTGTGTATGACCAAGCTCGAGCATATGCTGCCCGATAATCATCGCGCTTAGTACATAGCTGGCAAAATGTCAGTACTGTTCTGCCAAAAGTACCCAAGTGAACTTACCTCCCAAAGCTCATGCATCGTCAAATCTTTGACGCTGGGCTGCTCCTGAATAATGAACTTCGTTAAAGGAAGAACAGGCTCTCCAGCGGCTTCCATAAGCTCAAGAGCCTCCTTGCCTCCATCGGGCCAGTACAATGCTGATAGAATCTCCCAACCCTTCTTATGATCCAGTGGTTCGCAGTCCCAGTCCACAACTTCCATGCCTGCTTTACGGCAAGCTTCCGCAACCTCCTTCAGAGCTCTTGTCATGGGAGGATGGGGCTGAACAACGCCGTCCCACCACTGAACCGCTACCTTGAGAGGTCTGTCGAATTTGAAAGGAGTCCACGGTTTGGCCGTGAGGGAAGGATCGATAAGCCATGGCTTCTTCGAAAGGGCAATTTCCATAAAGAGTTCGAGGGACTCGCGGTCGACTGTCATGGGTCCAGGTGTTGAGGAAACGGTCTCTTTGCCAACCATGATGGATCGTGCGCCCATGACTGAGATTCGCTTCAGAGTTGGCCTGGTGAGGTTTAGTAAGGATTTCTCAGATCACGCTTTCATAATAACTCACTTGAAGGCATAGATTCCGTTGTGAGCAGCTGGGCAACGGACACTGCCACCAATATCACCACCGACGCCCTATTCCTGTCAGTCTAGAGCTCAGATCACAGACAAAAGTGCACTAACCAGGATACTCCCACGGAAGCCGAGTAAAGCTCCCTCACCACCACTGCTGCCACCAGCCGTCAAATCACGGTTGTAGGGGTTGACTGTTCGTCCATAGATATTGCTAATGGTCTCAAGATGCATGATAGTCTGGGGCTGAGTCGTTCTCACGTAGAAGACGCAGCCTTCGTCGTACAAGTGGTCATAAAGAAGGTTGGAGCCATGAGCTTTGCCAATCCATGCAACGAATGAGGCGTGAGTCGAGACATTCTCACCGACCATTCCGTGATGCTCCTTGGTGGAAATGGGAAGACCGAAGAGCTTTCCCTTGGGTTCCGGTAGTGAGTCGAGATACTTGGCTCGCTCGATGGCTTGATCCCACATAAGTTCGACCAAGCAGTTGGTCTGTTAAGTCATCAGAATCATGTCCTGGGGTAAGTCGTTCATAACTTACAGCAACTTGAGCCAGTGCAGCTCTCCGCAAGAATGCACGTGTCACCTCCTCGACCTTGATCTCTCGCTTACGGAGAACATCGAGCAGCTCAATGACTGAGTACTTCTCTGTAATCTCAATCTCACGTGCAGTCAAGACACCTTGAGGAAGGCTTTGAGAGTTGAGAGGAAGCTCATCAGGGACGCCCTGTAGCTTTGGTTCGACCTTGCCAAGGCCGATATCGCGCTGTTGTAAGGCAGCTGATACTGTTTCTTTATAAGTTGCCATGGTGTCTAAGTTGATCTACCAGTGGTCAGTGGTGTTGTTGATCAACGGTGCTAGGGAAAGGGGAACATACTATATTTTGTAAGATTAAAGAACAAAGTTGGAAGAAAGAAGGGACAAGTTAAAAGAATGTCAACTGATTACATTCCCCAAGTCATTCAAGTCATGTGGGGTTGGGGTCAGTATCGCCCGTCGGCTTATCCTATGCCGCTATTGGCAGGCCGAGCCGACGATATCCAACCGCTAAACCCCGCATTTGAGCGCCCTTTTCATTGTCAACTTGTCATATCAAATGATAGCCCAAGTTACAATGCATTCAACAGATTTAGATAACGCGGAATTGGTTGAGGCGTAAGATCCTAAGGTGGGGTAGTACCGGGACCCGAGATTGCCGGTGATAAAGAAGCGACACGGCTCCGAGTTTATCGGGCTTCGAGAGCTCGGATAATCTTTCTAGAAAGGGAAATCGTTCCAATATACGCCGGATCAAATCACAACCTTCAAATAGTTATTTATCTCGACAGCTCTTTATTATCCATATCCATCATGGACATCACCATTTCCGCGTTGTTTGGTTGATGGTACCTTTTACCCATGCGGAAGTCAACCACGCAGTTCGCCGTCGGCCGATTTATTCGCAGATCAAAAGACAGTTTCATCATGTGGCCTTCAACCAAAGGTTCAGCAGAAGGTCTAGACCTGCCGCTATGTAAGCCATGATAGCTTCATCCCTGCACGGGGATCTTCGCCCAGCCGTGCCAAGAACTGATCCAAACATGAACATCCAAGATGGACGGTCTGAGCTCCGCCGTCCATATTCTATTCATCATTGACACGTCTATCAAAGTGATCAAATGGTGTTACGACTATGCCGACGAGTTCAAGCACTACAAGGAGGAGCGCGAAAGGCTGCTCCGGGCTGTTTCAGGCCTGAAGTTAGTGGCTGAGAAAGTCAAACAAATTATCAAGACACCCAGAGGAGAAAGGCTTGAGGCCTCACGAGAGTTTCAGAACACGACAGGTGATGGGAACAAATTCCTGAAAAACCTCGAGGACAAGCTTTGCAAAAGCGGCAAGGTAAACAGATTTCTCTTGCCACTGAAGAAACAAGGTGTTGAGGAGGATATACAAGCGATTGAGAAGTGCACGCAGATTATTCACCAGGTACTCCAAATCGATATTGCGTAAGTGCATTCACCTAGGACTCCTCGCGATATCATATCTAAAACATTGCTAGCGATATTTTTCTCGATGTAAACCTTCAAGCAAAGCTCGCGCAACGTAGAGCAGCGATAGAAAGCCTGCTCCTGGCCGAGGGTGCGGCGTTCGACTCACAGGCCGAGCAGCATAATTCTGGCTGCTTGAAGAACACACGCGTGGCGCTCCTCGCTCAGATAGCAGCATGGATCGAAGACGAAAACGCAAAGACCATCTTCTAGCTGAATGGCATGGCTGGAACTGGCAAATCGACGATATCACGGACAGTCGCCGCCTCAGCTCAGGGGAGGGATAAGCTTGGAGCAACCTTCTTCTTCAAGCAAGGTGAGACCGATCGTGGAAGCTTGACTAAATCCTTCACCACGTTGGCTCGCCATTTGGCTGCTAATCAACCAGCGTATACCGCGCGGACCAAACCATCCGGTTATGGGATTGGAAGAAGGGAGTTGACGAGTCAAACCTCCATCATGATTTCGGGAAAGTAGTCTCTCTCCGGATCTCGCCTAACGGCACGTGGGTTGCTACGCTCAGTGCAGACAAAAAGGTTCGTATCTGGAGTACATGGACAAGCGTTTGTCTGCGAGAACTCGACTGGGGAAAGTATCTTTACCCTGAGTATCCCTTGCAAAGTTCACCAATCCAATTCTTCTCTCATGATTCCACCATGGTCGGTCTGAGTCCAGTACCCCAGACATCTCGAATATGGAACATCAAGACTGGCAAAGAGGTTTTGATTATGGATGCATGCAATCCTGCGCAATTTGTTTATTTGTTTCCATCTTCTGACTCCCAGAGAGTTGCAGTCGTTCCTCAGGGGAATGAAGCTTTCTGTATCTGGCATATGAAGGAGGGAGAGTTTATACTTCCACAAGCTTTATCAACTCCGGGGTACGAGGCTCTCAAGCTAGTGTTCACGCCGGACCTGAACAAGCTGGTGGCCTCTTTACTCGATGTTCATGGGACAGAAACATGTGTCTGGGCCTGGGATCTGACGACTGAGAAACGTCTTTGGACAAAGTCACTCCCTGGTTTCGGGAGGCCTGTTGACAAGTCACCACTTGCTATTTCATCTGATGGCTTCTGTACAGCAGCCATTTTAGGAGAGAATCTTCAGATCTGGCAAACAGAAACGGGTAACATACTGCGGGATATCTCTATCTCCAGACTTGCTGGAAGTATATGTTTGGAACTGACGCTGACCCGACATTGTGTAAGCCTTTTGTTCTCTGGAGAAGTCCAGATTTGGGAATGGCAAAGCAAAAGGCGTACTCAGAAGATCTCGGGAATAGGAGCTGGATCACGGAATCTTCACATTCTTGGCATTGATGAAGCTATCCAAACAAATATGGGAGAAGCTCCGCTCCCCGCAGAATGGAGCTTGGGTCCTTTTGCTATCGAAACCCCATTTTATCCAGAGTTATTTTTTGATGTCAAGACATGCTGGATTCAGTACTGGGGGAAAGATCTTGTTAGGTTACCTGCCGAGTGTCGGGATAGTATCCACGAGGTACATGGGTTCACGTTGGCTGTAGGATGCCAGACAGGCAGGGTCCTGATCATTGGATTTGACAAGGGAGAAGTTGAGAGGTCTATTAGGACACCAAAGCAAGAACCACCTCCGAAAAGGACTACATGCTATGGGACTTATCGGTCTTTCGGGTCATCCCCAACTAGCCCTGCCGGATCTTGGAGTGATGGATGGAGTTCTTGAATGGGCAAGTTTCAGGTTTTCAGTTATCATCAAAAATGCTATTATTCCAAGAATGCCTGGTTATTGGCATACGTACATAGCCGTCTCTAGTGAATGAAAGGTCACTGCCTCAGAACAACCCAAACCAATATCTTAAGCTTCGTCCCACCAAGTAAAGAAAGGGAACATGGCCTATTCAGGAACATCAGACTTTTACTCAAAGTCAGTCATGAGAAATCACATTTCTTCTAGACTCTCAAAACCCGTTTCCTCTGGCGAGTGACTTTGTCAAAAGACTTTGGTCTGCTTCAGTTCGTATACCCTGCTGAGCAGCTCTCTTGGAGTTCTCAGCGCCAAAAGCAATGGCCTTGGCAATCTCAGGGGAGACAGAAGGTAGTATCTGCTTCTTCTCGTTGGTCTCAGACAACCTGGTCTCCATGTTTCTTACAGTCTTGGGTTGTCCCTGTAGGCATGTCAGCTTCATGGAAAGAACAGGGTTTTCAGGTTGCTCCTTACATCTTTCGCTCTCCTCAAAATCTCATCAATCGCCCTCTTGGAGAATTCTTGGAGCTCGTTTGCTTTTCTACTGGTCATTCTCGAATCTTCCCCTCTACCCCCGAAAGATGAAAGTTCATCGACCAAACGCAGCATTGGGAAGAGACTCATTGGCGATATCCGAGCCCACATAGAAGCGTAGTCGCCAAAGGTAGAGAAGTAGGATCGGATGATAGTGGTGCTGTTGAAGACAGACTGGATGAATAGTTAGCAGAGTTCGCCGCATATAATAGCGCACTTACACTTCGTTGAAAGTCCAGCATCGAATACGGCCCGATCCTGTCTCCATCATTGCCGGCCTTGATATTATCAACATACGGGTTGACATACTTTTCCGCGACGAATCGAACGACCACCGAGATAGCGTTGAAGAATCGCACAAGATTCACGATCTCAGTCTTGATCTTCAACATCGTCGCGATAGCCTGGACCAGAATGGCCTTGATCGCGTGCTAAGAGTAAATGTTAGCCAACAGTTCGCATACTGGTATCGCTGACTCGAATACATACCATCTCCAGGCTAGAGTTCTTCAGGCGCTCCAGCTTGGCGTTGACCTGATTCAGTTTCTCTTGCTGCTCAACAAGAATTCCAGTGGAGTTTTGGTAGGTCTCTCGGGTTGCAGCCAGTGCTTCAGACGCAGTGTGTAGCCTAGTCGTAGCTGATTCGACGACTGCCTGGGCTTGGGCGGTCTTGGCTTGAACTTGTGCCATTTCGGTATCTGGGTTACCGCGTTGGCTTGGCACGATGCTCTGTTAGACTGTCAGTAATTGTCAATCGAGAGTTGGTCGAGGAGACGTACCCCGTTCGCAGTCGATCCCAGGAAAGACTTGGCGGTAGCGTTCAGTGTGACCACGGTCGCATAGTTACCAAGGAAGTCCCTCTGCCAAGATCTGACCGTCTCGGAGTCCTTGTTAGGTGCAGTGTATCCCATAGACTTGCTAGCTTGCTCTAATTCGTCCACAATTCCGTTTGCAATCTAAAACGAGTCAGCATGAAGCTGTGCGACATGAGAGTGACCTTACCCTGCAAACGGAATCCAATGCGGACTTGTACTGCTGACTAGGCTCTGAACCAGAGGCCAGAGAACCGAACGCTTTTTGCGAATGGGCGAGCATCTTCGCCGCGAATGTCGCAGCCTGACCAGCCTTGTCCCAAGCAATACCGTCATTAGTGCCAATAAATGCAGTGCTGAGTAGCTCCCAATAGATCAAGTCACGCACGACCTGATTGTAAGCAGGGTCTCCTGCATCCTTGGGCTTACTTGCAGTTGGAGTAGGCATGGTCTGGTTCATAGCGGTGGTCAAACTGTCTGCCAGCTTTTCGACAACCTGCCGACCAACGATATCCCAACTAAGACATTAGCTGAAGTTTTTCAAAGTTAGACGTTCCCAATACTCACTCCTTGGGGAATCCATCAGAAGCTCTTTTGAATGCCTCAGTTGCTGCTTCCAAGGATTTCTCCCATTGAGTGGTAGCAATCTGCTGCTTGTAGTCAATTGACGTCACAGCAACAGCTAACTCGATATCCTTCAAGACTTGCTGGTCTTCTGAAGTTGGTTCTGCTTCGACACAGGCCCGATGGAGCTCACAGGCATGGTTCATCCAGTCTTTAAACTTGCCGTCAATTTCCTTGGAGGAATCCAAGCAGTCCAAGGATGCATAGTTCCAAGATTCCATCTCTCGTCGTAGCAGCATTCTGGCACCTTGAGGGTTGGAAACGGTTT
The DNA here is from genome assembly GCF_020744475.1 of Fusarium redolens. Lineage (NCBI taxonomy): Eukaryota > Fungi > Ascomycota > Sordariomycetes > Hypocreales > Nectriaceae > Fusarium > Fusarium redolens. Next base: position 807,447 of record NW_025763680.1, on the reverse strand, counting down.
CAAAGATATTATGAAACTAGGAAAGTCAGAAAGACGAATCACCAATGCTATCCATACTTACTGTTCCATAGAATTTCTCAGAAACCATATGCATCCTGCCCATCTGTTTCTCGGTCTCGAGGAAAACAAATCGACCCAAGTCGACGCACTTCGAGAGGTTGTTCTCGAGCTTGAATCTCCCAGCAGAGTCACCGAACCGAGTTAGTTTATCGTCCCAAGCCATATACTATGAGACGCGCAACATACCATAGGTACAGAAACCCTTTTTGGGGAGGTGTAAAAGTGGTGTCAGCCTTCTTAGAGCCAATAGCGACAACACAAGCACCGAGGGCATTCAGCGCCACGGGAGCTGGCATGAGAACGTTTTCCCATCGGTAGTTGGAAGATAAACAGCCCTTTGACTCTCCAGACAGACGATTGACTACATCGAAGTCCTCTCTCTTCGTGAGGATTTCGACTTGCCGTTGATTGAGGGCCATTTTGATACGAGATGGCTTTGTATAATGAGTCTAGCAAGCTTGAATGGTTTTGGATAGACAATGGGAAGGTATAGGAAAGTAAGGTGGCAAGGTTGGGATTAGCAATGAGATAGGACAAGAAGAAGTCTTTATACTTGTTATAGAAGTCGGCCGTGAAGACGTATGGGCAACAACAGATATTCTGTACTCATATCTCTCCCATGTAAGGTCGATAGTTCTGGGCCGCGCACTGCTGTATATGCAGAGACCTTCTAGACCCTTCCCTTCGCCTGTCCCAGTCTTGTACCTCTCGTTTTCTTTAGAATCAGCTATGAACGATTGAAAGACCCCTCGTATTCCGTTCAATCACTAGACTTCTCAGCTACCAAAGATCCCCGCGCCAAGAGAGTCTATGCATAAGGCTGGCTGAGATCCGGATGTTGAGCCATTCTTGGCCGGTGTGGCTCGCTGAACTTCCGAAAAAGGATATTTGCATCAATTCGGCGACCTGAGTCTGCAATTGGAGCCTGGAGTGTGCAAATGAGGAGCTGAAGAGCCAGCATTGATCCATTTGGGTGTATCCCGCTAACCTTGGCGGGGATGCTAGTTCGTGCTATCAATCAATAGTCTTGCCCACGACTCCACATTGAGTTAACTTGTCGCAGGGCTGCACGAAAACGAACCATTGTCTCGTCAGCTGATTGATAGACCTTGAAATAATCAGCCGCAGGAAGTACGAAGCTATGATATGCAGCTTGTGAAGCGTTCGTGACGAGTGGAAATCTGTTTTGGCTGGCTGATGTGAAACTAGTAGCCAATATATTGAGCAGCGGATCCCAAGCCAGTTCTGGAAGTTGGAAGTAAATGTGCTGCTAGTAGAAAAGATCGGTCGATACGAGTCTGGAACTCTCATAAACGACTCTGATAGGATGAGACGTTGAGTCTCAAATGCGGAGTTGGCGAATATCGTCGTAATTCGTGGTCAGCTCCCTCTCTTCGTTTGCGCATATGGTCTTGATTGAATAAGCTGGTTGCCTCAATGTAGTTGCGAGCATAATCATAAAGCTCTATTGCATCCTCAAGCTATTCTCCTATCCCTTTTCTCAACTCATCGCTCTTATACAGGTCTCATTATTTACCCAATTATCTCAAACTCTTCAGTAACATGGCATTTGCATCACCTTGGGAATCCATGCTGGCTCAGGCTGGCCTTGGTGGCCTTCAGTTTGCTCAAGCCATACCTGCATTGCAAGCGAACGCAGTCTTCGCAGCGGCTGGGGGGCCCTTCCAAGACTTGACTCGAAGGCTTGAAATCTTCAAGCAGAAGGTCGCCGCTCAGGATGCCTTGCTCCATTCTGGTGTTAAGGAGCACCTGTCCATGGCCATCAATCGCCTGGAGGTAGCACTCCTTCAGCTGTACAAGTTTGCCGTCTTCATTCGTGGAGACATTAACGGTGATGATGTACAAAAGATGGCTATTCTTGAGCAGTGCTCTCGATCGTTTGCAGACTGTCAAGCCGCCTCCCAGGCCGGATTTGATCAAGTCAAAAGTATCTACACGCAGGTAAGTAACCTGAATCTAGTATTTGTTGATCAGTAATAATCCTAATAGGCCACTTCTTTACGCACGGATGAGCTCCAGCAACTCCAGCGAGAAGTTGAGCGTGCGTTGGAACAAATAAAGATGGAATGGGAGAACAGCCGTCGTCAGACTGAACAATATCAACATGATATTGATATCTGGCGTCGTCAGCTAGATGAGGCTACAGATGCCCTCTCGCGAGCAAACGAAGAAAGAGAATTCATGGGTGGGCAGATGGGAAACCCCTTTGCAGTAAGAGTGACGAGTCTCTCATGCTAGCTAAGACTAACTTGAGATGTAGTGGCTTGGGCCTGCAATGGGTGACATAGGGGGCAACATGCAGAGGGTCCAAGAAGCTCGAGAGAGAATAAACACAGCGCAGTACCAGATCAACAATGCTCAGCACTCATTCATGCAGGCCATGAATCAGCAGAACGACCTTAACATCCAGCGTGCCGCTAGTGAGCAGATTGTTCAGCAGCTCCCTGTACTCCAGGTCATGACCGAGGACCTTAACAAGCAAGCTGCATTGCTCTTGAGCGGATTTACTGAGCTCAAGGAGAAGTCAACACAATTGTCACTCCTCATGAGCGATATGAAGAACGGGGCTAAGGATTCAGATGCGCAATCGTGGGATAAGGATAGGTTTGCTGAGGGCATTCTCAGACTTTGCCAGATGGCACTCATCGATGGACGTGTTTGCAATGAAGTCGAGACCATCACCAGTGAGATTTCTAGCGGATACTCTGGCCAAGATGTGCCCGATTGTGTTTCAGCTCTCTTGACTGAAGTTGGACAGGCTGCTAGGGATGTTGCTCAGAAATCCATCACTGGTTAGCTGGGAGTCGAAGCTATGGCTAGCATGCACGTCGTTAACTAATTGACCTGAACAAACTCAAGGGACACTACATCTTTGCAGCAGTTACACGAGCCCATTCCACCATTTGTAGAGCGCTCTTGTGCTTGACAAGCCTACTAATTTGGAACCATGACCTTGACAAAAAGTAGGCCCCATGCTGGCCATTCTCGAGACAGGCTTTGGCCATCACGTATAGACTCGTCTGCTGGGCGTCTCAAGCACATACGACCATACCTACTAGAAAATACGGGATCCCGTCCGCTCTCCCATAGTCAAGCTGGTAAGGGGCAGATTAGTAGTTGGGTCGGTGACGACCAGCGAATCCCTGCTGTTGTATGTTTTGTTTTTTTTGCAAAATCTCCCTAGAAATGTCAATATTGTCTTGTTTTTATCGCTTGTTGTGTGGCACATGTATCGTCGGTGGTTGGTCAGCTGGCTGGGTGAGGAAGCTGTTCACATAAGGTATACCCTGGATACCTGGGGCCGCTACTCTTGCTGTCGTGGAAGCCCTTACGAAGAACCTATATCTTAGATACGGAATAACGAGTTCTTTCTTACTTGTATCTGCTGCTCAAAAGTTCAATCTCGCCTAGAGACGGGACATTGGTGAGGAACTGATATCAAACCCTGCGGGCCAGGCAAGGCATACACGGTGCCTCGGAACGCAGCGATATTAACAAATGGCTTTGCTTGAGGTGAAGTTTGCAGATTTTACAACACCCTCTATTTTGGCTATGACCTGACAAACTAAAGGCGTAAGCTGAGACCCAACCAACACCAATAACGACATATGTTGCATAATGAAGCCAACAGCCCATTCCCAGTTCCCCACGAGTCATCTCAACCTGTTTCAATCTTCTGCTCATTAAAACGGCCTATACAATGGTACTATCACATTGACCATGGCAATTACTGATCTGCTATTCAACCTTGATACTATATGCGTGTGCATGATGTTATGGCTGTTGGTAGCAAAGATAGTTAACAAGTACCGATGGGGCCGAGATAACCGTGCCGTAGTATCCGAATTCACAACCAACACGAACAAAATCAGCTCAGATATGCAACTAACCAGTCGCTGCCTAAATCAAGATCTGCGCCTGAATCATTCTTAACAAGTTCGAACCTTCACGTTTAAAGCATTCTCTCGACAGAGCAGTCAAAATCTGTGTGCATCATCCCTTTGTGCAACTTAAGTCTGCAAATAAAATGGTCGTTACCTTCCTCAAAGCCCTCTTAGTCCTGGCTTTCGGCAGCAGCTTAAGCTCGGCCGACACCTTCAAGTATGGCGACAGGGACGGGAACTTATTCCTAGATGTTTCGATATGCGAAGCTCAAAGCAATCGCCCCGAATGGGGACTCGTCGAGCCTTGGACGAGCGACTATGTTGCTGCCCTTCAAGAGAATAGATACGGCGACGCTATATGGGCCCGCTATCAGATGTTCGGCGGTACTTCGAATGGCACCCATCTAGAGTATCCGCAATGGACAGTCCGCGAGGCGATCGAGGAAGACGCCATTGGATATAGACTTCATGCGCGAGACAATTGGAAATACGCCATTACTGTCTACGCCAAGTCAAGTAGGAATACACAGAGTGATATACTTGACCTCATGTTTGACGTCGACCGCAGGAGCTACTATCGGCTATGTAAGCTTGGAAGACTTCTCAGTCGATACGTCTTGAGCTGACAAGGTGTATAGTTAAAGATCAAGCTCGATTACATAAACGTTTTCAAGAAGGTGAACACGTCCTTCCAGATTGCGACTGCAAGGAGACTGCTCAGGACGCTGTTGACTCTTTTGTGGAGGGTAACTACCCGGTTTGATTCAGCTTTGCTTCGAGACGCGAAGCATCATGAAAGGACTTGGAAATTTACATTTCGGTCTTTCTGTTCAGATTTCGCTCTTTGCTATGCTTCAACGATGATGGGAATTTATATATACGCCCCAGACCAGGCTGGCAGCTTGTTCAAACAGCTACTTAGTCATAACCATCGAAGGCATTCATGCACATTCCCCAGGTGTAGCCTCCAACTTCTCCAGTTGGTGATTCGTTCCATTTTGAGGTGATGCATGTCTTGAAAGGTCTCAAGCCAGACGTAAGTACTGTCGAGTCTAGATCTACCGGGTATAACATGGCTCAAGAAGTACGACGGATCTATTGGTGCAGACCTGAGTATAAAGGATAAATCTCTAGAGCCTATTTTAGAGTTGCGATTTATCCGGTGATACTGGAGCTGAGCTTATCCAGAGGCATGGTGCCATTTGTTTATGCAGCGCATATGACTACTATTTCAGGCAAGGTTCCAGAATTTCGATATTTTGTCTTATGACACCGGCCTGTTGGTCACACCATTCAAGGCAGGGGTTATGATTATCCAGAAATCTGGTCGGAAACAACCCATGCCCTCATTGAAGAAATATCATTCGTTGGATCTATTGCAGATCTTACGATACAACGACAGTTCATATTCGAATCATCAAGCCAAAGGTTTTATAGCGTATATCGTAAATTCATTTTTGATTATTTATCATAAGAAGCTGATTCGCCGTGGCACATACGTCTAAAACCAATGACGCCCTCTACCTATCTCCAAACCTTAAAATGTTGGGTCCTCCTCCTTGATGGGCTTCAAATCACCCTGACCCTTGAACACCTCTAGAATCTTAGCCTGCTCTGTCAAAATGAATCTGTCAGTCTGTTTTCCAATGTTGGCCAACTCCTTCCACCTGTTGAAATCGGTTGGGTTTCTCTTATCACCATGCGCCTCCTCAGCATGTTCCCAATGCCCCTTTGAAAAGCCTAACATGCCGCTGATAGTCTTGTTGGTGATGTCGTAAACAAGCGAAACAATGGTTCCAGTCTCTTCGAGCCAATTGATCTGCCATAGCTCTCCTGGTCGAACGCATTGGTATGCTACGGTTTGGTAGTTGATACGGCCGGCCATTGGGCCACCGTGGATGGCGTAGACGACTCGATCGTCGGAGAAGAACCAGATTTCATAACGCCATTTCTCTGGGTTTCCTTCTGCGTCTGTGGCGTCGTAGTCGTAGATAAGATGAGTGTTGAGGATATCCTTCTCAAAGGTAGGATGAAGGGGAGTGTTTGTCTGATATCGTGGCAGAGACATAATGAATATTAAAGGCTTTTTGATATAAATTCTAAGATTTTAGAGTAATTACAGGAGCCAATGTGGGACATCCCAAGACCGCTGCCAAGTATTTATACGCTGCGAGATCGCCTCGCTTAAGTGGCTTGATCTCTAGGTACGACGGAATGCAATCGTAACATCATCCATCCTCTCGGGAAACGCGGACAGTAAGTTCCCACTAAAAGCGTCAAATGGATCAATAGGAAACATGGATCAGTTTGCTAACGTGTATATCCGAGAATCGATCTCAAGACAAGATCCATTGTATACTCAATTGATATCGTATGATGTCACCACGGGACTAGCTAAAGCATCCACAAAGCCACCGCAGATTCCGCCATCGACCTCGGTCTAATGATATCGGCAGTGGGAGTCGGTAGCACAGAACATCCTCATAATTTGGCGGTGTGCACCTTACTCAACGTCTTGTACAAGGCGGAACGTTACCCATGGCCAGAGATATTTCTTCTGCCACCAGTTCAAGCTGCGAATATTAGCGGGCTCGTAGCACTTCAGTATCACGCAACTCACAAGCTCTTTCGACCTGCAATACGAGGATGCAGGGCCCAACTTCCTCCAACCACGGCCAAGTGTTTCTGGTCCATAAATTCGGCTGGAGAACTATGTCAGAACAGAACGACATAGAAACCTCTTGACAAGGGATCGACAAAACTCACCACTTTATCCGGGATAGATATCCATGGGCTTGAATCCAGGTTGCGGCGCGAATAAAGTTCTTGTCCACTCAGCCGCACCTCCAGTGTCACCCAGTCCGCAAAGATCATCCTTGTGAGTGATTCCCATTGGATGGAAATTTCGAAAGCCTGAGTTTGTGTCTGACAGATCAACAAATATGGCCGTCGGATGGGTATGGAACTGGTGGTTGAATTTGCTGTCTGGGGCTTTGCGACGACGCTCGACATGCTCGTGGATGCTTCGTAATTCGCGGAGCGTTGGTAAGCGAGCACCAGCCCATCGAGCATATCGCTCAACCTCGTCGAAAGAAGCCATCACAGGCCAATCAAGTGCTTGCGACAATGGAACTGGTCCCCAGACAGTCTTGATACTGTGACGAGCGACGAAAGTGGTGTAATCTTCATCAACTCGAGCATCGCGCATGTTGTTCCAGGTTGCAGGAATCTGAGGTTCCTTAACGTCCACGAGGTACCTAGCATACTCGCCGTTACTGACCGGTCGACCTTGTACCTCGATCTGTGGGACAGTGATCTCATGCGGCTCGCGCTCATTGTCCCACGCAAAGAATCTGTTTGGGCCATCGTCGCTTTCAGGGTCATGGGACCCGATAGTGAAATTCTGCTCGGGCACTTTGATCCATGGATTCTGAAGGCGTCGTGAAGCAGATTCTTTTGCGAGCTTTGTGAAGTCTGGTTTGGGCAGATCAGGAGGGGGAATGATATTGGGACTTTGAATGGTCAAGAACAGGAACGTCTCAGCATGAAGGCCTGCGAGTTCTTAGTCGTCGAGAAATCCTATAGCGAGGTTAAACTCACCCTCATGCTCAAAACCGATCCATAGAGCTCGTCCAATGCAGCGGTCTGTGTATGGTTTCTCACTTCCGTAGAGCGCCGTGATTCGTGCCTTCACACGCTCACGATATTGAAGAATGTCTCCAAGACATGGAAAGACGTCCGGAAGTTCGCTATGGTCATGGCATCTCGAAGGATCATCAACATCAGGATCAATGCCGCGCTCAAAGATCTGATGAAAATATGCTGGCTCAGTGAGCTTGCTGTTCGTTGCCCGCGCAAGATGAATATCCTCACTAAGTCGACTATTGGCCAAGGTTTGAGATGACACGGTGGGTATCTTGCAAGGTTGGAATATGACCCAGATAGAATAGTAGAGGATTTCGCAGAGGAATTGGTTGTTCCATCAATGCATCAGGCGGTATCATCTTGGTGGTGACAAGGTCCCAGACCCTCCATAGTTGTTTCCATTCAGCCATTGAAGGCACAGGAGCTGGAGCATACTGCTCTGGTGTCAGCGGAAAGGTGTATGGGTTCTTCGATTCCATTATAGGTTTTCTGGAGGCTGTGGCTATGGCAAAGGTGAGAACAAACAAATGAGAGGCCCGACGATGCGTGGTGATATGTTGAGCTCTCGGGCCCTCGGCCTGGCCCGTAGTATCAACGACATCATCCGCCAAGCTCCCCATCAATCACTCAGCTGTGAAGCTAAGGCACGGCTTGTTCCTCCTTTCCAGATCTGGTTTGGCTTAGTGTCCTGGAGCTAATCCCAGGCACGAGGATCCCAATAGGCTCTCCAGTACCCGTACTGATGTTGATAAGGGAAAGGACTCAGCATATGTTGCCATTGGGTCGTCAACAGCAGACTGTGTGCAAGGCAAATACGATTGAATGTTTCTTGTACTTCATTCGTCGAGCAGCTGCTCGCTACCAAGTTGCCAGGAAATTATTCTGAGACATCATGACTGGAACTTGAACTATTTGAAGTCAGCGGCGCTGATCGATCGCCTGGCAAGCTACCTTATCTTGATAAGAACTCAGATCACTTGCACTACTCAAGACCGGGTATATCTGATACAGCCTCAACAACTCATCAAAGACTTCTCATCACACAAACCTCGAGGTAATAATGATAAGTCACTTCTAAGCAGGCGTTATCTCGACATCTCAAGAGGCAGAACCATCAACAAGCCTACGTGCGTCACTCGGCGCACGCTTTCTGTTCTCCAAGATGAATCGTTGATGAATCGTTGAGCGTGGCCCATTGTGTTAAGCCAGAAGTCCCCCATTGCTTCTCAAGCAATAATAGCTAAGCTTTTCAAAGGGAGGTCTTACGAAACCCGGATGGTCTGGCATTCCAAATCATTTGGGGAGAATGCAAGGCCAGTGCAAGCCATGCGAAGCATAGTTTTGTCATATGACGCTCGCGTCATATTCCAGTCTTGAACGGAGAGCGAAAGTCGCCAAAGGTCGCGGAAGCGAAGAGAAACCGGCATGAAGTTGACTGTTTCAGTATTCTGTCAGTTTGAATAGTTTCGGTGCAGCTAAACAAGCGAAAGCAGGAAACGCATAGATTCGCGAAGAAAGGCGCGTTATCGTATTCGGACCAAGCTCTTGGCTCGGGTTGACATTCGGGCATATTACTCTCTGTAAATGAACATCGCGATACAGACTCGGAAAACGCAGGAAGAAGCAGTTCCGTTCCGTGTTCTTCCTTATAATCGCTAACTCGTGATGTCTGGTAACGCGGAGGAGGCGGAAATAGACAAATTCCAGCCATATAGGTCAGTGTATGACGTGGGTTGACTAAGAGTCGAATCATGAGGCTGCTTATAGCACTAGGCATTTATTCCCAGTGGGTGGCATGCTTTTTGATGACAGATCATGAAATCATATCATTTCGTCGTAGTTATTTAGAGAGTGCGTTTGCGCATCTCCGCGGGAATCAGCATCTCCAAGGAATGACACGCTCGGTCCTCAGATCATTCACATTTTGCTTGTGCATTTCTCTAAAAACAACATGCAGAAACAGAATAACTTTGCTTATGAGAAAAGTGCGGAATGGCATCTGTAGCAACCCGTACTTCAACAATTGAAGTAAAGAGGAGTTTGGTCAAGTTTTACTGCGGCAGTGCGGATACAGTTCATAAAGAAGTAAGAAGGTCAACTGCTTTGCATGGCCGTGCACTCCCGAAAAGTACGACTAGACGCATTGACGAGTAATACTGCCGATATTTGCAACACCCAGTGCAGATGCCTGACAATCCGACTCGTCCGCACGATTACCCATGCAGCGGAAATGTCATCGTCAAGCATAAGCCGAGACAGGTCGGAGCTTGATTGGAAATCAATTGCATCTCGTGATCTCATCGAACACGGATGGATATGGAATACTTTAAGCCCAATACTCCACATCTGATTTTCGCTTCCATGAAATATAACCCTCTGGCATCTCTCATCGTTATTCCAATCACTATGGCTACTACAAAGCTTCAATTTGCACTCCGCCAGAAAAGAGCACTCTTCAGTCTACAGCGTTTCAATAGAACCTACACGATGGCATCTGACGCACCGAGCTTCCCTTTCCAGCGCGCCTCTGGCCCCGAGCCACCCGCCGAGTTCGCCAAACTTCGAGCTACGAATCCCGTTTCCCAGGTCAAGCTTTTCGACGGCTCTCTCGCCTGGCTTGTCACTAAGCACAAGGATGTCTGCTTCGTAGCTACTTCCGACAAGCTCTCTAAGGTATGATCTGATATGATCTGATGGGCCGCTAAGAAACCACTGGTTCTAACCTGGCTCAAGGTCCGCACTCGCCAAGGCTTTCCTGAACTTAGCGCCGGCGGAAAACAAGCTGCAAAGGCAAAGCCGACATTTGTCGACATGGATCCCCCAGAGCACATGCATCAGAGGTAAGCACCTTAACATCCTTGTATAGCTAGATGAACAGGGGCTGACGCAGATTGAAGGAGCATGGTGGAGCCGACCTTTACCCCGGAAGCTGTCAAGAACTTGCAGCCTTACATCCAGAAGACAGTCGATGATCTACTGGAGCAGATGAAACAGAAGGGATGTGCCAATGGTCCGGTTGACCTTGTCAAAGAGTTTGCTCTCCCTGTCCCCTCCTATGTAAGTCACGGCAGATGATCCTTGAAAGGCCATATCTCATATTTGTCTAGATCATCTACACACTTCTCGGAGTTCCTTTCAACGATCTCGAGTATCTTACGCAGCAGAACGCCATTCGCACAAATGGTAGCTCCACTGCCCGAGAAGCGTCTGCCGCCAATCAGTAGGTCCAACTTGAGAACCACCCGAGTATGATCAAACCTGACAACTGATAGGGAACTACTTGACTACCTCGCAACTCTAGTCGAACAGCGTCTCGTAGAGCCGAAGGATGATATCATCAGCAAGCTCTGCACTGAGCAAGTCAAGCCTGGAAATATCGAAAAGTCCGATGCTGTCCAGATTGCTTTCTTGCTCCTTGTCGCAGGCAATGCCACTATGGTGAACATGATTGCCCTTGTATGCACTTCTGTCCAAATTTTTGCTGTTCTTTTGCTAACACTTTGTAGGGCGTCGCAACTCTGGCTCAACACCCCGATCAGCTGGCGCAACTCAAGGCCAACCCATCCCTTGCGCCCCAGTTTGTTGAGGAGCTCTGTCGCTACCACACTGCGTCTGCACTCGCTATCAAGCGCACTGCCAAGGAGGATGTCATGATCGGTGACAAGGCAAGTATTATCCCCATGTGACTAAAAGATCCAAGCGGACTGACCCCATGCTAGCTCGTCCGTGCAAATGAAGGCATTATCGCATCCAACCAGTCCGCCAACCGAGATGAAGAAGTCTTCGAGAATCCCGATGAGTTCAACATGAACCGCAAGTGGCCTGCTCAAGATCCTCTTGGCTTTGGCTTCGGCGATCACCGATGCATCGCTGAGCATCTTGCAAAGGCTGAGCTCACAACCGTGTTCTGTACGTATACAAACAAACCTTGAGTATTTTTCGGGCCTATGAACTAACATATTTGCAGCAACACTATATCAGAAGTTCCCAGATCTCAAGGTCGCCGTACCTTTGAAGGAGATCAACTATACTCCTCTGGACCGGGATGTCGGAATTGTGGATCTTCCCGTCACTTTCTAAGAATATCTGGAGGAGTGGATATTTCGCCGTTCTTTTATATAGCTTCGAATAGTACCAGAATAAAACGTCTCAGCTCTAGTCACGTCCACCTGGGAACCATGGTCGAAGCGATCCATATTTCTTCAGGTTACATCACCATCTGAACGACTTTATTGAGGAAATGCTAAGCCTGACGATGAATACAAGTATTAATCCAGTAGTGATTCCATGTCTGTATATCAATGTTTTCTTATTACATTAGTAAAAGGCCAGCTTTCTTAACACTGTCTTTTAAGGTTCTATCACTTGCAATCGTTGAGCCATCGCGATATACTGTCTGAAATACGAGCCAGATGTGTTATTCGCAGCTGAGATCCATGACTGAAAGCCTGTCTTTAGCCCTTCGTTTAGAAGGTCCTGTCACTCTCTCCATCTCCCACCACCACCGTAGTCTCAACAGTCTTTGTGATACCATGAGGTTCCGGGAATGTCGCTAGATGAACTTGCGATCCGTTGTTGTTTTCGTTATTCCCTTGTTCTTTGCCCATCCTGCTCATTACGTTACTTCCGCGGCCAGGGACAGGCTGACCGGTGGTTACAACTACTCGGGATGTAAGACCATAATTTGTTGGGTTGGACTTGTCCCGACTGTTAGAGTACCATCCTTCTCCTTGACTACGTGAAGTTCCTCGAACCACCTTGGAGATGAGATTTGCCATGAGCAGTTCGATGTAGAGCTTGACGATGTATGCAAGAGGGGCAAATTGGACGTATCTGCTCCAGTGTTAACTTCGAGTCCGCTCGTAGCACGTGATAGACTTACAAGTAAGGATCTGGAAGACTAAGGAACCCCAGTAGAAGTACGTCCATTGATGTCGAGATACACACCATTCCAGCGTTGAAGTTGAACAATCTCCAGTATTTGTTCAGGCCATCGGCAATTAGACGATACCGCACCAGGTATAGGAAGTACAAGTTGAGTGCCAGGTCGGTGATGAGGAAGAACGTCTTCTCACACTTCTCAAAGATCATGTTCGTATGCTTTTGCGAATCTGTAGCAGTGTCGAGATGTGCAACCGTGAAGATGTAGCAGACAGCGCCGTTCACAAACAGAATGCAGACCACGAGCCCCCACTTCAGGTGCCTCGCTCGGCGTCGGTTCGTCATGATCAAGGACACTCGGTTGGCGATAATCTGAGGGAGAAGCTGCGTCTGGATCGACCATAATATGACGGTCGCGAGGAGAAAACCGAGGCTATTGAAGGTGATAAGCAAGAGACTTGACGAGGTGTGTCAGCGGGGGACTCACTTTCCAGGGATGATGCCATTGAGATAGAGGAATGTGATGAGAGCAAAGACAAAATTGACCACTGTCTCGGTCCAGATCATGTACAGGTAGGCATTGTGAAGGCTGTGAGTACGTTTGTAGATGGATCTAGTCTGTGATAAGGCCTTTGCAAACGTGAAGATGAAGACGCCGAGGAACAGTCCATAGTAAACTGATGCCAGATCGATCATGTTGGGCAACCGAGAGGACAAATGACAGACAGAAACGAAAACTAGAATATGACATGAACAGAACTATATACATACATTTCTCACCCAACAAGAGAACAGGCTACGGGTAGAGATTACCCATGGCTGCATAAACACAATCTAAATTGACTTTGTTAACGTCTGTACCAAACATCTACAGCAAAATCCAGCTGTTAGCCCAGTATCTCGGTAGATGATGATTGTCACCGCTAAGGAGCAGAGTCAGACACTACCCAAGACTAACTAGTGGCTTGAAGATCTACGAACGCTAACACTCGAGACGGAAAGTCCTTAGGAGCAATGCCGGTAACACCCCACATAATTGACTTTACCGAGCATTGTATGGACCGTGATGAACCCCGGATTGTCGAAGAACCTGGGAACGAATGTCGTCGGTAATCTCTGCGAGTCAGCAAGACATCTTCAAGGGTTGGGATATGATCCCCGACTCCCCGTAAACGAGCAAGCGCGATCTTGTGATACGTAATAACTGACAAAGATCAACTGCGGAGGGTTCACGATTGGCGGATAATAGGAAGATCAAAGGCAGAGACTAGACGCTTTCACCAACGCGGGAATTAGAGACATTACGTGGCTCAAGTCTTCCCTTATCATTGGTCAAAGTTTCGCCCAGCTTGAATTCAATTTCCAATAGCTTGGAACGAGAAATAATTGTTGCTATAATTGCCGGCTCAACGCTGAGGGTACCGTAGCGCAGAGGCATCTCCTGAAACCCCAGTCCAGCGAGCAAGACGCTAACAGAAAGTTTAAACCTCGAATCAATACGAAGCAATTATGGGGCAGTCCATGGAACCCTCTGATCCGGTGTGACCTGAGCTATGTTGGATCGCGCCGGGAGTGCTTCCGTTTGATGAAACTATCGATCTTGATCGTCGGGCATTTTGTTTTCCCGGGGAGCATTGCAAATGTCCAGGGCCTGTCGTTAGTGACAGCGTTGACACAGGCAGCACTTATCTCAGGCCAGATTTGTGAATGGGTTGAAAGGTCTCCACCGTCGGTGTCCAGACCGTTTGATTGAGTTACTGCTTTACTCCAATTTTCAAACTTCTCAAATGTATATTTCACCAACTCTGAAACGACTCGGCCCGTCGCGAAGTTCTAAAACATCTATTACAACTGCCGGTCCAACCGGCACATACCGATTCGACACTATGATGATCAAACAACGATTCTTTCTCTCATTCGTATAACTGTTCAATCATTGTTGCTCACGACATGTGGTGGCGCGGTCTCGCAACCTTGTCTCAATTAATAGCCCTGTTGATCGGTGGCTCACTTGTGTTTCTTGGCACGCAACCGTCACCCTTAGCCTCGGAAACATGTTCAGGGGTTCGTGATTTTGTCCGTGCTGACCTGCAGAACTTTGGGCCCCTATCATATCTCAGCAAAAGAGAGGCTTTTAGGCAGATACAACTAAGACTTGGGTATCGACGAATGGGGATTGTTCCTGGGCGACTGTAGAATGCCGAAGTGCAATATCCGCTAGCAAAGGTCTAGAGGTGTAGCGCACGAATGAACCTCAGTTTTGGACTAGAGTGTTGCCATTTCTTAAATATAAGGAGATTCAAGATACGACTTTGGGGACGAGACCGTCTTTGACACTCATGACTATTGTCATCATGTGAGTTGATCGGAAGTTGGTGATAAGTGTTCCAGGTCATTCTATGAACCGACCTTTTGCTCGTATTTGGCTTAATAGTTTTGCGTCACTGCCTGGAATGGCAGCTGAGCGAGATGGTTTTCTTCATTTAACAAAGTTTGCCGTTCACATGGTGTCGTCCGCGAACAACGCTCGGTCACTGGATTTGCTCTTCTTCATGTCTGAGAGAAGCGACGGGGAAGGGGTTCGTTTGAAGCGGGATGGGGAACAAATATACATCTTCATGAGATCTAGGGCTTCTATCCTGCAGGTAGTTAACGTTTCGAAACTCATTCAAGGCAATTTTGGGCAGAACGAATCCCGCCTCAATATGCATAGGGCTTCAGGAAACTTCGAAGGCTACCCTCATGGACGAAGATTTTGTTTTGCCTCATGCATCTTCTGAACCTGGAAGTATCGTAGCCGTTACAGCTTAGAGATAGAACCCTCACAAACTCACTTAGCGCCATACCCGGTTAAAGCAATCTTCTGAGAGAAATTTATAGGGCTACTCTCAGGTATCCTCATGATATTCACCTAAACATCTCATACTGAGACATGGCAACCAAGGCTTGCCTAGCGCCGCCGAGAGCGCCTCGCTTGATGCGGAGTCCACCAAGCTAACGTTAGCGGCTTACACAGAATATGCATCTACGAGAGCAGATGGCCAAGCAACCTCTTGCGTCACTATCGTGAATGTCATTTCTTCAATCACCAATCCTATTCTACCATCTCTTCAATCAACTTTAGCCAATACAACACCCTGTCACGAAACCTTTTGAACAAATCACATTTGTCTCAAAAACTCAATCATCATGGCGGCAGAAATTACCTCCACGACTGTAGTCTCGGCACTTCCCCTCCTCTTCGGAGTAACCGGCACGAGCGTTGGAATCTACAGTTTCGTGTCACCCTACAACGCCATGCGTCTCTTCGGTCTTGACGCCCCAGCTACTGAGAAGACCACTTCCTCGCAGTCCGACGCTTTCCAGAAATCTCTTATCTACGCGTCTGGACTACGAAACATCGGCACGGGTCTCAGCACACTTGGCCTCTATGCATTCTGGCAGTTCTCGCCGATCTGCCAAGTGAGCCCGTTAGCTGCCGCAGTTACGAAGAAATGCATGGGAATTTGCTTCATGTTCGGTACCCTTGTCGGAGTTGGTGATGCTGTTATTGTGCGGCAGTTTGCGAATAAGGAGTTTGTTCAAGGGGAGGCGGAGGAGAAGGCTGTCAACGCTAGTATCAGTCATGGCGTCACGGCGGTAGTCATCCTGGCAACTGGCCTCTTTTTGTATTTGTGATCAATGGGTTTGCGTGGTCTGGCTGCATGCGGTGCTGGAACTGGGACTTCATTTCACTCATGTATAACATCTCGACTCATGTTTCATTAGTTGTTCACTATCACCAATATCATATCGGATGTATTGAAGCAATGAATCAACAAATTGCAATAAAATTACTTTGGCTCCCATTGTTCGTACAAGCATCCCATCTCCTCCTCGTATTCATTAAATATCTTACAAGGTGCTAAGCCGCCGAGAAACCAATCACCAATTCAGTGTTTGCCACTCAAATCATTTCTGTCTCCAGTGTCATGGATGGCACTGGGGGCAGCCTTCTTGGTGCTTTCAGACAAGTTCTCCTGAACCTTTTGTGGTAATACGGAAGCTTCGTCGTCGCTTTTCGCATATGATATGCCGCCGGATGAGCCAGGCGTGGACTCAGTGGGATGAATCTGAGACGTTAGACATGATCATTTTCAACTACTCGGGGATAACCTACAGACTCAGGAAGAGCCTGCTCAAGACCTTTGGGCATTTGTCGTTGAATACCTTCGGAAAGCTTGGAGGGGGCCGTGGCGTGAGACATGCCCTGGCCACGCTCGTTCTGAGCAAATCCCGACATTCTTAAAGCTGGTAATATTTTAGAGAAATAGCAAATGAGGTATCTTGGTGTTTCCTTGGCAAAAACTGAGAAGGATCTTGGCGGTTGGAGGGTTATTCTTATATCTGTATGTCGAAAGTCGAGTGAATGATCACGTCATGGATGTTTCACGTAAGGATGGCGTTGAGAATGTCGATAATAAAATAAGCATTATGATATCGCAGCCTTTAAATTGCCGTTCCTCTGACTGTCATGGTCGTCTCATCCTATCAATGTCATAACTTCGCATCTATGACGTAGCGTTCTCATGCTTCCCCACAGCAGAGCCATTGGGGATGAGAACTTTTGTCGATCAAAACTTGGGGTAATTGATGCGCGACTAAATAGGATAATACCGACTAGAAAGCCAAAGAAACAAGGCACAAAATGTCGTGAGAACGCGGCGATATAGGGTATGTGTTTAACGACCACCATGATGACAGAATTAAAAGATCAGATGGGATAGGTCCATGTCAATCTCAGACATAACCTATGTGTATCAAAGCTAGCGTGTTATCGTTTATTTGTCGGTTAATTTTGTCGTGGCTTTCCAGAGAACAGCCCCATCATACCTTCCTCAACCGCAGCGTGCCACGTGATCAGGCGTCACCGTGTAACCCTCAGCACGCGTCCCCTCAGACACCTCGGAAGTTAATCGCCACCAATCACCAAAGAATTCTTACAGCATCGCCAATTGTCCGTTATCAATCCTATTCTACGCGATATTGTTCCAGAAGTTATAACCCTATTATTTACTCGACGGATCGGATCACAGAATGGGGATTTCTGACGAAGACTTCGACTCTGGAGACGCTCTCTTTGACGACATTGATGAGGATGACCTCATCTTTGACGCACTCGAAGAGGCGGGAGTGATGAATCCGACCAAGAAGCATAGTAGAGGCAAAGAGAACGATGTTCAAGATCTAGCGCCTGCAAAGAAAGCGCGGCGTGGTTCCTTCAGTCTTACTGAAAATAGTTCCAAGGGCCGACTTGGCGAGACACAACGGATTCAGCTTGCACGAAAGCTCTTGGCCGACAAGTTTGGCTACAAAGAGTTTCGCCATGAGCAAGAGGCTGCCATCGCCAGACTTCTTGATGGCGAGAATGCCCTTGTTGTCTTCCCAACTGGTGCCGGAAAGTCACTTTGCTACCAGGTATGTCCCAACTCGAGTCTCAACCCAACATCGTCAGCGGTCCTCATGTACTAATGCAAGCAGATCCCCGCCATTGCATTCACAGAACTTGACCGCCAGACCAAAGAGAGACAGGCCAACGACTCTGGTATTACTATCGTCGTTTCGCCTCTCATTGCTCTGATGAAGGACCAAGTTGATGCGCTCAAGCGGAGGGGCATTGCAGCGGAATGCATGGACTCCACGAAAACTTGGGATGAAATACAAAAGATCAACAAGGATCTGCGAGAGGGACAGTTACGCCTACTGTACTGCGCTCCCGAGCGCCTCAACAATGAAGGATTCGTTGAGACGATGAAGCGAGTCAAGGGAGGAGTTAGAATGATTGGCGTGGACGAAGCTCACTGTATCTCAGAGGTATGCCCTTCCTCCGTTGGCTGCAGCACATTTTCTGATCTTGATACAGTGGGGACATTCTTTTCGCCCTGACTACCTGAAAGGTTTGCATCCATTGCGCCAGCTGAATGGCCCACGCTGACTCAAGACAGTTGCCCGGTTCGTTCAGGAGATCAAGGCCGAACGAGTCATCTGCTTGACAGCTACCGCTACACCACCTGTCGTCAAAGACATTTGCCAAGCGTTCGATATTTCCGACCAAGGCGTTTTCAGAACGTCTGTTTATCGTCCCAAGTAAGTTCTCACTCAACATACTCTGAGATCTTCGCTGACAACCTTAGCCTTCGACTCGAAGCCGAAGCCGTCAAGGTCAAGGATGACAAGTATGAGCTTTTGTTCAAGTTCTTGAAAACGCACCCCGGCTCGACACTCATCTACACTACTCTCCAAAAGGTTGCTCAGTCTTTCTACCCTCTTGTGATCTTTCAGTGCTGATACTTGACGTAGCAAGCTGAAGAGCTGGCGGCACACCTCACTAAGCAGGGTGTTCCCGCCGCCCACTTCCACGCTGGTATGAAAGTTGATGAGAAGAGACTGATACAAGATGATTTCATGAGCTCTAAAATCCAAACGGTGGGCTTGACTGGATCCGATGCTGGAGGACAGTACTGACAACGACCCAGGTAGTTGCAACCATTGCATTTGGCATGGGCATCGACAAGTCAGGTTGGTTGACGCGGGCGCCTCTATGAGCATATGACTGACGAATGCAGATATTCGGAATATTATCCACTGGGATATCCCGAGTACCGTCGAGGAGTACTGTCAGCAAGTCGGCCGTGCCGGTCGTGACGGCAAACCAAGCTACTGCATGCTCTACCTCTGCCGGGAAGACTTTTGGATCAAAGAGAACTTTGCGCGTGGAGACCTACCGTCCCGCAACTCGTTGCGCAACCTCCTAAAGGAAATCTTCGATGGCGATGTTGTCAAACTGCCGCTTGGCGAAACTTTCAAAGTCAGTCACTACAGCCAATCATCGTCTCATCCGCGCCACGACACCAGAGTACAGCTCTTACAAGTTCGAAGCAAATGGGCAATACTATCCCCGTCTCAAGAGCATGAACACGCCAGAGAGCAAGGCCATCTTGAAGCACGCCAAGAAGGCCAAGAAATTTCACTCGATTGATCCAACGAAAGTCGCCAAGGAAGAGGGTTTACGACGGAACGAAATCATCAACCTTCTCAATGATCTCAACAACAGTGGTGCTATCGTCCTCACCGTCGGAGGAGTCGAGCAGAAGTACAAAGTCATGGACAAGCTACCAAAAACAGACACAGCAATCGACGATCTAACAGACAAGCTCTACGACGACCTTAAGAGGCGCGAGAAGCAGGCTCTCGATAGACTCAAGGACGTCATCGATCTCGTCACAGCCCCAAAATGCTTCGGCCTCTCCATCGCACAACACTTCGGCATGGATCTTCCAGGAAACAAGAAGAAGTGCGGACACTGCACGTTCTGTCTCAAGGGTGCAGCTGTGAAGCTGCCACCTTCGTCACCCAAACAGGTCGACAGAGCAGCGATCAACAAGGTGCTGATATCGACAGACATCCGAGATGATGCGCGTTTTCTAGCGAGGATTGCGTTTGGCATCAAGAGCCCGCGGGTTGGCAAGTTGAAGCTGGACAGGTCTCCGGTGTTCATGTCAATGGCCGATCACGATTTTGATGTACGTGCGACTCTTTCTGGTTACAAGTTCTACTAACAATTCTGCAGGCAATTTTGAAGGAGTTCAAGAAGGCTTGCCATGAAAAGGATGAATGATTGAGTGTCGGACGTTCGAAGGTTGAGCCTACAACCTGTAAGGAATTAAAAGGTGCTATCCCGGGACGGTGTTATTGTAACTGGTGTTGACTGGAGTCAATCGGGCGACGACGTTACCCATGTTGGGATGTTTATTATGGCAAAAATTGGAATCTGGCATTGATGATATCGGGAACTATTGTGGAATGGATCTTATGTCGTCGTACATAGTCGAGGTCGCATGTACATTAAGATCGGATTCGTATCATGCATGAATGCGAATACAACAGCATGATTGAAACCCAACAAGAGGACACGCGTCACGACGAACAAATCAGCACGTGACCATCTCCAATGCCCGGAGCAAACCCGAGAACAAGTGTCGCTTTGGCCGTTTTACGTCGCGCGATCGATTTAGCTCTTGGAAGTGTATTTTTATCGTCCATCTTAGCCCTGTCTGTGGACCATATTCTTAGCAGGGCTGACATGGTCTTTGCACTTGACGAAAAATGAGATGAGCAATGCAAGGGTGCACTGTTCATCGTGCGATATTTTGGTAGGGACCTCGTGTAGCAGCCCAAACAGGCATTCAAAGACGACAGCTTTTTTGAAACGGACAGACCGATGATTTGTTCTAGAAACTAATTGAAGGTCGGTCGGCTGCGCTATTTTCCATCCCGTGTCAAGTCACTGCGGCGTCACCTAAAAAAACATAAAAATGATCCGAATTGCCGGAATGGCGTCATTATGGCAGATGATGTCTGTGAGCACTTGACCAGAGATCAAAAGACCTCGGAATTGGGTGACTGAAGTTGCATTCACTCGGACTTTTTTGTTTTCCTTGTTTGAGGTCTCCTTTTGTTTTCTTTTTGGGACGTGGTTGTTTATGCGGAATCGTTAAATGCAGGGGAAAAAACAGGAAATGGCGTCAGGGCACTAACAAGATGACAGGGGACGCTATAGCGGTTTTAGGGTAGCCCATCTCACAACATTGAATCCCAAGGACCACCTTAGTATTTCTCAAGGGCCCATCTCGGGGTAACGTTAATTCAATCAATCTCGGACTCAATCTCGCCCCGACATTTGAGTTTTTGTATTCTTTCTATTTTGGAAAGATTCAGATACGAGCGACATCCATGCCCCCTGCTTCCCGTGGGGTACTCACTGTGCTGTACTCGGGCTGTACTGTGCTGTAAGCCCCCGTAGCGTAGCCCGCTGTAGCGTGCTGTACCTACATTGGACGGAGCAGTGGGTGGGGCGGGACATGTCTCTACTTGTAACGCTCCCAAGCCAGGCCTAAAATTAAGAAAACGCCTCGTTTTCTTTTGACGTAACGACCCGTTAGGACAACGGCAAGCCACGATCAAAGAACCTCTCTGAAAGGCTTTTCTTTGAAGAAACGGATCAGAAATAGTACGGGGTTGTACGTTATTGCGCCCATGGGAGTGGGTAGACGCAGCAGGAATTGCGTGTATACGAGGCTTGTGCCCATGTGTCACCCTCCCAAAAATAGTATCCCTCTCTCGTCTCTTCTGACTTTTTTTGGCTGACAGGATTAGCATGATGAGAGAATCTACGTCACAGACCACAAACATCAACCAACCAGTTCTGCAAAAGCTGGCATAATATGGAGACACTAGTTACGCGGCGGAGGTCGATCTCTTTCAACCTAACAAGGATCCATGTTCTTTTCCCTTCCTTTCTCTCACTGTGTTTTTCTAAGCTTCACAAAGCATGTTGACCTGTGTCGATGTACTGTACTGTAGCACGCCCCCTCTAGGAGCTCTGTCCAGTTTTTTTGACCTGATTTTTCCCCTTCTTTCTTTCTTTTCTCCTTCTTTTTGTGTCAATCACAGAATATCCTCTCGTTTTTTTGTATCGCATAACAAAAGTCGGCTTCATATCTTGACGAAAGAGGGTCTATTCCATCATCGTAGTACCTTTTTTTTTTTTCTTACCGTCCCTCGTTTAATTCCCGTTTTTGGCGCCGCATTGCATCACAGCCCGGCACTTCCGATAGCGAGCTCATCGTATCGCATGTCATTATCGGCAAATTTACCTGGGGATTTGTTTTTGTAAAAAAGAAGAATCGTCACGCAGAATAACCCTCGCTTGACCAGTTATTTTTTAGAGCGTTTTTTGGACTGCGGGCAGAGAAGAAGAGCGCAATCATGGTCTTTAACCCGCAAGGTCAAGGGAACGGCCCAAACTATGATGCGCCACGCGAAATGCAAGATTTACCGGCTGGCCAAGCTGTAAGTTAGCTCTTTCAACAGTAAACTCAACGCAATTACACCAGCGATCTAATCTTGTGCTTTCTCTGCAGTACCACTTTCGCGAATCTGACGAAGCAGCCGCCGCTCGCATTTCACCCGTGAGCAATCCTTACGAACCAGACTACGAACAATTGTCCCCTCCTCCTCCGCTGGGCGCACAACGACCCGTCCCCGAGCAGAACGAGTCGAGCCGCGATCTTCTACACAGCTCACACCAAGGCAGCATAGGCCATAACAGCTTTGACGGCCATAGTTTTGGCCATAACAGCTATGGACCTGGTGCTTTTGGGCATTATCCTGCTGATCAGCACGGCCGCGTGCCTGGGTCTCCGGGTTACGAATACCCAGAGCCTGAGTACGATGTTGAAGCTTCACGTTTGGCCGAGTCTCGCCTCTCCGTCATGCATCGCGCACCTACGATGCAAGATTGGGGTCAGAATGGCGAGGCGCTGTCTGTTCCAGACTTTGCCCACGGGCGCCCCGACTCGACGTACCAAGAATTCGACGTCGATGAGAGCTGGATGATGCGACAGCAGCAGAACCAACTCGCAGGTGGTCTCGGTCGCTCAAAGACCCGTAAAGTCAAGCTCGTGCAGGGCTCCGTTCTCAGCATCGACTACCCCGTACCCAGCGCCATCAAAAACGCCGTCGAACCGCGATACCGCAACGGTCCCGGAAGCATGGAGGAAGAATTCACAAAGATGCGCTACACAGCTGCTACATGCGACCCTAACGATTTCACCCTGCGAAACGGCTTTAACCTCCGTCCCAAGATGTACAACCGTCATACAGAACTCCTCATCGCCATCACCTATTACAACGAGGACAAGGTGCTACTTGCGCGTACCCTCCACGGAACAATGCAGAACATTCGGGACATTGTAAACCTCAAGCGCTCCAAGTTCTGGAACAAGGGCGGTCCCGCGTGGCAGAAGATTGTCGTTTGTCTCGTCTTTGATGGTATTGACAAGGTCGACAAGAACGTTTTCGATGTCCTCGCGACAGTCGGTATCTATCAAGATGGCGTTCTCAAAAAGGACGTCAACGGCAAAGAGACCGTCGCCCATATTTTCGAGTACACCAGTCAAGTCTCCGTAACACCCGATCAACAACTCGTCCGCCCCGATCCCGACAAGCCTCATCGCAATCTTCCCCCCGTCCAGTTTATCTTCTGTCTCAAGCAGAAGAACAGCAAGAAGATCAATTCGCATCGCTGGCTCTTCAATGCCTTTGGCCGCATTCTTAACCCGGAGGTCGCCATCCTCATTGATGCCGGAACGAAGCCCGGCCCGCGCGCCCTGTTGTCCCTCTGGGAAGGCTTCTACAACGATCGTGATCTCGGCGGCGCCTGTGGAGAGATCCACGTCATGCTTGGCAAAGGCGGAAAGATGCTTCTCAATCCGCTCGTCGCGGTGCAGAATTTCGAGTATAAAATCTCCAACGTCCTCGATAAACCGCTCGAAAGTGCCTTTGGATATGTTAGTGTTTTGCCTGGTGCTTTCTCGGCGTATCGCTTCCGCGCTATCATGGGTAGACCGCTGGAGCAGTACTTTCACGGCGACCATACGCTCTCCAAGTCGTTGGGCAAGAAGGGTATTGATGGCATGAATATCTTCAAAAAGAACATGTTCCTTGCCGAGGATCGAATTCTCTGCTTCGAGTTAGTCGCAAAGGCCAGTCAAAAGTGGCATCTTAGCTACATCAAGGCCTCCAAGGGCGAGACAGATGTTCCTGAAGGCGCTGCTGAGTTTATCGGCCAGCGACGTCGATGGCTCAACGGATCTTTCGCCATGTCGCTCTATTCCCTCATGCATTTTGGTCGAATGTATGGATCGGGGCATAACCTCATTCGTCTCTTTTTCTTGCACATCCAGTTCGTGTATAACTTGGTCAATGTGCTGTTCTCTTGGTTCTCGCTCGCTGCTTTCTACCTCACCACCACCATCATCATGAAGCTTGTCGGAACCCCGCAGGTTCTCTCGGAATACCATGGTTGGCCATTTGGCGATACAGCCACGCCGATTGTCAACGTCTTGATCAAATACATATATATCGCCTTCCTCGTCCTCCAATTCGTCCTCGCTCTCGGTAATCGACCCAAGGGCGCTCAGTACACCTACGTCCTCTCTTTCATGGTCTTCGGTCTCATCCAATTGTATCTTCTCGTCTTGACCGGTTATCTCGTGTACCGAGCTTTCACTGGAACACCTATCGAGGAGCAGATCTCCTTCGAGTCCGGAAAAGCCTTCTTTGATAGTTTCTTCGGAGGCGATACCGGAGTCGCGGGTCTGATCATAATTGCCCTCTTCACCATTTACGGTCTCAACTACATCGCGTCCTTCCTATACCTCGACCCGTGGCACATGTTCCACTCGTTCCCTCAGTATCTCGTCCTCATGTCAACTTACATCAACATCCTGATGGTTTACGCCTTTAACAACTGGCACGATGTGTCCTGGGGAACAAAGGGCTCTGATAGCGCCGAAGCTCTGCCTTCAGCCATGATCGTCAAGGATGAGAAGGGCAAGGAAGCCGTGGTTGAAGAAATTGAGCAGGAACAGGAGGATATCGACAGCAAGTTCGAGAAGGTCGTCTGGCGAGCTCTCGCACCCATGAGCGAAATGGCAGAAGAAAAGCCCGAGAAGAAGGACGTCGAAGATTCCTACAAGTCTTTCCGAACTGGTCTTGTTATTCTTTGGCTTCTCTGCAACATTGTTCTCATCGTCGTCGTCACAACAGACGATTTCATCACTCTCGGCGTCTCAGTAAGTCACTCACTCTCCCTTGTCCTCTACAACATACTAATGCTCCGCCCAGAAAGCAGCAGACGTCCGTACGCCTACGTATTTCCGTGTTCTTCTTTACTCGACAGCTGTGCTGTCTATTGTACGCTTCTTCGGCTTCCTTTGGTTCATTGGACGAACCGGCATTATGTGCTGTATTGCTAGGCGATAAACTGGGGAGAGCGTTTTGTCGGGTGAAATGTCTTAATGAACTACATATATTCTTGGGTTACAGGAGAAAACTTCGGTGTGATACTTCTTTTCTGAGAGTTTTTGGATGGTAGGATGGGATGGTTTTGAGTTAATAGTGGCATGCAACGACTATTACTCACCGGCGTTGCAAATCAGAGGTAGATTGCTTTCGAAATCTTAATCTAATCCATATTTTTATATTTATGGCCATTGCCGTTACATACACATAAATGTTTGACGTCGATATACAGCCACAGGAAGGTATTTGGCCTGGTAGGTTCATAAAGCATCCTAATCTTCACTATATATCCACTTATTGGTCTATATTCACTATGGAGGCTGCTAATGTTAAGAACATCTGTCGCGGATGCCCATGAAAACTATCATATATCACCTGGAGCAGAGGCAGCTTCTAGCAAAACCTGCTCGATGGGGTCACCACTGCCGGCTCGACATACATGTACAACCCGGTATCTACAACTTGGACTTCAGTTTCAGCACATTCTCGGCCTCTTTTCTCTTTCGTCTCCAGCTCTCCAACCTCGGTGTCACCATGTCACCCCAGATAACCAACCACTGCGGATCAAATGCTGGCAACTGGCGTCCAGATGTCCCTGCGGCAGGCTCCCCAGCGATGTTCCTCAGATACTCAAAGAAGCGTTCGTAGTCAGGCGCAATAGAGTAGTAATCCTTCCCTCCTCTCTTCTCATTCACACGTTGCCGCTCCCATTCGAGTTGTTCCGGGATAGAGGGCAGTGCTTTCGCACGACCGGCAAGGAAACGAGCGATGGCTACGCTTTGCCACTCGTAGGCACGGAATGTGAATCCTCCCCCAAGCTGCGAGACTGAGTCAGTTTAAGAACCAGTTGGAAGCTAGAAGACTTGCCATTCCGACGAAAGTCAGTGTTGGATCTTCAATATTCCACGTGTGCTGATATACACCAGGTAGTCGACGATAAGCATTCTTGACACGCTTCTGAACCGCGGGGATGAATGGGAAACTGAACGTATAACCAGTCCCGTAGATGATATGGTCTATGTTGTCAAGATATGAACCGTCGGTAAAGTGCACACGGCCAGTCTCTGGATCAAAGCGTTGAATGGCTGGCTTGATAGAGATTTTGGGATGTTCGAAAGGAATCCAACCAAAAGCTGGAATGGGCTGATCTCTGATGGAGGCGTAGACTTGCCCATCCACGACACCCAGAATCTCATGAATGATTTCGATGGAGGAGACTGAAGCTCCAACCACAATAACTCGCTGCCATCGTCAGTATGGCGAGATCCTCGATTTAGATGATGAACTTTACCTTGCCTCTGTACTTCGACGCCTCTCGGAAGTGCTTGCTATGCTGTATCGCACCAGGGAACTTCCTATCAAACTCCAACAGCCCTTCAACCTCTGGAAACCAAGGCACGTTGTAATGGCCTGATGCCACAACTACCGCATCGAAGGTCTCCCTCCACCAGTAGTTTCGGCCTTTCAGTACTTTTCGAAGAGTGATAACCCATTCTCCATTCTCTTTCTCGACTCTCTCGATTGTAGTTTCCAGCTCAAGCAGCTTATCATGACCACCACGTGCAAAGATACCCTCTATCCATTCACGGACAACAGAATGATGTCGAAAGGGCGAGTCTGGCCCGTATTCATCGAGTGTCTTCTTGGAGAGTTTCTTCGGGAAGGGCTCTTGAGTGTAACTCATTATATCAGGTGCAATGTTACTATGAAGATTCTCATGGATCGGGGTGTCTGAGAATCGGTGTTGGTGGCTGTTTACTGCCTCAGAGATTGGTGTTACCGCGGGTAGATTCTCAGGAATAAGGACATCATCGTCAGCCTCTCCACTAACCAGTCTCTCTAAAGAGGGGATTCCTGGCGGCAGATGCGGTGTATGAATCCTATTGGGACGTCAGATACATTTATTTTCATAGGGCGCGGGTCTCCTACCAAGTTCCTCCAACAGCAGACCTACGGTCGAATACACGGATGGTATCGAATGCTCCCTCCTTGACAAGCGCATCAGTTGCAATGGCACCTGCTGGGCCAGCACCAACTACAGCGACACGTCGAATTTTATGAGGCATCCTGTGATATGATAAAGCTCAAGAGAGATAGGGGAAACCAATAGCTCGGAACAAATGAAGAAGACAGGCTATGCAACTGAGAGATCGGTGGATATAAACGAAGTCGACTTTGAGGAAGACCCGGGGCAATCAGATCCGAGATCGGTTGAGGCAATTACGCCAGATGCACGGTGATTGCGTTCATGCACGACACTACAGCACGCAAGATTCTTGGGTTCTTGATGATTCCGTTACTGCTGAGGAGCGGGGAAGTTCTCCGGCCAATATCTTGTGTTGCCATGCCAATCTTATCAACGCCATTTGTCTTGGAGGACCAATAATACTTGTCGATATTGAATTGATCTCAATGATTCAATCCTGATAGACCAGATATTCTGCATCTTATCTAAGACAGATCTTACCTATGGCTATAGTGAATGACTCCACTGGAAGGCTATCACCTGTTGCGTGATCATGAGCCAATAGCACGCAAATAGATATCGCTCAGGTTACGGGTCACGTTCGAGAAAATGCCGTTATCGATAGAACCTATAACTTCATGGTGATGTGTGCAACAAGCGATCGGTCAATTCTGGCAATGTGAAGGAATATATGGCCTGAATGGACTTGTTTTATGTACCTGTCCAGGCTTCGTGTTATGTTGCTGTCCTGGGGATGCATCTTGACAGTGTAAACAAGAGAATCGTTTGTCAGAGGAAAATTAATTGGTCGTTTAATAATCCCTTCTCGTTTGGTTGACTTTCGTGTGAAGCAGTTCACGATGGAAGATACAGCCTTGGAAGATTCTGACCTGAACTCCAGCAATTGAAGTAGCAAACACTCTGAAACACTCTTTGAAGCACTATGGAGTTCAGTTACTGACAGTAATACTCTCGAGAACTCGTATTACGGAACTGTAGGATCTTCTAGAGTAGCGTCATACTCCAGAAATGTATGGTTCCTGAATCAATGTCTTTCAGTGGCATCGAAAATCCAAGAGAACTATAACCTGTCCCATGTTCTACGGTATTGTTAACGCATGATCCCCAAAAGTCACTATAAAACTACCGCATCTTCTAAGTAGTACCTTGTCAAGGAGTTTATAGAGCTGGCAAAATCATAGTGACGAATGATACACTGGCAATGGGCTTGGCGTCGACTGAGACGTCAGCAGGAGCAATCAACTACTATGATATATATTTCCTCGAAGTTTCACGGACTACGATAAGGGTCCTGGCATCAAGGTCTTCTTATATTGGGTCTCATACGCCATGGTACTGGTTGATTCACGTGGTATGAAAGACATCACCTAGCAATTTTCAGACCTCATCACGGGCTCTCTGTGTCAATACAATCGTAGCAAACTTCTGGGCTCTTCAGGAAAACTGTAATTTACATACACCTTAGTGGTCCGCGTCGGATGTATAGGCTTGCCAGGTCTGGGCAATGTAAGTTGCAGAGCAGGCGTTCCCTGGCCAATTTCTGTATCTTCATCAAAGTTCCGAATCCAAGGGTGATGCCCTTCAATTTCAAGGGTGATGGTTCGTGGCGGGCATCAGGTGCCCAGGCCTTGTGACCTTTGCAGCCTCCCTGGCCGGTCCGATAGTCTGGTTCACCCTCCATATTTAAGGTTCTGTGGCAAGGCATTTGGAGGTGTAGCCTCAGCTATTGGGCTTCTCCATTTTATCGCTTCATCAAATCTGTGTTTGTATGTCACGACTTCATGATAGTTTGTCGAGACGGAGATTGTATAGTGAGGAGATGCAGTCAAGAGGAAGTTATCAGCTAACGAGAAGTGTCTAATTTGACAATATTTCCACTTGCTTCAGTCTAGAAGAAAGAGTTAGAGAAGTTAATCGTGGCTCTATTTTTAACACACCGACGGGCTGGATATCATGGGGTCGAGGGGCAGTAGAAGTAATTTCGCTCCAGCCATAGCAATACGATTACGCGTGCCGATATGCGGTGACCTATGCACCGACCTCAATCTCGATTTATGACTAACCATTACCAACGGCAATCTCCTACAGTAAAAGCTACCGAGTATCAGTGTTCGGTCATGGCTGGCGGAATGTTCAATAGTCAAAAACCTCCCACCAATTCGTCACGATTGGTGACGTGGAAAGGCTGACAGACGACGTAACAATGCTATAGGCATTACCAGCGCCCAAGCTAGTGGTGTGCAATCTCAGAATCAGAACATGCTACGGTAAATCAGGCCCAGCAACTGTCTATGGATGGTAACCCCCCAACAAGTCCTGCATCACTAGCGCTACACACAAGCATTCCAACACGAAACAAGACGGTGTGCAGGTGAAGGGTGTAGACTGATTGGTCTATCTGGTGCCTGTGAGGGGTTATCTCGTCTCCAACTGCGAATCTCGATTTAAGCTTTCGGTGATATCACTGCCGAGCTGCCCAAGGACTTTCTTGTCCGGGGCGTGCAGCTGCAGCACGGTCTTTGTCGATCAGATGCCGGCTTATCACGGTATCCCGTTCCGCTCTCAGCCTCACCTTGTGGTGCGAAGGCCTTATCATGGTGGGAGGCAAGATAGCTGAAGCTTGTTATCTCTTCACCGAGCATTCACCGCTTGTTTGTTCAGAGCATGTCACGATGGTCATAAGAAGCTTTTCTAAAGTAAAGATCTCAATTTCTGTCTAAGAAATGTTGCAGGATGCAATAGTATAGCTAATTAAGCATCTGCTGGGTCATAATCTTTCGTGAATAAACAATGCAATCTTGTGTAAAGAGCAAAACTCGCTTTTATCTTGTAAATCCTCCCATGTAATCCAAATCAATCAGTAAATCATATCCCAGATCTAAACAACAATGGCCTTGTGCGCGGGTCGGATGTCAATGCCCGACGAGTAGTTGGCCGAGCTTGTCGCCTTGGTGTTGATGGTAGTCTGGGGAGCCTCCTGCTGAGCGGGCCAGATCTCGCGGCCAGCCTCTTGCTCCTTCTTGTGGTGGTTCTGGAGCTGCTCTCGGATGCTCTGCTGGAAGAAGAGAGGACCCTGCTCCATCTCGGGGTGCATCTCGCCGTTGATGAAGACACCAGCGTTGACATTCTTCTGGGCGTTGGCGCAGAGGTACTTGTCCTCGGACATGACACGCTTGTAGAGCTCAGTGATGAGGTTGAAGTCCTCGTCGCTGGAGTTCTTGTTACGGAAGAACTCGTATCGCATGATGGAGCGGGAAGGGCTGAGAGGAACGAAGCGCTGGATCATGAAGAAATGAGGAGAGATGTTGGTGGAGGCATTGGGGAGGTAGTATGTGACAGCGATGCGGAATCCGCGGTCAATCTGGTCCTGTCGCTGGGCACCAAAGTGCTGGATGTAAGACTTCTGTGTCTCGACCCAGTAAGAGTTAAGGTCGGCGATGGTGGGAATATCAGGGTGAGCCACCTTGCAGTGGTAGCACTCGTTGTAGTTGTCGGCAAGAATCTTCCAGTTGTAGTCACCCTCCATCTGCCAGACGTGGTCGAAGTTGTAGTCGTCAAAGTTGTAGTAAGAGAAGCGCTCATGTGTGTCAAGGTTGTCAAAGTCATCCTCCCAGGCGACCTCAGGGGTCTTAGCGCCGTCCATGTTGATCCAGATGAAGCCACGAGCATCAACCTTGACGTGGATGGGGAGAAGACCATTCTGCTTCTGGTCAAAGCCAGTGTTGGCATCACCGTGGTCACCCTGCTCGGGAGCGACGATGGGGAAGGTACCGAAGCGGGTGATGTTGTGGAAAGCGTTGATGTTACCATCCTCGTCCCTGGCAATGACAAACTCGAAGTTGGCCATCTCATACTTGAGCCAGTCACCAGCGTTGGGGACTCTGGCCTTGTGAGTGGTGAGGAGCCACTTCTTGGAGAAGATGGCGCGCTTCTCAAGCTCGTACATCTCGACTGAGGTATACCATGAAGCGGGAAGGGCACGAACGGCGCTCTTCTCAGGAACAGGGCAGGCAGCGGGAGTAGAAGAGCCGCCGAGGCCAAAGTATCGTTTCAAGAATGACTGGGCCATTGTGAATGTGATTGTGTGTGTGAGAGAAGAGGAGGAAGGAGTGTTGGATATCTTGATGAAGATAAGAGTGAAGAAGTAAAGACGAGAGATAAGGACTCGAAGTCTTATATAAAAGTCTTGTTGGTTGGAATGGTAGAGTGGTGTTTGTTGATGATGATAACAATTCGATTGAGGTTGGATCTAGACGTCTTCTAAATACTTCTTTTGCATCTGGTGCATCTGGTGCATCTGAAGCTAATCAGGGCGTGTCCATACTCTATCGCCAACATTCAAACCACCCCCTTGCCACCTGATACCTGATGCCGTCTCATCTCGATAGATTGAGTTGTTGCTTGCAATCAGGTGGCCCTCTGCTCCGGTGTTGACGACCGGTCACATGATCGGACAGGCTATCTTTGGGGCCCGGCTAGCAACATTCACCCCCTTTGACAAGCCATGTCCGGCCTCAATTAGACCCTCCAAGAGTCATAGATGACGGCCTCTTAGTTATTATTAGTCTACGGCTTCTCGATTAGGGGTCTTGTTGTTGTCTACGCCACTGCGAGGTGTATTGTGTTCCCCCACGTCAAACCAAACCCAACCTCCGTGTCTTGGTGATGTTGCAATTAGCCCGTTCCGGACCTGCAGATACCCAGACACGGAGGAAGGACTTCGCGTTGATGATCATGAACTTCTAGAAACCGGAAGTTCTTTATCGGAGCTTCGAGGTTGATTATTTTTGGTATTTCGGTTCAAGTTGCTGCTTTCTCAGATTTCTAGAAGCGAAAGGACAAGGCTGAAACAGAATTCGGTGTAAGTGCGCCCGAGCACATGATCGGAGGTGACGAAACGCTGATGTCTGCATTGCTTGTTACTGATGGAATTTAAATGCCGGAGCAGTGACCGCCTGAATGGTCATACGGACAAGGCGATTTCGTAACAACATCCTCAATCGCTGCAACGCATTATTGTCAATAATCGAAATGGAGATAGCGGAGACCGATTGATTGCAAATGCTAATACATGACCGCAGAAAATCGATAACGACCTCGCCTAGTGTTCAGCTAGAGAGGGATTATTTCCCAAGGTGAAGCAAGTTTAGGCGAGAGTTGTAAAGAGCTGGAGCTGGTCTGTGCCGGCGAGTCCGGGGTATAGCATGGCTAAGCGGTTTAAGTCGTGTCGTTGAGCTAACCCAAGATCTAGGCCTGGACCCCGACTCTAGAAAATAATGGACTCAAAACTCCATCACGGGAAATATTTCGTGGTAAGATCAACCGATGGCTCGTGTATGGGGTCGCCAGTTGATTCTCCCCACGGGGAGTAAGGGCATCCCCAGACGAAATGAGATTTTTCCGCTTGACCTTACTCTTCTTCATTGAAGAGTTATTGATGAAGCGCGGCGCCATCCATGGAAGGACTCTTTGGGTAGGAGAATGAGTGACAATGGTAAAATTGACTATCGTGACTTCACAGCTCCCGTGGGAGCGTTGGGTTTAATACAGACAGCGAGCCACGAGCCTTGAAATGAGCAGACAAAACGTAGATGAGATCGTATGAGTTACAATGAGAATGAGTTCAGAATCATTCGTTTTCTAATGATAAGTGACTTCAGAATCGTTCAAGTAACAAGATGCTCTCTGAATAGTTGCCCGTTCTGGTCGAAATATTGTTAATAACAAGGCATGGATCATCTCAAACTCTGCAGTATCTTCTCGCGAGACATGATAAATGAAAAGATCGTACGAGAGCACTGGAAGAATCGTATGTTATGAGACGATAGAAACAGATGCCATACTGGACCAATAACTTCTCAAGGAAATTGGTTGAAACATATTGTATATACCACTTGACTTCCTGTCTCTCACTTAAAACTTTCTTCTTCTTCTTTTAAACCTCTCGAGATAACTTCATAAACCTCTTGTGTGACTAGTAAAGCAGTTCCGGCTATTGTACATTTCAAAGGCGCGCTTCACTTATCACAAAGATTAGACGAAGAAATTCTTACATTACAGCTCACGCCAGTCAACGAAAGAGCGAGATGCTGAAAACAACGTTCAGAAACTACCCTGAACCTCTTTGACAACAATACTCTTGATGGACAATGATAAGCCCAGGCACGGATAGTGTAAGCGAGATGAGCCTCATCGTGATCTTCGTCAACTCTTACCCTACGATGAACACTCGATCTACCTATCGACGCCATGTTGCTCTCCTTCCTATCTACGTAAGTGAACAGAAACCCACTAGAAAACGCAAGGAAGTGAGCGAAACGCCTGACATAGAACAAGTTTTGGAACACCTTCGCTCGGCTCAACGCGTCACTTGGAGATCTGCGGTTAGCCGCCGATGATGGATTCAAGATAACACCAAGATCCTGAAAATAGACCGAAATCGGCAGGATTTACACATTTCGAGCATGTTGCATGATCACGACAACTTCTCGAAGGCATTGATGATACACGTGGGGGATGTGTTGGGATGGCATGGTTGTGCCACTCCGGGGTTGTAGATATCACAAAGACGGTATCGACGGCCGGGCGTTGTGTCACATCACCATGGCCTCTATCCCCTGATATCTCGATGGTCAAATGATAGGATAAGGAAGCACTAGCGACGCGACGCAGAGTAGCATTGGCCATGTGTTGGTGCCTGGGCCTCCATCTGGCTTCATCACTTCTGGGGTAGGGATGACGAGTGCCGGCATCCTCTATCCATCCGTCGCATTGCCACGCCAGCAAAAACGTCGAGACCACCATGGACTTTGTGCATTGTGCATGGGGAAGTGGACCAAACTGCATCAAGATAAGCAAGACTCGCAGCGGTATCTTGACAGATTACTAGCCTCACTTCGCTATGGACCAACCGAGCTAAAGATGGTGTGAGGCATTGGGAGAGGGCGAGATAAGTCTTAGAGGCCCAATTAGTGTGAATCTGCTTTCCTTCGCATCCGAAGTAGTGACTAACCCCTTGTCTTGGTTCGATGCCAATTGAGGTTGGCCGAGTGCAAATTGTGCATGAAGCTAGGCCCAAAGCAACATTAGGGTTACGCGTTATCTCTGTGTGCGGAGAAACAAGAGTCGGCTAATGATATCAATGATCTCCATGAGCCGTGGGTACCGAGTTGCAGTGCGGGGGAGAAGCTCAAAATATGGAGATAAGGCTTTTCCTATTACGGGATTTGGCTTGCAACTCGTACATGAAGGGATGGGAAGACTGGATATAGGCGTGGATAACCTCATGGTGAGGTGAGGTGAGGGTAGACCAGCTGATTGTGGGATAAGAGGATGGTTGGGATGGGATGGGATGTTGTTGGTCTGGTGATTTGTGAACAAAGACCACCAAAATGATGGAGGAGGAGATGAGAAGGGAGGCTAGACACCTAGTTGGTCAATGCAGACGTCAAGACATCTTCAAACGTTGTTCTCAGTAATATTCATCTCATCAAGCCGAAAACTACCCATCGTACAATGCTCATCTCTAACTTGAGGTTATCACGACTTCACGAGAATCCCCAAAAATAACTTCAAGATAGAAAATCTCACGTGATCGGGTTTCTCTTTACCCCATACCCGGACTCCGGCTCTCAGCTCCGGAATTCCAGATCTGACCCGGAAAATGACTTTTGGTGAGAGACGTCCGGAATACGGTGGCCACCGAGACCGGCACTGTCTCCAAGGCGGGGTGATAAAAGGCCCAGTGGACGAGGCGAAATACACGATCGATTCACTTGGTGGTTGTACATCATCTCTATTACTGTTACAGGTCAATTGACAGACCAATTCTCACTATACTTGTCTGCCAATAGCATTGCACCGCTTACAATGGCCTCTTCATCATACCTCATCGTTGGAGCCGGTGTCTTTGGCGTCTCAACGGCCTACCAGCTCATCCAGAAGTACCCCAATGCTTCTGTCACAATTGTCGACAGAGATCCCTATGACGGTGATAACCGTGTAGCTGCATCTTGGGATTGGAACAAGGTTGTTCGCGCAGACTACGATGATCTTATCTACTGCCGCCTTGCTCTCGAGGCGCAGGACATCTTTGAGTCTGATCCTCTTTGGATGCCTCACTTCCACAAGGCTGGTGTCTTCTGGGTGTGTCGCAGCGACTACGCTCAGGATGTCATCAACAACTACAAAAAGCTCGGTCGTGCTTCGGACATTCAAGTCTACACCATCGAGGAGGCTAAGAAGTTGTACGGCGGTCTCTACGAGGAAGCCGACTACACCGGTGCCAAGGAGGTCCTCGTTAACAGAAACAGTGGCTGGGGAGCTGCAGGCGATTCTCTCCGCGCTGTGACGCGCGAGGCTATGAAGCTGGGCGTCAAGTACATCGTTGCAGATGTGGCTACGGTGCAGATTGAGAACGGCCGCGCCACAGGCATCCAAACGGCCAAAGGCGAGATCATCTCGGCTGATACAGTTATCCTGTCTACCGGAGCATACACAGCCAAGCTTCTAGAATACAGCGCTGCACGCCACAACCTGCCTGATCTCCGATCTGGTGATCGCATCACAGCTGCTGGTATCACTACCGGCATGGTCACGCTTGATGACCAATCATTCGCCAAGATGAAGGACATGCCCGTTGGCTTCCAAGGATATACCTACAGACACAGTGAGTTTAAACCCGGGTGACATACGTCTTCTAGAACATCAACTGACGCCGGCTACAGACTCTCCCTTTATTGGCAGTCTACCGCCTACCAAGGATCGCGAGATCAAGTGGTGGGGTCGCAATATCTTCAGCAACCACCGCGCAGTCCTCCCAGGCCGTGTCGTCTCCGCACCACCAGATGAGAAGGACTACGCTCAATGGAAGGTCCCCAACTCACTAAAGGAAGATATTGACAACGCCAACCGTCTGTTCTTCGGTAGCAAGGGTGCGCACTGGAAGTACGAGAAGCACCGCATCTGCTGGTATGTAAAACCCCCACCATGACGACGAGAGAAGACCGACTGACACCGAATGTTACAGGGACGCATTCACATCTAGTGGAGATTTCATCATCTCTCCGCACGCAGGTGCCAAGGGTCTGTACGTCGCGACATGCGGCTCGTTCCACGGATACAAGTTCTTCCCTGTGCTGGGCAAGTACGTGGTGCAGATGCTCGAGGACAAGCTCGAGCCTGAGCTCAAGGAGAAGTGGGCTTGGGACAGGGAGCGGCCCGATGCATCCCTCAACTGCGAGTTCCCCAACTCGGAGATGAGGGACTTGTTGGATCCCGCTGCTAGACTGTAGAGTCAAGGTAGCAATACATAATAGAAGCATGTAAAGAAGGACGGATGGAAGATCAGGGAATAAACAGAAGAGAGGGTAACATCCTCTGAGGGGAATAACTGCGGGGGAGACGAGTCGGGATTAAGGGAGATGTGATTGGGCGTTGAACGGCATAATTACGAGCATAATGAACGAATTGAGATTCTTGTTACTACCATGATATGGTCCAAGTCATCCGTGATCGCCTTTGCCAAGCAGAATGTCCTAAGCCAAGCAATGTTTAAACTGCGTTGTCGGAGTATGCTGCGTAGAGTTGAAGGGTTGTGTATCTTGGGCTTCTCCTCATCTCCACTCTTATCTAGCACCCTGGACTAGTTAGGTGATCATTGATCCACAGCGCGTTATCTCTCCCCGACAGATCTCCGTTTGTCGGAGTGAGGCGGGGACCAGGTGAGCTGTGTTTCGGTGAAGCAGAGATAGTTACTTCTGGAAGCTCTGATAGAAGGTGGGTGCAGGGGACGTGGAGAGTTGGGTGTCGGCAGTGGGAAGATAACGAGCGGTATGACCGAATGGTTGGAGATAGGGAATTCTACGGTGAAGAGTTTTCACCTTGTCTGCTTTGGGGAGTGACTCGATAGATACCGTGTAGTGTTCAAATCACCAGACCAAACACGCCGTCATGGCAAGTTATCCCACGTTGTGTCGTGCTGTGCTGTAACGGATGCTGGGATGTTCTATGTTTCCCTCTCAGTGGGCCTCATCTCTGACCGGGAGTCACACTATCCACGCCCCCTTGTTCCCTTCAGGCACTTCGCATTAGCCTTAGCCAGTCCGTCCAATCCCTGGACAACCCACTAAGCTTTTTGCTTCGTACCAAACCCCGCGTTATCAGCAGCGCAGCGCAAGGACCATGAGGAAGAGTTATTCTAACGCACACACGCACGCAGTCCGTTTAACCAGTAGGCAGTGCGGGGTTTGCAACAGTAACTGTAAGCCACCCCAAACTGCACTGTATCGTGGACGCCAAAAAGCTCCAGAGGTCCAAGACTAAGGTATTTAGTGGAAGCGGGCCCCTTTACAGCGAGCGAAACAAGGTTCACCAACTCCTACGCCATCAACTTTTTTTTATTCATTATTATTCTCCTCGTCGGGACATTCCCTCCCTCCCCTTCCCTCTTCTCTCTTCCTTGTCTCAAATAATAATACCTTCAAAATGTCAAGATCTTCAATGTCACCCACTGAGGAGAACAGCAACACCAGCAACAACAACAACAACCCTCCCACTAGCAGCCGCGGCAGACGACGCTCTCACCACGCCTGTCTGACTTGCAGGTTGGCAAACACATACTGCGATGTCGCGTCTATCACAGCTGTACTGATTTGAGAAACCCAGACGAAAGAAGACCCGTTGCCCAGGCGAGAAGCCAGCATGCTCCAGCTGCGTCCGCCTCAAACAGTCATGCTCTTATCCCCCGGCAATCAGGCCCACACAGAGCGGTCCCTCGGTACGTTGTGCATGGGGTTTTGCATACGGAAAAAAAACATAACTTGACGATTTTAATTAGGAGGAGAGATTGGCCCATCTGGAAGAGAAGCTTGACTTTTTGCTGAATGGAAGCTTGTAAGTTTTGTTTCCTTGTTCTCTGACGCTTACAGTGGGAGGGGTTCTAACCTTTTGGGCGTTACAGGCCTACGCCACAACAAAAACCGAACCAACACCACCAGCAAAACCACCACCAACAGCAACAGCCCGATTCAGCACTCGAAGAAACAACAGACACCTCCGAAAAGTCATACTCTGGCGTGCGAAACACGCGCGAGCACAGCTATCCCACAAGTCATCCCTCAGTAAAGTCCGAATCTGAGAACTCGTCTCTGCGACCGAGCCATTCCGATATCGCTGTTGGTATTGCGCTGTACTTTGAGTACTGCCACCGACAGCCAATATGGTGTTTTGAGCGCGACGAGGTTAGGGACTTTGGGTCTATGCATGATGAGCTTGCTTGCAGTATTCTTGCCTTGACGTTGCGATTCTCTGAGAATGGCGACCAGGCTAAGTTGTATGCCAACAATGCGAAGAGTCTCATCATGCTGAGGATCGCCAATGGGACTGTGGATCTTGCGACGCTTGAGAGTCTCTGTCTTCTCTCTTACTCGTCATTTATTGGTACGTTTCGGTTATTCTTATTGTCGCGACACACAAAATAACATCGTCAGACGGAAATGTTCACCTTGGTCAATTCCACCTTGGCCTTGCGCATCAATTATGTCGCTCTGCCATGCTGGACGTCGAGTCCGTTTATGGCATGGAGGATCCCATGTCAGACCGCAAGAAGAGACTTTTCTGGAGTCTACAAATGCTTGAGCAATCTTACGGCCGACAAGAAGGTCTTTTGAGCGTACCAACAGAGATCTGGCGCCCGGCTTATTCCACTACTCGAGGGCCTATGCCAGATCACGACCCAAGAGCGCCAACTCTTCCCAGAGATGATCTCGGTTGCCAACACCAGAATGAACCCGGTATCTGGAATACCAGCGTTCATCTGGGCTGGGTCTGGAGTCAAGTGCGGAAATACGTCTCTGATTGCGCACACAATAACATCAAGGAGCCTTGGCGACATGACTCGATGTACGCCAAAGTCCTCGCCGACTTCATGGAGACCGAGAACAGAATACCCATGTGCCATCGCTATGACACAGTCAAGTTTTACGAGCGCAAGGTCGAAGATTTGAAGATGCATCGCGATTACTGGGCGCCATGGCTGAAGGAGCAATTCACATACCACGTCATCCCGACGGTATTGAACCATCCTTTCTTGTACATCGTAGGAGCACAGCACAACCCCAACCTCGCCATCCCAAACACTTTTTGGAGGCGATCGTCAGAACTGGCACTGCTACATTCCACGTGGATCGTGAGAATGATCGACATGGTTGTCGACAAGCAAGTCCCGCTTGCAGATCCTTTCTTCGGCCACGTCGCTGCCATTGCGGCGACGGTGCACCTGTACTACTGCTGCGCTGCCGCGGCGCGATTAAAGCACAAGTCAAACACGGACTTTGCCAAGTGTAGGCGGTTTTTGAAGAACTTTCTGCCCACTTCAGCTGCTTGCAGAGCATTGGTATGTACTTTTCTGACTGTCGCATGAACGAACTTGCACTAACAATTGACAGGACCGCAATCTGGACAAGATGACGCGCATCGCTGCAGGTACATCTGATAGCATGGACGTTGAAGACTGGATGCCCTCAAAGATCTACCTCAGCGTTCCCCTGATGTGGAAGATTCTCCAGTTCAACACCTTCGCGGACTCTCACGAGCTCCCGACAGCTGGTCTTCTCAACCAATCCCTCGTTCCGAACCCTACGAACGAGGATGCAAACGAGAACATCACCTTGGAGATCATCGTCGCCAGCGCACCGGAGATCACAATCAACACTGCAGACGGCGGCCAAGAAGCGCCAACGCTATCTTACAAGGCCCCGCTCTCATCGCAGGGTCCAGACTCAGCGCGCGACACTGTCTACGATGAAGTGCCAGTGGACGATAACTTGACGCTATGCACTACGCCGTGGCTCTACGCGGACTCGTCGCAGTTCGTCAACATTGCCGACATGGGCTGCGATGACCCCCAACCTGCCCTGAGCGAGAGTAGAGGGCCTGCTTGGTGGGAAGGTGAAAATTTTAGTAATATCATGTTTAATCACTTTTAGGAGTATGGTAAATGGATCTTGGGTATGGACAAAAAGGCTAAGGTAGTGGGGATCTGTAGAGATAGAATATTCTCTTGCTTAATTGAGACGTCTAGAAGACTGGGCGTATTACCTTCTCCCGTCATTCCCTGTTTTAGATCAACGGTGCATTGTCTCCCGAATCCTTCTCTCCAAATCTTCAGATACAGAACAAACAAAAACAGGGCGAAGTCGCATGTTTCTCTCCACAATGACAGAAGCTGCGCATCACCCATCTCCAAGCCCCATCCGTGTCTGTCATTGCGGAGCCAAACCTCCTCGGGTTGTCCCTTGCTCTCCGATGAGCGTCTCGATTTGGGGGTCCGGGGTAGCCGAAACCGGGCAGATTTCCTGGGGAAGACCGAAGTGAAAGTTGAAAATGCGGGGGAGAGAAGGTTACCGGAGATGGAGAAGACGCTAGATATGCACAGTGTGTCCCTCCCTAGCCAAGGTGAGACTGAGTGGATGAGAAAGTGTCCAGGGTGGGGACCGTGCTTTTTGTTTAAAGTGCAGCCCTCCCGCGAATTCAGTATTTCTATGTGTCAACACTTCTCCATACAATGAGACCGGGCGTCTACACAACCTGGGGTAAACCGGGGAAGTCGGGGTACATTTCAGGGCTCCGACGCGGGGGAGAGAGGGCTAACTTGGCGACATTGGGAGAAGCGAGGCGGGTCAGCCGGACAGTCTAGATTTTCATCTCACGATGCACAGTTTTTGGTGTTGAGTTTAGCTTCATGGGGTAATGCACATCAGAAACCCTCACCTGAGTCGAGTTTCGTTACACCGCTCCACTAGAGGGTGCCACGACATGTCGGTTGGATATTCGTCTCCTTTGACAAATGTGGTCTTCATTCATAGGTCAAGTGTCTACTTGGTCTAATCGGCTGCAGAGCTCGCTCGAGGGAGACCAGAATTCCAGGGTCAACACCATCTCTGGAATGGGAACCCTGGTAGGCCAATGGGGCATCATGGGATTCAACGTGCCTGGCAACCAAATGAGCCAAGCTTTTCTAACTGTGACGATGATTGGCCTCATCGGACAGCCTTTTTGAAGGTTGTTATTATTATTACCGGTTATTTCCCCGCCCTTGACCATCTGTGAACTCAATTAGTGCCGCCTCAATTGGGTGAATCTTGAGGAAATTCGGCACGAAATGCCCGTCGAGGGAGGGGAAAAACCACGAAGGTAACAATACCAAAATGTCATTCATTGAATATAGCGGTAAAGACTGACTACCGATGACAGCTTGACGATAACGAATGCGCTTCGTGTCACTTTCAATTGGTGTAGACTTCGCAGGGAGGGGGTCTCAATGCCACGAGAATTCGCAAGCGAAACACAAACCCCTCCCGAAATGAAGGCATCGTGAAATGTGACTCTCCCGCAAAAGGTCCCATGACCAAAATTCTTGGGGTGTTTTTGCTATGCTTTTGCTTGCAAGGGTAAAAATAGCCTTTCCTCTTCGCTATGACAAGTCCGTGTCAGTCCAGCTGATTGCCAACCCCCTCCCATGGCAAAACCTCATGCAACCCCAACCGACCGGCGTCTAACTGTTTAGCCTTTTCCATGGAGCATGGGTCTCTGACGCTTCGATAGTGGCCGTTCCTCGCCTGCAAGATCCGACATCGCGCGTTGAAACTATTCTCTATCTCGTTACCACGCGTCCTATCATTCACAGCACGGGGTGGACCGGCACTTGATGCCCGGCCCAAGACCAAAATAGATCTAGACTCGTCCCGTTATCTCTGCTCCCCCGCATGCCAGGCCCGGAAAACACAACACCATAAACACACGCCCTCCACCTTTGAACGGCGCCGCCTCTCGATGCCGATCACGTGAGCGCTCCCGCAACCGGAGGTTCTCATGTTAGTTGCTCTTATCGTAAC
Organism: Fusarium redolens; assembly: GCF_020744475.1. Classification (NCBI taxonomy): domain Eukaryota; kingdom Fungi; phylum Ascomycota; class Sordariomycetes; order Hypocreales; family Nectriaceae; genus Fusarium; species Fusarium redolens. The sequence goes on along the minus strand of NW_025763680.1, from coordinate 765,169 downwards.
CATGACATAGTGACAAGATACTTTTGAGGATGATCTCGGTGAGGAGGAGTGCGGAGTCGTAGATTGCTGATAGAAAGATATATTTCGACTAGAACCTTTGTTCTTTGCCAATAGAAGCTTCTGTGTTGGAAACCATTCTCATCTCTTCTCCTTTTCCATCTCATCCCTTTACCTACATCACATAATTGCAGAAATGGCACCCTCACCGCGGGTACTTATCATTGGCGCTGGCATCGTCGGCGTCAATGTTGCTGATGAGCTGGTCTCTCGCGGCTGGACCGACATCACGGTTCTTGACCAGGGACCTCTGGACATGCCTGGTGGTTCAACCTCTCACGCTCCTGGTCTTGTATTCCAGACCAACACATCAAAAACTCTCACCAAGATGGCTTCATATACAGTTGAGAAGCTACTATCACTAGACTGCTTCAACCAAGTCGGTGGTTTAGAAATCGCTACTACTCCTGCGCGACTGGAGGAGCTCAAGCGAAAAAGGGGATATGCTTATTCTTGGGGCGTAGAGGCGAATCTCATCAGCCCTGAGAAGTGCCTTGAGTTGTACCCCTTGTTGGATAAGAGCAAGGTCCTTGGTGGACTTCATATTCCTACTGATGGCCTTGCACTGGCTCGTCCTGCTCAAGCGAAGCTTATTGAGCGAACACGAGCGGCTGGTGTCAAGTATCACGGATCTACGGTGGTTACATCCATTGACCACTCCGATGGCCACGTCTCAGCCGTCGTCACAAAGAATGGAACTTTCGAGGCTGATATCATCATCTCGTGCGCTGGATTCTGGGGTGTTGAGATTGGAGCCATGGTTGGCTTGCCTGTTCCCCTGACACCAATGGCTCATCAATATGTCCACACAAAGTCAGTTCCTTGCCAGAAGGGCAAGAACGAGGAGCCTAATGGTGCTAAACTGCCTATCCTTCGTCACCAGGATCAGGATCTCTACTACCGAGAGCACGGCGATCACATCGGTATTGGATTCTACGGCCATCGCCCAATGCCTGTTGTTGCAGCCTCGCTTGGCGAGACACCCAAGAACGTCGATTCTAAGAATATGCCATCCAGCCTCCAGTTCACACCCAAGGACTTCGCGCCAGGCTGGGAGTTGTCGAAGGAGATCCTTCCTGCTCTCCGAGAAACCGAGATCGACCACGGTTTCAACGGTATCATGTCTTTCACTCCCGACGGTGGCCCTCTCGTCGGCCAGGCCCCCAACTTTGACAACTTCTACGTCGCTGAAGCTGTCTGGGTGACACAATCCGCCGGTGTTGGCAAGGCACTAGCTGAACTTCTCACAACAGGCCGCTCAGAGATTGACCTCTCCGAGTGTGACATCTCCCGCTTTGAGCAAGTTCAACTTTCACCCGCCTACGTCGCCGAAACAACATCACAGCAATTCGTCGAAGTCTACGACATTCTTCACCCTCTTCAGCCCAAGGAGTCGCCCCGCAACCTCCGTGTCAGCCCCTTCCACCAGCGCCAGCAAGAGCTCGGTGCTTATTTCCTCGAGGCTGGTGGTTGGGAACGCCCTCATCACTTTGCAGCCAACGAGAAGCTTCTCAAGGACTTGCCTGAGGCTTGGAAGCCTGTTGAGAGAGATGCTTGGTCGTCTCGATACTACTCTGCTGTCTCGGCAGCTGAGGCTTGGAAGACGAGGACTGCTGTTGCTTTGTATGATCAGACTCCTATCCGAAGACTGGAGATCACTGGTCCTGGTGCTGCTGAGTTGTTGCAGCGATTGACGACTGGTAACGTTGCTGGAAAGGTTGGCAAGGTGACATTCACCCTGCTCTTGGATACCCATGGTGGTATCAAGAGTGACATCTTCGTCGCTAGGCTCGGAGAGGATCTCTTCCATCTCGGTGTCAACGGCCCTGTCGATTTGCACTACTTTACCCGCGAGGCAAAGGTCCAGACTAAGGCCAGCCCTCACCGAGCAGTCCAAGTCCGCGACATCACCGGTGGTCTCGCCGCCGTCGGCGTCTGGGGTCCTCGTTCCAAGGATCTCATCAAGCTTGTCAGCAAGGACGACTTCTCAGACCGGGCCTTGCCTTACCTTAGCGTCAAGAAGGCTGAGATCTCTGGCATTCCCGTCATCGCTACCAACTTCTCATACATTGGTGAGGAGGGCTGGGAGATCTATACAACCGCTGATAACGGTCTGCGGCTTTGGGACGCTCTCTGGCAGGGTGGTAAGCCTTACGGAGTCATTGCTGCTGGTCGAAGCACCTTCAACGCTCTCCGTATTGAGAAGGGCTTCAGATCCTGGGGTACTGACATGACCTCCGAGTACGATCCCTACGAGGCTGGACTTGAGTTCGCTCTTCAGCCTGGGAAGGATGGCTATGTCGGCTACAACGCTCTCAAGGGTCGTTCCAGCGAGAAGGTATCCCGTCGCATCCGCGGCCTCACCATTGACGATGGTCGCTCCGTCGTTCTCGGCAAGGAACCAGTGTTCGTCAAGGGCCGCGCAGCCGGCTACGTGACAAGCGCAGCATTCGGCTACAGCATCCGCAAGCCCATCGCCTACGCATACCTACCCAAGGAGGTCCTCGAGGGCGACAAGGTAGAGATTGAGTACTTCGGCAAGCGCATCAAGGCTACCGTTACATCTCTGCCATTCTACCGGCCCGAGAAGAGCGCATATGGCCAGACCTCACAGGCCAGCTTCTCTGCTCGTCTGTAGATTACGAACTTTACGATTTCTTTTGTCTTGGGTGTTTCACATTTGTATTTGCGATTGGGAAGAGGTTTTGCGATGCTGGAATTCCTAGATGGCGGAGAAGTCATGTTATGGGAAAAGTCTTAATAGGCAGCTCACTCTTGCATAATGAGCGATGATTTCTACAAGATGTTAATGAATCATGTTTTACAACTTTACCACTTTGTTATCAGTGAACGTGCTATTCGTTTGTGCTATTTGTAAGTCGGCATTGAGTCTTTCCGTGGGCTGTCTTGGCTGACAAGGATAGTGATCCCAGTTTCCATTTCTGGAACATCCCAACAGACATGATAGGTCACGATGCAAGAGCTAGCAGAAAGCGAAGTGGAATAGTTCGATTCATAACGTTGCTTCTTGGGCATGCTTATCAATTCGTCTTGATTGAAGCTTGGATATTGTTGGTCTTATATGCCATACTATAACGAATCATTTGCTCATCCGTTCAACGATATTTGACATTCGACAGAGATCCTTTAGGCAGGAGATAATATGACTGCAATGCGAGCTTTCGTGACGGACGGCAAAGGGAGCGGGTCTGTACAGCTGTCTCCGCGTCCAAGCCCCCAAGAAGGAGAAATTCTTGTCAAGATTCACTACTCGGCTCTGAACCCTGGAGATTGGAAACTCGTCGAAGGCGATGTGTTGGATGGACCAGCACAGCCGGGTCTCATAGCAGGCTGTGACTTCGCCGGCACGGTCGAAGACCCCAATGGCTCTGACTGGAAGAAAGGCCAAAGAGTTGGCGGCTGGGTTCATGGCGCAACCTTCAAAGGCATTGGGTCTTTTGCGGAGTATATGAGCATCGAGGCATCGCTAGTCTTTGCTGTGCCCGACAACATCAGCTTGCAGCAGGCATCAACTATCTCACTCGCTTTTGCAACCGCCACGCAGGCTATGTATCAGCACATGTCGCTGCCTGAGCCCTACCAGCCAAACGACGGCCGAGTGGATTTTCTGGTGTATGGCGCTTCTACGAGTGTTGGACTCTACGCTGTTCAGCTTGGCAAGCTCAGTGGTATTCGTGTCATTGCAGTGGCTTCTTCAAAGAACCATGACCTTCTCAAACGGCTCGGTGCAGAAGTCACCCTCGACTATCACGATGAAGACTGGGTTGAGCGTGTGAAGGACGTTACCGAAGGCAAATTGAGATACGCGCTCGATAATATTGCGGATGCAGGTTCCCCAGAGAAAGTGGCCAGCTGCCTGGCTCACAGCGAAGGATCTCAGCTGATCGCTCTATCGCCACTCGACAAAGAGTCTATTCACAATGTAAATCCATGTGTCAAAGCCGAGTCTATGCTCGCTTTTACTGTCTTTGGCAAGGCATTGGGTGAGGAATACACCGTGTTCGACAACACAGGTCCCGAGACACCAGACGAGAAACGTGCTTGGGAGAAGTACCTACGACTTGTAACCAAGATGCTTGAGCGTGGTGATCTTGAGGCAAACCCTGTGAGGGAAGTTGGAACTCTGGATGACGTTACTGAAGCGTTTCGGCTGAGCAGAGAAGGCAAGCTGTCGGCTGAAAAAGCCGTGCTGATGGTTATCACAGATCACTAAAGTATGGATAGAGGTTTCAATGAGCACCAAATGACAATGCAGTCAATGCGCTCAGATAAACATTGTGACTAACCTGTTGATGACTGCACATGGCAACGTAAATATCCAATCATGCTTGATCAATGTCGATTCCGCGGCCGCGGAACACTCACATACGGGTTGTTTGTGCTATAGCAAATAGGAGCTTATCGGAGAGGCGATAAGGCGATATCTGTTGGTGCTCTATTTGGGTTTTGACAGTTGAATCACGTACGTCATTCCGTGGAATCTTGTTTGGCCGTTTTGAAGCGTGGACGCGATGGCATGGAATGGGTTGCAACTAATGCAAGCCAAAAACAAACAAGGCTTGTCTGTTGCGTCATACTACCGTTTGATGGAGCTTGTTTAAACAAATCCTTATCGTCGTTTAGATTCGATGTGCGACGAATTCTGCTGATCGTTTTGATGATGAAGATCAGGAAACAAGACAGTGGAGTTTGTTCACTGGGGCACTCGCTGAGTGCAGTAAGATTAGCTCTGCAAACCGCTGACTCAGGGTAGCTTGCGGCATGAGACCTTCGCGTGGAGATGCTTGTGACGAGTTTAATGGGAATTAACTTTTGGAACCCTTAAAACGGGAGGTCAAATCAAATGTCAAGGGCTAAGCTTTTGTTTTTATGTAACAGCTTCCTCTTTGATCGTAGATACCTTACGCGTCGTGGATTCCCCCAGATAATGCTTGTCGCTGTCAAGTGCCAAGATGAACATCACGGGTGCCAAGAGACCAAGCACGGGTTTAATTGGGAATATCTCCAATTTTCTCAACTTCATTGATACTCACGATAGTTGAAGATGGGCTGGGAATAGTCACCACCACAATTAAACCCTGGCATGTCCTTATGTTAGACCACCCATCCGTGTGTATTTCTCACCTAAGATTTGAACGAGGATCAGCACCCAAACTCTATCAGCGACTGCATCCCATTCCTCCTCCCATGACACAACTCAAAGTCGGTCCTACCACAGACCAAGACCCATCTGTATCCCTTCTCCAGACTCCAGTGAGATAAACCCAACTGTCTCTGCCCAATTAGACAGGGTACAACCAGTGTTCATCGTATGTTAGCCTCGGGATCGGCGGCTTGATAAGAGAACTTCCGGCTAGCTCGGCTCCGGGCGCGCCCCAATGATACAGGTGCTACGCCATTTGCTGCCAATGCTCAATTTCACACGTACGCAGATCCAGCAAAGATATTCCGGGGTAGAACTTGAATCTATGACAAATAGATTCCTCAAAAGATGCCACTTTCCCCAGACTTGGGAGGAGCCTTTTTGCGCACCTTATCCAGACTGCAGAACATCACATGCAATATAGATAAAACATGCCTCGATGGAGTCGTGAAGAAATCGACGACAATACCTTCGGAGCCGAGGATGCACAAGATCAAGCCTCAGCCTAACCTCAGCTCTAAAACTTCCGCTCAGTAGCACTCTTCCCTCCCCGCCAGCACGCGATCAAACGGTTGATAGGCTAGTTTCCCTCTCTTCCCCAGCTCCTTTTTTGGTGGCTTAAGCTTTGTTCGTTCGAGTATCCACTTCTTTTGCCCCAGCTGAGCAAAGTGCCGCTTTATCCGTGAGATAGAGGAGCCGCCCCCAGAAACGGATCACCACAGCAATTCAACAGTGAAACCAACAATCATGCTCCATGTTACGTACCCTTCCTAGGTACCTATCTCTCTCTGCATCCTTCCAAGAAACCACCTTCCGCTTTTCATTTAGGTCCGTTTGAGGGATGGTCCCCCTGCGTTGCCACTTTTGGCACGAGTAGCATCGTATATATCTGCCATTAACCCGCGCTGTCTCTAATTCCCTCTGATCCTTTGACTCCAAGACATTGAAACTTATCTAAGCATCTCACCATGTCGGAAATCAGTCCTAAACAAGAAGCCCTTGAGGCTCAGGATACAACACCACGATATGATGAGAAGCACGGCACCACTGAGCCCATTGAGGATGCACCCAAGCAGTCATGGGCGCTGCGCAATGGGCTTACTCCCGGCTCATTCGCTCCCCATGATGATTACGCAAAGGGAACCGCTGAGTTGCAGCGGGAGATGAAGCCTCGTCATCTTAACATGATCGCTATTGGTGGCAGGTCAGTCATTTTCGTTCTGTCGTCATCGTGCAACGCCGGCTTATTGCCGCCCCTGCTAAATGATGACGCGCTAATGGTGATTTGGTGTACTAACTCATTTGCAGTATTGGTGCTGGTTTCTTCGTCGGTAGCGGTGCTGCTCTGCAGACTGGTGGCCCTGGTTCATTGACTATTGGTTTCTTGATCATGGGTGTCATGATCTTCAACGTTGTCTATGCTCTCGGTGAACTTGCTGTTATGTATCCCGTCTCTGGTGGTTTCTATACGTGAGTTCTGTCAATCCCCAATTAAGACGTGAGCTAACAATCACCAGCTATGCCAACCGATTCGTTGATCCTTCTTGGGGTTTCGCCATGGGTTGGAACTATGTCATGCAATGGGCCTTCGTTCTTCCTCTCGAATTGACAGTTTGCGGTACAGTCATTCAATACTGGGCTCCGCATACTAGCGTAGCCATCTGGGTCAGCGTAAGTAATTTCTCTGAAGCTATCGTGAGTCCGTCAACTAACATGCTGCAGGTCTTCCTTGTTGTCATCATCTTAGTCAACATTTTCGGTACTCTTGGTTATGCCGAGGAAGAGTTCTGGGCTGCACTTCTCAAGCTCTCTGCTACTGTCATCTTCATGATCGTCGCTGTTGTCCTCATTTGCGGTGGAGGTCCTTCTGATGGAGAGTACAGCACCTACCAGGGTGCCAAGCTTTGGTATGACCCAGGTGCTTTCCAGCACGGTTTCCGAGGCTTCTGCGGTAAGATATCATCCCTCCCTCCCATGGCATTCATCAGAAACTAATGAATACTAGGTGTGTTTGTCACTGCGGCTTTCTCCTTCAGTGGAACAGAACTTGTTGGTCTCGCTGCTGCTGAAGCCAAGAACCCAGCCAAGGCTCTCCCCGGCGCCATCAAGCAGGTCTTCTGGCGAATCACTCTCTTCTACGTTATTGGTCTTCTCCTCGTTGGCTTCCTTGTCAACTCCAAAGACCCCAGACTTCTGAACGCCGGCAACAACGAGCCCAGTGCTTCTCCCTTCGTCATCGCTGCCGCTAACGCCCATCTCAAGGGATACGATTCTTTCATGAACGTCATTATCCTCGTTTCCGTCTTGTCTATCGGTGTCTCGTGTGTTTACGGCGGTAGCCGAACTCTTGTTGCTCTTGCGCAACAGGGCTACGCTCCTCGATTCTTCTCCTTCATCGACAAGTCAGGCCGTCCTCTTCCTGCTGTTGTCTCCATCATCGCCATCGGTGCTCTTGGATACATCAGTGTCAACGGCGAGGGAAACACTGTCTTCATATGGCTTCAGGCTCTGTCTGGTCTGGCCGCTTTGTTCACCTGGGGCTCCATCTGCCTCTGCCATATCCGATTCCGACAAGCCTGGAAGTATCACGGTCACACCCTCGATGAGATCCCTTTCCAGCACGTCTTCGGAGTCTGGGGTTCTTGGCTTGGACTTATCCTAATCGTCATCGTTCTCATTGCGCAGTTCTACACAGCCATGACCAACATTGACGGATCTCTCGGTACTGCTGAGGGTTTCTTCCAGTCATACCTGGCCTTGCCTGTTGTTATCCTCTTCTACGTCGTTGGATACATCTGGAAGCGAGAGGGATGGAGAAAGGTCAGTGAGATTGATCTTGATACTGGTCGTCGTGAGCATGATTGGGATACCATCAACGCTTATCGCCAGCAGCTCGCCAATGGCCCTGCTTGGAAGCGCCTGATGCATCACCTATTTTAAGTGTATATAGCGATTTCAACATATGTCACAAACGGCTTTTGGCCATATAAGTTTAATCTATTATACTTTACGTTGAATTGTCATGCATTGCTTCAGTGAGATTAGGCCTGGTCAACTGAACCTACAGCCTAATTCGCGCTGGCTATCGTTGTCTCCTTATCACAGTCTATATCTAAGATATTCTAACCCTTTGCTTTGGTGTAGCCATTTGACTAAGCATGACAGGCTCATGACAGTTGAGCTATCAAAGACTGTCGTCACATCATCTTTGACCTTTAATGGTAGCCATGATGCCTGATCTGTCCCAATCACTTCAAGGGAAATCTCCGGAAAGATCCTGATCGCCTGCGTGTAAGTCATGCATGTCAGATCCAGGACATGGTGCAGGAGGGTGAGCAGCCACGAAATGAAGTGCCAGCGGGCATTTCGAGAAACCCCGAGGGAAACCCCAACCGCCCGAAGTTCTCGACTTACGAGTAATAGTCCCCCTACCCTTTCACCCCTGGTCATATGACCGTCCTTCTGGCAATTAGGCCTAAGGCCAAAGATGACAAGAATGGGTTCTATGGCTCTATTGAACAGTAAACGGCCATAGCTATATCTATGACTACTGGTTCCAGTCTACACTTCGCCAAGCAATAAGCACTAGCCATGAGCACTGCCGCTCAGCTTCATGGAGACTTTTTGTAAGCCCGGAGACATTATTCGATGTCCGGAGATATGTAGTGAGACTCGGCTTGACTAAAGATGAACGAACTCCTACGGAACTCCTTATAATATGATCACTACTATGTGCATATAAAGCCAGGTGTAGGTCAGTTCATTCCTCACAAAGAGTAGTATCCTTTGCATCATCAACCTCCTACAACCGCGGACCGAATAACCTTGGTTTTTTCCGTTTATAATGTCATCAAAGGACAAAGCCGACTATCCATGGGAAATAAGCAGAGAAGTAGAAAGGCTTCAGAAACAACACGCCTGGGTTCAGAGATGTCTTAACAATAAGATTGTCTTTGCACCGATACCGCTGAACAAGGAAGAACTCAAAGTTCTCGATGTCGGATGTGCTGATGGTAAGAAGCTATTTGTTGGGAAACATTCAGGTTACTGACCGAAGTATTTAGGAATTCTCCTTCGAGACTTGAAGAAGCAGGTCTCTCCATCAGCCCAGCTCGTTGGCGCAGATCTTGTTGAAGCCTTTCTACCCGCTTCCGAAGAGGGCATCCAATTCGAAGTCTATGACCTTTGTGAACCGCCTAGAGACGAACTTGTCGGATCATTTGACTTGACGCATGTGAGGTACAGCATCCTCGGAGCTGCCAAAGTGGGCTATCGGAAAGCCATTGATCATCTAGTCTGTAGGTGAACAAGGGTTTCTCAATATTTCAAGCCACTTGACTGACTTTAGACAGCGACTGTTGCACCCAGAGGTTGGCTACAAGTTCACGAGCTTGACTTTGATCTGACAGACCGACCTAACGTAGGTCCAGCGTGGAGAGATGTAAACAACCTCATCGCGGCTATGTTCGATGGTATGGGTATGGGATCCGACTGCATTCGGAAACTGCCGGGCGCATTCGAGGCAGCAGGACTCGTGAATGTGACTGTCCATTCAGTGGATCTACCCATGGGGAAGCTATTGGGTGATGGTGAAGCTGCCGAGATATCGTGGCAGCCTTTCGTGATTACCATCCCAAGTCTCATCGAGGGCGCGAAGGGTAAGTCTGAACTATGGAAGTATATGGGAATGTGACTGACAGTAATAGCCCTCGGTGTCAAGCTATTCGAATCTACGCATGAGAATTTGGCCGAGAGGTTTGAGAAGGAAGTCAAGGAAGAAGGTGCTATGTTTCGCGCGTTGGTCACTATTGGACAGAAGCCCGCGTGAACTATAGCATGAAGACATGGCATTCTAGAGATATATGATGCTACAACCTGGTGTCTGAGCATACGTTGCCCAAGGATGGGATCCCGTGCTGTCAGCCATCCAGTTACCCCAGCTCCGCAATTAGTGTCAATTACAAAGGCTTTGTCATGGTTATTAACTCAGAGCGGAGTCTCCACCATACAAAACAAAGGTTGACAGTCACCCCGACGATCGTGATGCCAAGATGTCACCAAAAGCCAAGTAACTCAATCCAACGTGAGGGGACATGTAATTTTAGCGGCCCGAACAGCCGACGGCTAAATCCTGCTGAGTAGTGCCAATTCAACAAAACGGAGCATTCATCGCTTTTTCATGAAGAACTTCTTCTATTGCCATCATCCACTTGTTGGAAAACTCGGACAATATGGTCGAAGCAAATCTTGTAGATGTTGAAGCTCTATTGAGCAAGTTGACGCTGGATGAGAAGGTGGAGCTCCTGGCGGGCCAGGGATCATTTCGGATGACCGGTCTTGAGAAGCATGGTATTCCAGGTCTGATTGTGAGTCTGAGGTGTAAAATATGAGAAAAGCATGACGCTGACAAGCTAGACTTCGGATGGCCCTCATGGAATTCGAGGGCGACGGTCGTTCACTCACGTGAGTATCCCCCAACGTCTGGGTAGCATGGACTAACAGGCCGCTAGATGCCGAGTCCAATGCTACCGTCGGCAACCGGAATGGGCGCCACATTCAACACTGAGCTCATCCATAGGATCGGAAGCCTTCTTGGCGAAGAAGCGAAGGTCCGCGGTGTTCATGTCTTGCTAGCACCGACACTTTGCTTGCAGCGCTCACCCTTGATCGGACGTGGTTTCGAGGCCTTCGGTGAAGACCCTTTTCTCAGCGGAACTTTGGGCGCACACTACATCAATGGCGTTCAAGAGCAGGGCGTCGCAACAAGCGTCAAGCACTATGCAGCTCACGACCAGTCTGACAACAGTATCGAGGACAACGCGGTTATGACCGAGCGCACTCTCCGAGAGGTTCATATGCTCCCCTTCCAGCTCGCCCTCCGAGGATCAGAACCATGGACTATAATGACATCTTATAATAAGATCAACGGAATTCATGTGAGTGAGGATCCTTTGCTGATGAAGGAGATCCTGCGTGAAGAGTGGGGATTCAAGGGACTTGTCATGAGTGACTGGTTCGGCACTTACAGCACATCAGAAGCTATCAACGCTGGCTTGGATCTCGAAATGCCTGGGCCAACAGACTGGAGAGGAAAGCGCCTCAGCATAGCAGTCAACTCTCGAAAGGTATCCAAAGCAACAGTCGATACAGCTGTTGAGAACGTCTTGAACCTCGTCAATAAGTGCAAGGCAGGCGAGAAATCAGGGAAGCCCCCTCAATCGGATACACCAGAACAACGAGCTCTGATTAGACAGCTGGTTGCGGAATCAGTTGTCCTACTGAAGAACGACAAGCAGAAACTACCGATCAACAACCCGGAGAAGTTGAAGTTCGGACTGATTGGAGATCACGTTAAGAACCCGGCTCTCTGTGGTGGCGGAAGTGCTGAGGTTGAGCCTTATTATGGCATTACTCCGTATGAAGCCATCAAGGAAGTGGTAGGAGAGGAGAACATCACATATACCCCAGGCTGCAACTGTATGTCCCTGATTAGGCCATTATCACTACGCACGTGCTAACACTACAAACAGCCTTCCGATTCAGCCCTCTCATCAAGGGCCATACACCACCAGACTCTGATTCCGAGGGCTGGTTTGTCGAGATCTTTGGCGAGGACCCGCAAGAGAACCCCGATGCCAAAGTCGTTGTTTCAACTACAGCCGAGAAGCAATTGGTAGATGTTCCAGAAAGCTACCACGCAACCATCCCAACCAAGTATTACGTCAGAGCGAAGGCCAAGTATATAATCCACGAATCGGGAAAGCTCAAGTTCGGTTTCAGCACTTCTGGGAAGGGCAAATTGATCATCGACGGTAAGGAGGCAATCGACCTTTGGACGAGCCAGCCTCCAAAGACCGACTCAACCCCATGCTTCAACCGTCTCTCTATGGAAAAGTACTATGAGGGCGAGTTCGAGAAGGGTCATGTTCTTGATCTCGAAGTCCTCCAAGTCAACGAGAACCTATCTGGTGGTGTTGGTACTGCACAAACTCTGACTGGACGAGTTGGTGTTTACGAGCTGTATGATGAGGATCAGGGGATCAAGGATGCAGTGGAACTCGCCAAGAAGGTTGATGTTCCCATCGTTATTACTGGCTTATCATCAGACTTTGAGTATGAGGGCAGCGATAGGAAGCACCTGAGACTTCCCGGTCGCGTGGATGAATTGATTGCGGCTGTGTTGGAGGCCAATCCTGATGCTGTAAGCTGACCTTTGTTTAGCCAAAATGCTTAGACTAACAGATCACAGATTATCGTTACGCAATCAGGACTACCCATTGAGATGCCTTGGGAGTCTCAAGCAGCAACACTTCTTCACGCCTGGTTCGGCGGCCAGGAAACAGGTCATGGCATGGCTGATGTCCTGTTTGGCAAGGTCAATCCCTCTGGAAGACTTTCCCTGACATTCCCCAAATCTATCAAGCATACGCCAGCGTACCTCACCTTTTCTAAGGCGGACTATGACATTGTATATGGCGAAGGTGTATTTATAGGTCATCGATACTATGAGATGGTTGATCGAGAGCCTCTCTTCTACTTCGGTCATGGTCTTTCATACTCGAAGTTCGAGTACTTGAACCTCACCGTCCCCGGGGAGTTCACACCCGCGGCTGATCACCAGATGCGCGTCAAGGTTGATATCACCAACAAGGGCGCTTTCGCGGGTGCCGAAGTTGTTCAGCTGTACATCCACCACGCGAACAGCTCTCTTCAGCGACCAATCCGAGAGTTGAAGGCATTCACCAAGGTCAATCTGGGCGTTGATGAGACTAAGACAGTCGAACTTACTCTTGATAAGTATTCATTGTCATTCTGGTGTCAGGAAGCATCGAAGTGGAAGGCGGAAGCTGGGCAGTACACACTGATACTTGCTTCAAGCTCGAATCCCAAGGATGAGATTGCACGCGCGGACTTTGCTCTACCCAAGACTTTCTTCTGGAAGGGTCTTTAGATATTTCGGGTACACGCCCATACGATAGCCTGTCATAGGTAATAGACTGCCATCGATCGTTCAACTTGTATGTTGTTACTTTTCAGTGAAATTACTCCATGGGAATCTATTTGTGACCAAAAGGAATTCTATAATACTCTACCTAGGACTGTACATAACCTCCGTTGTTGAAACAATCTCGATGCCATCAGTTTTACCGTTTCTGTGGTAATGGGAGTTACTCCTGCGTGAACCAGCAGCACCAGAAACTACTCCAGGCGCAGTAACCAAGACTTTGTGGTTGCCATTGTCGAAGCTTTTCTGTGGCTTGGGCCAGAGCGTAGCTTCATCGTCATCGGTAACCTTTCTTCCTGACTCTGAGTCATCTCCAGATTGAAGCTCAATGGCATCAACTTGCTTGCGACTCAGCTGCCTTCGGCTCTTGATGGCATTGGATCCGCCTGTTGCTCCAGATGGCCCACCGTAGCTGGCACCGCGGCTGCTGAAGATACTGGGTAGGATTCGCTTGAAGAATGGCTTGAGAGAGCTGGCGGATGCGCAGATGACACAGCCAGTCAACTCAGCATACATCCAGCAAAGCTCATATGCGAGACCCCAGGTGTAGTTGGGGCTGCTGAATAGCTTCACAGTGAGAACGCAATTGTAGATGGCAACGATGATGACACTAGGGACGTCAGTACGATAATTGAGCGATGTAGGAAGGGTTACCCACAAGCCACCAGTAGTGAACAGAAACAAAAGTGACATCTTCTGCCGTCGAGGAATTTGCAGCGGGATAACAATCCGCAACGGCAGCAGCAAGATGATCAGATCCATGACTACGTTGGCAACCGACGCAGCCAAGAAGAAGCCGAACTTGTCCACGCATTTTCCCGTTGCTTGAGCAGCAAGGTCCCACGACGCCTTGATGGGTTGGCACCCAAAGAGACTAATCATGGCATATATGAGGGCATAAAGACCGAAGAGGCTAATCAGGACATAGATGACGATGCGGAAGGTTCGCTCGGGTGAGAGACGGAGATAGAAGAAGAGAAGAGAGATTTTGGCGAGATCGGAGGACAGCATGTAAAAGATGTTGACGGGGATGGTCCACTTCAAAGGCGTTAGTCGTCTCGAAGAGGAAGAGTGTTGTTGAGGATCGTACCTTGAGCAATGATTCGTATTGCGATTGAGTGACCTGCCAGAAGTTGGTAGCACAGCCGCCCTGAGCGACCACTGCCTCTGTGAGTATGTATGAGTTAATAAGTATGGGATAACTTACTACCCATGGTGCATGCATAAAAGACCCAACATGCTATCAGCGAGGCGCCAGTGAGAACTGAGTATACAAGGTTAGCTCTCTTGAACCAGACATGCAAAAGTTGAGACTTACAGTCGTCAAGACGAAGAGGATTCTTCAACAGCCGCACTCTCGTCAAGATCCGGAGTCCATACACAACCGTTCCAAGCGTAAACAGACAAGCACCCAAAATGATCTGTATAGTCGCAGCGCTTCCGGCCTCCCATCTGTCCTGCCCCTTGGGCGGCTCCATCATATACACCTCCTCGGCCATGGCGTTTTGCGACTCGGCCGCAACAGTATCGTTTGATCGTGAAGAGAGAAGTCGAGTTGGTGAAAGACCTTAAGTTCACAGTATATCAACCTTTTTTCTGCCGGGAAATGGTAGTGAAATAATCTACTGGATGAACATGAGATCTGCAGGCTTATTCCTTATTCTGTTTCAACGGCAGACGTTGTCAGGAGCTGTCCTTTTCGTCTGCAACGGCTCCACTACTGTTCATCAAGGATGATCTTCCCACTACGCATCCGAGGCAACAAGAGTGATGACAGTACTGGGGGCCTGGTAAAAGATTTTATGCTATATTTTGCGTACTTGTTGAGAGACCTAGCGCCTTACTTGCCACTACGACCTGTAGTTGAAGGCCAGCGAAGAGTGAGACAAAACCCTCAAGCTTTGGCACTTTTGCCCTCAGACACTTCCAACCAACAGATTATTTCTTCTTCCCGTTAACCTCTCCATGCCTAGCGATGCGATTCGCTTGCTGTACAAAGCGAAGTGGGCTAATTGCAAGGTCTTCAGGGGAATCAGCTCGGCATTGGAGGTTTCCGACCGAGTGGTTTTTCTTTTGCCTAATGCGAGATCCACATTGACTAGAAATGCATGACCTACGAATCTCCATTCGAACAATACTCTAGGCCTCTGGATTGGTAGGTTTTTGGGTAATGAGCTCTAAATCATGATGGTACGTTCCTTGTAACGAGCCAAGACCGCCGTTGACCAGTGTTGAGACAAGGCAACTGTCGGTGGTCCATGGTTTTCGCAAACATCATCCAACGGCTTTGCAGATCACTTCTGTAGCGTGCTTATTATCCGTTATTATATATGGGGCTTGCTTCAGGAACAGCAGGGCTGAAATTCCTTGCGTATCCAGGCCACTGGACTGGGACAGAACATCTTGATCTGTAAAGGGGGCTGCAGCATCATACTCAGCAATACGGATATCTCTCCAACACGACACCACAGCACATTGCAGTAATAACCAAGCTCTGTTGGGATTTCCCCCCTCAAGCTTTCTCCTCATCAACGACGTCTCGTATCAGTTTTTCAGCTTCTGCAGTCCCACTGTGTTGACGATATGTCACTTTTACTTTCTTTTGTCGCTTTCACCGTTGAGTGATCTGACTTCTCTCTCTATTCTCATTGGTCCGGAAAGACCTCTCCTCATCCCTGCAACTTTCGGAGGGCAATCATGTGAAAAGAGAAGACAACAGTCTCCACGTCTTGGAATAAGGATCAGATCCTTGTCAGGAGATCCACGGAAACCCACAAATTCTCCTCTCGCTCCGTTGATATACTTATCAGAAGAAGCACTAGAAATGAGAATCACGGACCGGACCGCCGGAGGTTAGGCAAACCGTTGCCTCCCGTTGAAGCTAATGGTAATAACAATCTCGTGTAGGTTTCGTTTGCCGCCTTCGAACAGGCTCAAGAAGAAAAAGAAAAGAGAGGGAAAGAATTTTGTTTCCCCTTTTTCAGACCCACGTCATGCAGAATTAAGATTGGTCAAGATCTCATGAGTTGTTCAATCCTTCGAGCCTTTCCCTGCAATGCTCAGATTTCTCGTCTACGCCATGTAACTCAACCGGTTCGGCTGTAGGGATCAAGACCCAATACCAAGGCAAGTTCCCCTTTTCGAAACCGTTTTGCTGCGGGCTTATTAGACGATGCAACACTACGCGATGATCGCTTCCATCCTATCGGGCGCTATATCCTCTCGGGGAAAGAGATAACGCAGCGACTCAGTGTCTTCCTTGCAGACCATCCCCCACGACTCAAGAAGCTCCATTTTACATGCTCCATACCAAGATCTTAGCAGCCGTTGCTGTTCCTGGTCGCGGTGTATCAATCCCCCTCGGACCACTCGAAGCTTGGCTTGCCTGGGAAGTATCTGGAGTCACCTATATAATCTACCCAGTCAACAACGGTAGCCGATACTCCATTCATTTACAGGTTGCATTTTTAACATCGGTTTTTCTTTTTGCAACTCTAAAAATGGCAAACCCATACCCTTTCCAAGACAAGGTCATTGTTGTCTCTGGCGCTAGTCGGGGAACAGGCCTGGCCCTCTCACGTTACCTTTTGGTTCGTGGGGCAAAGGTTTCTATGGCTGCTACTTCTGAGGAGAACTTGAAGAAAGCGATTGCTGGGATTGAGCAGGATATTCCTGATGTGAAGGATCGGGTTATCTATTTTCCTACTGATGTCAGGAAGCCTGATGATGTCAAGGCTTGGATTGAGGGGACGGTTGCCAAGTGGGGAGAGTTGGATGGTGCTGCAAATGTTGCAGGTGAGACAATGAGCTCCTGATACCTTATGTAAGGGCGTATGCTAACACATTGGATAGCCAAGATGAATAAGAGCATTCATCCTATTGAAGACCTTGAACTGGACGAGTTGAAGGAGGTTCTCGATGTAAATGTCATCGGCACCTTCAACAGCATCAAATACGAGATGAAGAACATGAAACCTGGAGGTAGTATCGTCAATTGTGGTAGTCAACAGGTCAAGTATGCTTCTGGAAACATGGGAGCATACGCAGCTTCAAAGAACGCCATCCGTGGCTTGAGTCAATCAGCCGCATATGAAGGTGGTACCAAGTATCCCAAGAACCCCATCAGAGTCAACCTTCTATGCCCGTGAGTAATCCCAACGTGCTCAGCATCACCACGCTCACTATTCTACAGTGGTTGCATTGATACCGACATGATTCATCAGCCTCTACATTTGCCAAATGGTGCGGGTACATGGACGATGACGGAGGGTGATCACTTGACATCTATCATCAAGCGCTACTCCAAGCCAGAGGAGATTGCTGCTTCCATCGCATTCTTACTGGGAGATGAGAGCAGATTCATGACAAAGCAGGAGATTTATGTTGATGGTGGCTGGATGGAGGCCAACTATGTAGCATAACATGTTATCGAAGGCTGATTCTCTAGATATTGACGCGAGCAAATGCCATCTACAGCCTCAAATTCTGTACCCGTGCGCCCCCAGAATGATTTATAATGCAATCCGCTCAAACTCCGCATTACAAATGCATCTTCGCGGGGGTCCCTTCATCGTGTTGTAGCTGAGTGTTAGACGTGAAGCTTCAGCACATTCCCTAATAGGAAACTGCATGTCTTGGCGGACCCAGCTCGAACGAACCAAAGCTCCAGAGGCTCGTTCTAACGGTTTCCGTAATTGGCAACAGCACTTCTTGGCGGATTTACAATATCGAAGCCTTCCAGCAAGATATCTACACTCAAGCAGTATATAAATCCAACAGGCTTACCATGATAGTCTCCAATTCTTCATTCAATCATTCAAATCCTATAACTTGCACTCATCTTCACTGCCAAAGCAAGACATTATGACTTCCACTGGAAAATCACCTCTCAATCTGGTTCTTGGAGCCGCAAACGTGAGCAGTTCGACGCATCTTCTCATTTCAAAACTAACTGAACACTTGCATAGGTCGGAGACAAGGAGGCTGACCCTTGGGCTCGCTACGACACTCCAGATGAAGTCAACGCTTTCATTAATGTCTTCGCCAGGCGAGGCTATACTCAACTCGATACTGCTGCAGTCTATTCACCTCAAGCTCCCTACAGCTCTGAGCCTCATCTCGGTGCCGTCAATGCAGGCGATCGGTTCAGCATCGACACCAAAGCAGATTTCATGAAAGGCCATACCAAGGAGAATATCACCCATGATATCGACAACTCACTCAAGCTTCTAAAGATCAACCAGATCAATATCTATTATCTCCACATACCTGATCGTAACAATCCTGTTGAGCCAGCTCTTGAGGCTCTTGATCAGGGCTACAGAGATGGTAAGATCAAAGCTTGGGGCATCTCCAACTTTCGAGCCGATGAAGTTCAAGAAGTGATCGATATCTGTGAAAAGAGAGGCTTTGTCAAGCCTGCCGTTTACCAGGGTCACTATAACGCACTTGTCCGCAGCGGTGAGAAAGAATTGTTCCCTATTCTTCGAAAGAATGGCATGGCGTTTTATGCCTATAGTCCTGCTGCTGGCGGTCTCTTTTCTGGGAGTCACAAAGATCCTGCTCCAAATGGACGATTTGACACAGCAGTGAGTAGAAGGCCTGGGCGAAATTACTTCCAAACACATGACTGACATCATGTAGCACAAGTCAGGAAG
This sequence comes from Fusarium redolens, assembly GCF_020744475.1. Taxonomy (NCBI): domain Eukaryota; kingdom Fungi; phylum Ascomycota; class Sordariomycetes; order Hypocreales; family Nectriaceae; genus Fusarium; species Fusarium redolens. The sequence continues at coordinate 746,286 of NW_025763680.1, read as the reverse complement.
CATCACTAGCTCACTCTACATCAAGCCATCAGTTCTTGGAGCTGTTGATAAGGCCATTGAAGTTTTCGTCAAGCATAACATTGGAGGACATGCTGCCGCCCTCAGATGGACGGCTCATCATAGCATTCTCGACAAGAAATACGGCGACGGCTTGATAATCGGTGCTTCTAGCCCCCAACAGCTGGAGAGCAATGTTGATACGATTGAGGAGGGTCCGTTGCCTGAAGAAGTTGCTGCTGCTCTTAACGCGGTGTATGAAGAGGCTGGTGATGAGGTCGCTTACCATATGTAGTTAGCCTTATTGGACTAGGCTCAATAGAGTAGGAGCACTTCTTGGCGGGAGATTGTCAATTATTAAGCAGCATCATCAATACATTGCTCAAAAACATCTCTGATCGTGACAGACAGTTGGTGATCAATATCTATCTTTTCACTGCACGTGTCGATCTCATTCAGTATGCAATTTATTACTGTGACTAATCCTGGCCAACGTGCGTCAGCCAAGACGACGCGAAAGGCTCACTCCCATGCAGCTCGCGTAGCCCATGCACGGACACGGAGACAACAAATGGTGGACTACCATGACCAAAGGAGACAACAAACTCCTCAATTGAGCCCTGCAAAGGGTCATGAACCAAATAATCCATTTCCAAAACTCACTGTGTCTTCGACCAGCGAACTACAAACATTAACATCTGTGCCTTTCACACTACCTGGCGATTTTCAGCCAAGTAACATAATATATTTTATCAAATCGCTTTCGACATTTGAGCACTCCATATTCAGTCAATGTGAGTTTCGCATGATTGACTTAGGGTAGCATTTTCTGACCATCCCGGCGTAGATCTTCAAACTGTTCTGCCTTCCCAAATTGCACATTGCCCAATAATTATGGACATTGCAGAACAAGCAGCTGAAATCAGAAGCAACTGGATATTCTTCGTTTCTACTGATCTGGTTCTTCTACGAGGTTGTCTCCTCGCGGCATGCCGCTACTTGGCCCAAGTTGAGCTCCGTGAAGAGTACGCATTGTTAGCCATTCAGTACAAGCAGTACTATTTACAAAGCCTTCGGAAGGGACTTTCGTCAGCCGGTCTTTCGTCGCGTCGGAATGCCGTCGCAATGACTACGGTTCTCGCACTCGATGAGGTGAGTCCATCGCTAGGGCAAGAGATAACATACTGACTAGGTAGATTACTTGCGGAGATCATCTTATCGCTGCTAAACACGTCCTTGGTGCCATGAAAATAATCGAAGATGCTGGCGGACTTAGAAGTCTTGGGCTTAACCATCTTGTTCGCTATGTCCTCTACAATCTCATGTTCGGCAAGCGACTATCAGAATGGGACATGGATCTCCAACTTGCCTCAACGCTCATGTCACCAGACTCGATACTACCCTAATCATGCTAAAACATATCCCGAAACAATAGCGTTCATTCCGCAACCCCTATTAATTGGTCATCCGATCGCGATGTTCCGACTCATGCTCATTTCTCCGACCCGGTCTCGTTTAGCTAGTGGCGCGACGTGTTATCTCTGCGTGAAGGCTGGTATGCAAAGCTAGACGAATAAGGTATACAAGGTTAAAAAAATGCATAGTTGCTTATTTTCGAGACACGACGGTAGTGAAACATTCTCAAGGATCACCTGAGACCTGTTGATATGAATCTAGTGCTACGAATTTCCGTGCGAGTTCCGGAGGTCAGCAGGCGGTCAACAGTCTAGAATCCTGATATTACGATTGATATGGCCCTTTTGATGAGTTTGAGCGCGTTGTCTTTGGGCTCTTTAATTACTTTTGCTTCTGGTTCAGTCGATTTACCCCAAAAATTAGACAAGCTTTGACGATCCCGGTCCTGTAAAGAAACATTATCTCAAAGTTATGAGGGTATCAGCTGATATTGAAATTAAATGGCTGGGTTTCAGTCCGCCCTATTATGGCTCTCATGTATGTGAAAGGGGTCTACGAATCTTGGTTCAAGCTTAAAGAAAGCTTATACGTTGGATTGCTTCAGCCTGCGAGCCAAGCAGCCTGGGCATCGGCCGTCGGCAAGTCAGATTCCACTCCAGAAATGAGGTCTTAATGGTCCAAAAGCCGTGATTGGACACTTGTGGAGGGAAGGTTGTGACTAAACCCGAGGGTCCGAGACATTGGGTTCACTAGCCCTTCAGCTCATGAGCCAACACTTGCCCCCGACTTTGACTCAGTTGTAATGATGAAAGAACCTCTCGGAGATTTCTGAGCCAAGAAAAAAATCAGCCAGAACTTCTGGGCATGTTATTGTGTATGAGATGTGTGGTTCAGACAAACACCAAGAAATCTGCTCGCCAAGCCGGCAACAACATGACCTCCCTTCAGTCCTACCTTGGCACTACAGCATTCTTCATTCGAATACGAGGTCATCTGATGAAACTTATCAAATATGCATCTGAAACATTCTCAAGGGACATGTCTCGCCTGAGGTAAATTTTTGACCCCTTGAAGCCTTTGACAGGCTGGCACTCTAATCTGGGGAAATATCGAATTTCCCCAATTCCAGCCGCCCTTCCCCAGATTCCGGACTAGTCTATCACGGCTCTAAACGAATCTAAACTGAAGATCCTCAGGGGATATTCTGAGGTAAACTTTGAGTATAAGAAGGCCGTGGACATCTCTCCAAATCAACTTCCTCAGCTCAGCCAGCATCACTCTTTCACAGCCGGTTGCGTCTGCCACTCTTTACTAACCCAGTTTTCACATTCACTCTTTTTGTTTTTCTGTTTTACATCCAACTTAATCACTCTCTTTTTCTGATATCCATCTGTTCAAGATGAGATACTCCCTCGGTTTCTCTGGTCTTTTGACCATGGCCTTGAGCTCGACTGGTCTCGCTCAGTCTACTCCTGGACCTACTACCACCGACTTCAGCACCTCTGGCGGCATGAACGTGCCCACCTCAGTCACCTCCCAGCTGCCCGTCACTTTCACCACCACCTTGACCACCATGGCCAGACCCACCAAGTCTCCTGTCCCTGGCAAGTGTGAGTGCGGCACTGGAACCTGCTTCACCCCCGAGATCTGCAGTATCGAGTGTACCACCGTGTACGAGGACTGCTGCAGCATTGAGGGCTCTGACATTCAGGCCTGCAAGAGTCAATACACCATCTGTCTCGGCTACAACCCCTACGAGTCTGTCTTCGTCAAGCCTACCAGCTGCAAGCATGACAAGAGCTACTACATTGAGTACGAGTCCAAGTACACTAGCTCTTACTTCGAGGAGAAGTACGGCTACTACTACTCTTCCTCTTCTTACTCCACCTCTTCTTACCACTCTGGTTACCACGCTGGTTACTACACTGCCGAATACTGCTGCCTTGAGTGCACCACCATCTACGATGAGTGCTGCGCTGTTCCCGGTGCCGATATCGCTATCTGCAAGGAGAAGTACACTGTCTGCCTCGGCTATAACCCCTTCATCGTCCTTCCCTGGGAGGAGCCTTCTGTCTGCAAGCACGAGGAGTCTTACTACAAGGAGTACGAGTCCAAGCACGGCGAGTCTTACTACAACTCCAAGTACGACAAGCACTACGAGCACTCCGATGTTGAGGTCGATGTTGAGCAATGCTGCATTGAGTGCACTACTGTCTATGATGAGTGCTGCGCTGTTCCCGGTGCCGATATCGCTATCTGCAAGGAGAAGTACACCGTCTGCCTCGGCTACAACCCTTGGGATGTTACCCCATTCGTCAAGCCCACTGTCTGCAAGCACGGTGAGGACTCTGGTTCCAAGTCAAACAACAACAATGGCGGTTCCAGCTCCAGCTCCAGCTCCAGCTCTGAGGAGGAGTGCTGTGTCCAGTGCACCACTGTCTACGATGAGTGCTGCTCCATTGACGGCCACGACATCGAGGTCTGCAAGAAGGAGTACGTCGTCTGCCTTGGCTACAACCCCTGGGACGTCACCCCCTTCGTCAAGCCCACTGTCTGCAAGCACGGCGAGGATTCCGGCTCCAAGTCAAACACCAACGGTGGCTCCAGCTCCAGCTCCAGCAAGTCTGATGACTACTCCAAGACCTCTGGCTCCAAGTCCGACAGCTCCAGCAAGTCTGGCTCCGATGAGGAGTGCGCTGTTGAGTGCACCACTGTCTACAAGGCTTGCTGCGACGCTTCTGGTGCTATCATTGAGACCTGCAAGACTGCCTACACCACCTGCCTCGGCTTCAACCCTTGGGATGTCACCCCCTACGTTGAGCCTACCGTTTGCAAGAAGGGAGGCAAGCCTTCTGGTGATGATGTTGTCATCGTCTCCGGTGGTGAGCGTGTCCGCCCCGTCCTGGCTCTCCTTGCCATGGGTGCCATTGTTCTCCTCTGTTAGTACTCCTCTTCTACCCGCGTCAACTCCTACTAACATCTTCACAGAAACGACTAGCGACTATGTAGCCGCATAATCTTCGCTTCGTTCTTCTATTTCCACTCCGTTGCTCTGGGGCACCCGCACCTTGCCTTCTTACTTTCTCAGTGGGATGTCTGTTTCTGTGCAGTGGATGCTTAACATTCTTATCTTTTGATGATCTTATGGTTTTATGGGTGTTGCCGCATACTCGGCCTAAAATAGTGCACGATAGACACGTACGTAATATCGACGACTGGATGGAGATTCTCTGGATGGCGGTCCTGGGCTCTTGGGGGCGATTACATGTATTCCATAGTCTACTTTAGACTCTGTGCCCAGAGCTCAATTCACTTCTCTGTCAACTATTTATTTCGACCGCGAGCTTACGTGTTTCGTACTAACATCCTCGGTCTTTTTATTGTGTTCAATGCGACATTATAAACGGCAGTTACGGCACTTGATTTTGACTTTGAGCATGGACGTTGGCCTTCATTTGGAAGTGTCCACTAGCTAGCCAGTGGGGGAAATGGAGTGCTCTGCAGTTGCGTGAAACGCGTGTACCCCGGATTTTCTCATCTGCGGGAGGAAAACATGGCAATTGATTAATCCACCAAACGAAGCAGCTCAAGCTGCATCTAGATCTGGCCATAATCCGATCGAAATGGGCTGCTACACTTGTTATAGTTAGTCACTTTGGGGGAATGGCAATCGACTTGAAACAGCTGAAACCAACAGCGGAAGCTTACGCTCCGGACAAACCGGATGACCCTTGGCCAGGGACCTCGTGTTTTTAATGAACAAATTATTCTCCACCAATCACGAGGAACTCCCTTGAACTGTGTTTGGAGTATAGAGTTGCAGTTATATGACGATTTACTAAGAGATGAAGTTTAAAAATGCTACATAAATACTGAGACTGTTGGCGTTTTGTTGTTGGTTCCATTTCTCATCGCTGACTTGTTTCGGTTATCCTGATCTACACCACCATGAAGTTCCTTACGACATTGAGTTTCGTCACTGCGGCGTTCGCTGCTAGTCGAACAACTGCTCCTTCTGGATGTATAACCGTTAAGAAGTCACCTGGAAGCGGCCAATTCGGTACTATCCAAGCTGCAGTCGACTCTCTCTCGACTACAGCATTTGGAAAGCAATGCATCTTCATTGACCAGGGCACCTACAACGAGCAGGTCCTTGTTCCTAGCCGCAGCGCTCAGCTGTCCATTTACGGATACACTACCGACACCAGCGGATATAGCGGCAACAAAGCTACCATCACAGCGAAGAAGAGCCAGGCTGATGGTCTCAACAACGATGCAAGTGCTACACTTCGTGTTAAGGCTGCCAACTTCAAGCTGTACAACGTCAATGTTGCCAACACCTACGGAAAGGGCAGCCAGGCTGTTGCTCTGAGTGCATATGCCGACAGCGGATACTAGTATGTCAACTGGCAATTCTCCTAGGTCGTTACTAACTAGCTGCAGCGGCGTCGCTCTTACTGGGTTCCAGGATACTCTTCTCGCCCAGCAGGGCTACCAGCTGTACTCTAAATGTCTTATTCAGGGCGCTACCGACTTCATCTTTGGCCAGACTGCTTCCGCCTGGTTCGAGAATATTGACCTTCGAGTTGTCGCCGCCTCAGTTGGCTACATCACTGGTATATTATTCATCCCTCGGTATCAAGCACAAGCTCTAACACCAAACAGCCAACGGTCGTGACTCTGACTCCAATATGTCTTACTACGTGTTCAACAACTGCAACATTGTCGCAGCTGCTGGCAATGCCGTCGCCAACGGCGCATACTACCTTGGTCGTCCCTGGCGTCAATATGCCCGTGTCGTGTTCCAGAAAACCAGCATGAGCTCTGTCATCAACTCCAAGGGTTGGTCGATCTGGAACACTGGTGAAGAGAACACTGCCCACGTTCTGTTTGGAGAGTTTGACAACACTGGTGCTGGTTCTCAGGGTCAGCGTGCCTCTTTCGCCACCAAGCTCTCCTCTGCAGTTTCCATCTCTACTGTTCTTTCTGGAAACTACGCTTCCAAGGGCTTCTATGATGCCTCTTACATGTAGAGTATATAAAAAGAGAAGCCTGGAGCTACAAAGGGGTCGTTGAGTTAACATGCATATGACTCAATGCCACCTATCATTCGAAGTACATATTCGAGCAGTTAAGTCAATACTATTGATAGACTAAATACACTTGCCATTTTATCACTCGACGATTTCCCGTGTTCTTGTATCATCGCTTCCTTCTGGAATGCCTACAAAAGTGCTAGTAGTCTTCTTTGCCTGTTACAGGAAAACTGGAGAGACGAAAGGTTCTTTCACTCAAATGGGATCATCCTTGGCAGATTATTCATGGCAAATCTCATCTGAGCCCTGGTATTAGATAATAAGTGAGGTACCAAATATTTTTCAATGCATTTCTCCCGATTACAAGATCTTCTATTTAATCTATTCGTCATGAGAGATAAGAGGCAGACATATAATGACAGTTTCGAAAGACCAAGAGCCGTGGAAACAGAAATACTTAGATACCAATTGTATTTATATAATGTTAAGATGGATGGGAAGCAGTATCTGTCGAATAAAACGTTGTAACATGTAATCAAGGAACCATGAAGAACATATACTAAGCTACCTAGAGCTACGTTCCAATCTCACCAAGTACACTTGGTCGAAGTGTAGACATATGTCCAACACGTCTGACAGATATTCTCCCAACAGCCCGAAGGGCCACCGCAGGTACCAGACGACTGCTTTGTCAGTTTGAAACATTTCCTCGTGCCACCAGAGTACACAACATGCGCCCTTTCTCTATCTGAGTCGATACATATTTGTTTGATCCAATCATACTTGGTTTTCCTACAGCCATCATCGAAAGCACCTAGGTTGTAATCTTTGCCGTCGTCACCATAGTAGACGGACGAGTAAACACGAATGGGTGCTGCTCCGGTTGTGACGTAGGTCTCAATACGAGCACCATCGGCGGCACCTAGCAAGGAGAGCGCAAATGCTACAGTTGGGAGAGTAAACTTCATAGTGGCTGTGGGGATTAGCCGGTGCTGATCAGTATTGTGCAAAAGGTAAGACAAGTTGACTTACCAATAAGTGTAAGAAGTTTTAAAAGTTGCAATAGTAGATAGACCAAAGAGGATTTTGTAAGGTGCTAAGGATCCAGGAGAAGGTATGAGGAGGAATCAGCTACCTTATATAAGAAAACTCTCTATCTAGATTCACTGCAGCGCCAATAACAGTCTAAGAACATCTTCACTGATTAAATCCCTCACATGTAACTGCCACTTCTTGGGAATGTCGGCAACCTCTTCATTGGGATAGCAGACTATGCGTCTCCTGATGTTGGGCCTGGTGGACATCGTGGAATTTGAGCAAATTTGGCAGTTCCGACTGAGATTACTCGGAACATCGGCACAAATTCAAAGAAAATCGTGGTTCTAGACTCAGACTCTGCGGCACGCTATCAGGTCTTGAACCGAGTTGGTAACCACTGCGGTGACATTGATCATGATTCGCAGGTATCTCTACACTGCTCCAGTCAAATCGACGACCAACAGACATGTATCTTCTCATGTGCCCACTAATCGCCACTGCATACATCTCTGCCCTCTGGGTCAAAGAAGAGAGCCTCAAGGTCACGTCACGAATACTCCGACAAAGTGAAAAACTTCATATACTAGAGGACGTTGATTTGGGGCGAGCAACCAATTGCTGGGGATATTATCATGGTCTATCTTTTATTCCCTCCCGAATTGAGTTTGTGTCCTCCTGTATCAGCACGCGGGCGCGTGAATTATGTTCACATGTAATCTTCGGACCATCTTCGATATGTTCACTGCCATTCCTTTTCCAAGGAAATCAGGCCATGCTCTGAAAGTCTTATTCCAGTTCCTGCGATAGGGCCCTCAAGTCTGGCAGGAAGATTTACGGCTAGGTAAGGAAATGGACGTCGAGTGAACTCTGAGCTCGAAGAGTCCCTATGACCTGATGTTTCTGTTGTTGGTTGTTGGTTCTGTCTGTTACACGAGGTCATCTGATGATGCCTGCAAGGATAAATGTATGTTGGTTCTGTTAAAATTCCAAACTAAGTTACTGCCTAAAGAGATTTGCACGTCAGGACCTTAACCAGCGCTTTTATCCTGTATTTATCCGGTGGGGCTGTCATAGCTGAGCAGGACCCTGATGCTCGCTTATTATCACATCACCATGAGAGCTGCCGTGTCCTGCATCTTGCATTCTTCGTCGTCTTCGTCTTCTTTTCCTTCATAGGCGCTTATTTCCCTCTTTTCCTCCGAAGCTATACCGATTTCTTTCGACTACTCAGAGCTATTAGAAGAGTTAACCATTACCCAGACATCTATTTTCAGATCCTGGACTCATCGTCCTTCATCAAATGCCATTCAGCTCGTATGAAACGCAGATGTCGGCTCTCGACTGATCATTCTGCGATAGCTTTTTGGTGGCAACACATACACTCCGACACTTCAAACAAAGGGAAGGATATTACTAGCCAGACCGGAAGGGTCTTTTCACCGGCCCTTTCCCGAAATCACTGCTGAAGCTCTCTTGATCACAGTGCAAGAAGGAAGGCGTTCCAGGTAAGCCAGAAGCTATAAGTATTGCTCCCATCCAATGTATTAAAACTAACTAATCGGAGCATACATCTTGTTGACAGCCTACTCATATCCTACTCCATCCAATCTGAACCTCAATTGCTGCAAAAGGACTGCGATGATTTGCGATTGACAACCTTGGGTGTCTAGAAGAAGAAGTGCCTAGCATTCAAGCCTTGCTGGGGTCGGCAACGGCGGGCTCAATGTGGACAATGTTGGCGTGGGCATCAGCCTCAAAGAGCTTCTTCTGTGTGGATGTCTTGACGGGGTTGTCAGACGAGAAGATGTGGTCAAGCTCCTCAAGAGTGCGATTCTTGGTCTCGGGGACGAGGAAGTAGAGGATGACGGACTGGCAGACACACCAGATGCAGAAGACAATGTAGGTCTTCCACGCGATGTTCTTGAGAGCAACAGGGATACCGAACTGCATGACAAGCATAGCGGCATTGGTGAAGAGAGAGCTGAAGGCCATACCCTTGGCTCGGATCTCGTAACTGAGAACCTCGACAGGGTAGAGGGCCTGGAGAGGAGTCCAACCAACGGAGTAGAAGATCTGGAAGAGGTAGACCCAGGCCAGAATAGCCTTGCTGACCGGGGCAGTGACTGCGTCGGTTTGGGACTTGTCGTCGAGGTCGGTAATGTTGGCAATAGAGGCGGGGACAGTGACACCGACCCAGCAAAGAGCGCAAACAAGGTTGACAACGAGAAGCATGGGACGGCGACCGACAGTGTCAGTAAGAAGAGCTCCGAGAGCGGCGAAGACAATCTGGACAGCGTTCATGCCCAAGGCGACCTTTGTCTGTGTCCTTCCCTCCTTGATACCGGCGGTGTCGAGGAAAGCACTGAGGTAGTAGGAGACGATACTGTTGCCAGCCCACTGGCCGAAAAGAGAGACGAGACAGTTGCAGGTGAGACGGTAGATGGAGGCCTTGTTGCGGAACAGAGCACGGTAGTCCCACCATCGCTTGTCGCTACCGTCCATCTCAAGATGTTCCTCGTACTCATGAAGCTGGAGCTTGACCCATTCGCTGTCAGGGTTTCCATGACCGTGGAGCTTGACGAGGTTGTCGATGGCCAGTTGCTTTCTGCCGCGAGTGTACAGCCAACGAGGGGACTCAGGGAGCAACATGGAAAAGAAGAAGATGGTGCAAGGGAACATGAGCTGAAGGCAAACAGAGATCATCCAAGAGGTGTTGGTTCCCTCGTAGGTCCAACCACCGAGGGCGGCACTGCTAGCAACGAGGGCACCGACAGGCCACATGACGTTGTAGAGACCAGTGATGATACCACGGTGAGCAGGGTGAGAGACCTCAACGACGTAGGTGGGACCAGCGGCGGCGGCGATGGAGACACCGAAACCAAGGAAGAAGCGGCCAGCCATGAACTGATCAACACTAGCGGTCTTGATACAGGCGATCTGGATAACGACACCGATGATGATGATGAAAGACCCAATGGTCATACCGGCGCGGCGCCCCCAAGTATCGATAGCAGGACCAACGGCGGGAATAGCGACGACGGAACCAATCTGGTACATGGAAGTGACGATACCTGGAGACAGAGATTGTCAGTTTTGGAACCCCACATCGGATCGAATTCGACGAGACATACCGGCTCCGATACCCTTGTTATCAACATCAAAGAACTTCTTAAAGTCATCGTTGGAGAGAAGAGTTCCAAAAAGCGAACCGTCGTAACCGTTGGCGGTGGAGCAGCAGAAGGCGACCATACTGGCGAAGATGAGGACAGGAGCGGCGATCTTGGGCGGGGGCTCCTTGATCAAGGCCTGTTGGAAGGCCTCATCACCAATGGCCGTCTTGACAATGGCGACCTCGTGCTTCGGCTACCGAAAGAAGTCAGTATATGCTCAATTGCGCTGGTGAGCGAAGAAAGACGTACATTCTTCTCATCGTGCGTTGCGCTGTGAATGGATTCAGACCCCATGTTGATGTTTCAGCGCCGACGCTGTGAATTATCTTTCTGGGTGTTTTGTTGATTGATGATTGAGATGGGTCTGAGCAAGAAACAAAACTCTGGGATCCAAGATGGATCAAGGGAATATATATTAAAATTCGAGATGCTGGGGATGGTGGTGTTCGTCTGCATCGCAATTTGAGTCCGTCCGTGTGCCTGCCAACTGCTACACAATGGAACACGGTCTGCAGATCCGATACAACCCACAAAGATCTGAAAGGGCTGGTGAGTCTATCTGCCCAGGACTACGGATCGACGGCCAACCTTCCGAGAGCTGAATCAAGTGCTACACTCTTACGGCCTAGACTGATCTGACAAGAACGGCCAAGTCCCATCCCTGAACCAGAAATTCACGTGGGATGGGGAAGCGAGAATTCGGTATTGACGCGACAAGAGTCTGATTTGTTACTCGACAATGCAGTCATGTGCGTTGGCCGCCAATTCAGGTGTGCCAGCGGCGCTTAACACTCGCTCGTTCGATGAGTAGTGATCGTGCTTCTGTCGGCTCCGTGGTCCGCCATGCATCTAACGTGCTCTGTCTTCCCTGGAAGCTTATCGGCTCACTATGCGGGTAGCCGAGGATGGCTCTTACGATTCCCCGTGGAGAGGGATGCGGGTTAGACGCGGAGGCCAAAATTACTGTTCCCTCGTGGTGCTTCTGTTTAAGGTAAGGGGGAACTCTTTGTGTTGGCCGGCCCGGATTCCCGTTGGGTGATTGGTCGAGATCCTTGCTGCTGAAAGTGGACAAAAGTTCCAGACCGTGAGAATGCTATGAATAGGATGAGGGTACGGGAATGGAAGATGTCTTTTATTGCCGTTAGAGTTTATTGTCCAAGTATACGCATGTTCTGAAGGGTTCGTGCCCTAGATGATAACTTTTTACCTAAAACTTTATCGACTTTGATCTTCATGGCATTTGATCTCACGATAAAGTTGGTCAAAACATGGCTTATTTCACAAGCCTTCATGGTTCAGACAAGCTTACTCCCCCGCATTCCAAATCACCAATTCTCCACGAATAACAGTCTCGTTTACGGCCCGATTCCTCCGACCCCATAGCACCTGAATCCCAAATAAGAAAAGACACATGCGGAAAAAGCGGGATTGCAATCCCCCGATGATCTGGGGTAAGCTTTTCACTTCTCCAGTCACAGAGTACCGAATCGGCTGCCAATGAACGAATAAATCGACGGAACTCGAAGACCAACCTGCCGTCGCTCAATAAGGCTACCCTCCGAAATCGTTTGACAGATCATGGGGCGGCAGCGCCTTTGACAAGCAGCGGTAACGGTTTTCCACCGCGAGTCGTTAATCGGCTTGATGGGATGACATTCCGAATTTTCACCTGAGAATACTTGTCTTCATACAGCGGGACTGGCAGTGGCCGGTCCGCACCGAAAAGAGGTCATTTCGTGGGTTAGGGTTGATGACTGACCCAGAACAACGGCTGCCCATGCCGCCCAGAGGCTGGGCCGATATCCCGTCAAGGATGCCTCTCTTGGCCTGCTTGGCCGATTCTAGATTATGAGTACACTATTTCCAAGCATCGGATTTATGTCTGTTGGGGGCTCGTAGAGATCTCTATTGGGCAACTTTATTACGATTCCGCAGTTTATCTTATCATCCCATGATGTGACTGGGCTCCTGATGGTGAAAAGTCTGTTCCGACTGTGCCTCAGGCTGATCCTGAACTTGTCAAAATAGCGAGATTTGGACAATCTCGGTGCTTGCCGAAGCATTCGAGACTTCAGTCAAAGTCACGTCAACTTCGTGTCAATCTCCAGTTTCGAGACTATCATATCTCAACTTCTCGGAACTTCAGACAGAGAAACTTTCCAAGGCAATGAGTAATTCGCGATTGCAAGTCTCGTGATGTTTCTGATGATCAAGTGCTTTGGTAAAAGGCTGTACCAAGATCACTGAACAGCAATATCAAGACATCAGCTACTCGGCAGTAGCTTAACTAGAGCCAAGCGAAGGCTTGCCGACACAGCCGCGTCGATCTTAAAGTGGTCTTTCTCAAACGAGTATAAATACATCGATCTATTCTCGTAATGGTGTGGAAGAGCTTGCATGTCGTGGGAGCATGCAAGCATGCGCTGGGCCTCTCTGGGGTAAGATCTTGGCGCCCAGTGTCTGAGAAGGCCGACTTTCCGCTACTTTGGATTTCCAATGAACAGGAGTCGATAACCTGAGAGGCGTTCCCGAGAAAATGTCAACGGCTTTAGATGGATGCACGGTGCGGTGATCCTGGGGCTCGAACTTTGATGTCTGGGTCCAGACTGAAAATGTTCCGCCGGCTTTGTTTTGGTGGCGAAAATGGTCCTTTTGGCGCAGAATGTGTCACATGAGCCGTTCGAGAGGACTCGTCTATCACACTACTCTGCTTAATGCCAAGCCGTCTGTCAGAGCGTCTTAGCATGTCGAAAGCCAATCGTCTGTTCTCCAGTCTAGTACGGGTACTGTAAGACTTTTGTCTTCATTGTTCCAATTTCTGCGAGCCCTCCAATGTATAGTTGAAACAGCTCTGGTGACTGCTTGGTGTGATAGAGTAACAACTTTCGTTGAAGAATTGGAAGTCTAACAATACAGGATTATGCTCGTATTATTTGAGCTCAGGCATCAATAAAGCTTAATTAAGAGCCGGGACTCCACAAATAGGGAACCCGTTGCATATATCAACTGAGCTATTTGTACGCAGTTTCAGGTTGTAAGGCGAAAGATTGGTACTCAGGAAGCTAGTTGATTCGATGCAGCTAGGGGAGTGTTATGACGCTAACAGATAAGATTGAGATTAGCCCAGTCATTAGTATTATCTGTTAATGCACAAGCTCACGAGTAATAAATATCCGCGTTTTCTATCCCAAATAACTAATATCCAATATGAAAAGAGCTATTAAAATTCTCCCTTAGTGTTTACTATTACATTGGAAGCTCTGTTTGGAAGTATTATTACATGTGAAATGTTGTTCAGGGTAAGTTATGTTTGTCGCATTTTTCTGGTGGTCGTTATATCTACAGTACGGTATGGCGATAAGATAAGAGGAGATAACGATTACTCTTTTCGTTCCCAGAAGCCGAGGCAGACGTCTATAACTATTGACAGGGGTTTTAAGAACAGCCAAGACAGCCAAGGCTCCAAGTGAAGATCTCTTATGTCCGAACATACTTCCCGTCTTTCGATGGCTTGGCTGAAGGGCCCTATAAAAGCACTCTGACTTTGTGCAAGTTTCGTGTCATTGAAAAGAACTTGGACATGGTGACACGATAAGATAAGACACGGCGCGAAAAGGTCGCGTCGCGCTTCACGAATCATAATAATCGCTTCTTATTGGTTAAAGCGAGCGCGTCTCCTTGGCTCTTGAGCGTGAGGAGGGACCCACCACTTGGGCTTGGACAAATAATAAGGAGAAGTAACTGGCGACTTGACGGAGGCCTCTAACGATGGGCTTAGCCACTCATCCTATACTCAGAAAGCGTGAAAAGTGATAGTCATTTTGACAAATAGTTTCAGCTACCACGAGCTTGGTAGGGCTGTGCATCCTCGACTGTCGTCGACTGTCGATCAATTACGGAATGACATGCTATAGAGTCTGCAAGACAGCTGGAGGTATTGTCATTCTTATCATGGAACTTTATTGAACTTATTTGCGAATGAGAATGTCTTTCCTATGTGTCGCGACATGGGTAGGGCTTATCGGCTGCTGCGAGTCGTCTGACTTACTTGATTCGGCGGGCATTTCGACGCTACCAGGCGGGCACCACGGGAATCAGTGAGTCTGATCATTGGCCAAAGCTAACCCTCGAGTGCTCAACCATACTGTTGAGAGCGTTTAGGTCGATGGTAAGCATATCGATAGACTTACTGCTTTTGGTACTTGAAGAGATATTGCGGAATATACAATCTGAATTCATGTATATATATGTCTAGATCTTGACCCCTTTCTTGGCGATACCGGAATAGTTCATTTTACTCCTGTCCCAAGACCAATTACAAACACATAAGCTTTATGGGTATTCTAAGAGATACGATCGGCTCAGTCATCGAAGCTGCAGCAGAGAGTAGCCAAAAGAAGAAGCCCTCTTCCATCTCAAGGCAAATGCCACCATCGCGACAAGATCTATCGCCTTATGACTCATCGTCATCCTCATCCCATTCACATCAGTCACGTACAAGGCAAAATTATGACCTGAAGTCGCAATGCCAGTCTTCGCAGAGAGAAACTCACTCTGTTCGAGACGGCTTCAACACCCAACAACACGCTGGTTATTGCTACAGCGATGAACCGCCCTCTTACTCACTGCATGCCTACGACGAACCCTCGAGCAGCCGACCCAGAAGCAGCCAGATGCCTTCACAAAGTAACATCTATCAACAGCCTTCATATAGCTATTCTTCCCCTGAAACCACAACTACGAACATGCGATCCGCCTATGGCCAACCAACCTATCAAAACTCCGACTTTCGACCTCTCATCCTCCCTCAGGTTGCTTTCGGAGCAGGAGAGCACTTTTTAAGAGGCTATAGTTCTGAGATCAGCAGATACGGAGTCCCACGCGATCAACTTCTTCGAGTCATAGATGAAATCAATATTGCTCGTACCCCCAACCCAGAAGCACAATTGTTCCAAAAGGGTGCCAACATTGCTGGGTGGTTTCTGTAAGTTGACTTGATTCAATTTCTACGGCTTTGAAGACTGATGAATGTATCTGTCAGGCCTGGTGCTGCCAGTATTGGGCTCATTGCAGGCCAAGTCGGCGTTGGTGTTGCTACAGCTTTCGGCCATGCATCAATGGTTTCTAAGGCACTATCAAAGGCCAACATGGAACTATTCGCGCCCAATGGGCTTGAGATATGGTAAGTATCGCCTCACATTCAACGACTTCATGCTAACGCAGCTCCAGTATTGTCAGGACCCAAGACCTTAATATGGAACTGGGCATCTCTTCATATGAATTACGTGACATGCCGTATAACATGTCACCGGCCGATAGGTTAAATGCTTATAGACCCCACATCGCCTTCGTGAATGAGATTCTACCAAGTCGATCAGATATGGGACGACAAGATCCTCTTGCCATGGCTGGTCGAGCACTCAACAAAAGGTCGAACCAGAAGAAGGCTCAAGACGCACAGGAGAAGCTAGACAAAGGCGAAAGAAAGGACAAGGGAAAAAGACGGCTTTTGAAGTCATACGATGACATTGAGTGGGTGAGTAGCTATTGCGGCTGCGATACGTCAAGAAGATAACTGATCATTTTCTCTAGCTTGTCGTAAAACTTGCGCCTCCTATGGGAGCTGGACAGTGGTAGAGCCTCCTCATTGAGTGGATGAACCGAAGGGCGACAGGCAGGAGGTTGCAATAGTTTTAATGAAGTGTTGAAGCGAATTTCGTGTTCGATTAGAATAGACTTGGCAATAGAGTAGAAATAAGAACCCAAGAAGAGTCCAGAATTTGATAACAAAATTCTCCATCAAAGCTGCTATACATTTAGACTATGCTCAGAATATAGAAAGCTGTTACCAAAGTTACAGTGGTATGGCTGGGTTAATGCACCGTGCCGCTTTGTCTGTTGAGAACTTGGATGATCATGAACTTATTCTTGTCACTCAAATTTCCCAAGACACGCCCCAAACTGGTAGCAAACAACTTGTTCCCAATTTCAGCTATCAATCCCAACTTCGTAACCATTCCCCCGCGTCACTTGCTATTCTGGCTCCACCATGAAGGTTACAACTCTAACTGTCAGGAGGTCTAAAAATCGAGACAATCATATTTACAACCGACCCAACCAGAACCCATAATGAAGAGGGGATGATGGTAGCAGAATGTGATATGGCTTGACGAGAACCTACGTATCATAAAATATGTTGAGCGGACTTAAAGCCAAGATACTCACAGCCATGGAGCAAGCCATCCGTTATAAGCACTATGTCAATTTCGGCTGTATGTTTCTACGACTGGACTCTACCCAAGGAAGTCAGCTCGAGTTACAGCCACGGATTATCCAGAAACGCCATTAGTAACCACTCTCCCAAGATTCTTTTCGCAAGGGTTTTCGTATATTGAGTTACATCGACATGAATCCTTTGATGATCTTTTACGGTTGAGAGAGGAACATGCGTAGAGAAGAACATCACAGTGCTTTCGGGAGCTTGTCATTACTTGATGGCATGAGAATTACTGTCAAACACGATGGAAGGTATATGGAATCACAATGGCATGAAAGGTCTATAAAGATGGACGCTTCTCTTGTCTTCTGAGAACCTTCTTGACAACAACAAACCTTCAACTCTCAGACTTCCATTCCATTATTACAACAAGCACTAGTAAGGACTTAACACCATGCAGTTCTCCAACATCTTCATCACCGCAGCCGTTTTCATCGGTGCCATCTCTGCTGCCGCCGTTCCCGACACAAACATCCGTAAGCTCACAAGCTGCACAACTAAGGCCATACATGGTTCACTTACTGATCACAAAATAGCTGGTATTGATCTCACTAAGCGAGCTTGCAACGAAGAACAGTTCAGACAGTGTACTCGTAACTGTCCTACCGGAACTGGTGGCGGGCCCATTGGATGCCCTATTGGTGAGCAACAGTTTGGTGATCCAAAGTGAGGTAGTCAGCTAACTGTGCTGGTTAACAGGATGTTGCATTGCTGCCGGCTGCTGCTAAGTAGATTGCCATACGCATGAGACTACAGACGGAGGACGGGGACATTATGTACCTGGGGGTTCGAGAAGAAAGGATTCCTGCATGTTTCAAACTACGGCCAACAGCCTTTACCGATTGCAGGATGCGATTCTGGGAAAGAGTCGAAAGACTACTAAGACATAGCCATCAATACACCTTGTTCTGTGTCACATGTTCGATCTAGTAATGCGGCGATCTTTTCATGTCATGATTATGCCTTTCGTCGCTGTTTGACCAGCCTGAACATCGCCACGTGCCCGGCAGTAATGTCCGCAAGTACAGCCTACTCGTCTAATTGGTTCCTGCGTACAGCCTGACAAGGCTGCGCTGAGGCTATGATATTGACTGGACATTCCGGCTAGTCGATGTGGTGCTTTAACGTAGCGAATGCGACTCCGAGCTATGCACTCAGTATAACTCGTCGAAACATGTACCGAATGGAGAAATTTAGGTCTTCCGCTATGGTGGGACTTTCGTGCTAGGTAAGCTGACGGTACGCGGTAGTCGACCTCTCCACGGCGCCATGCCCAAATAGTAAGAGAAACAGCACGCTGGCAGAATGTGTTTAAAGTAGCTGGGTAATTAAGAATCAACAACATGTATAAATTAGTCGACCCGCGACACGATCTGGTTTCTCACCTCCTTCAGTGAAACTACATTCTCATTACACAACTATATCTTTTACAATACAGCAAGCTTTCAACATGAAGCTGAACAAAGTCGCCTTCTTCACCTTCTTGGTAACTTCCAAGTCGGTACGTTCATCGTCATCTTCAATGGAATATTGATACTAATAGAAAACATCAACAGCTTCCAGCAAATGCACTCCCATCCGAGGTCAATCTACACCGTAGACATGACTTGCCGAACGTCACTATGCTACAGCTTATTCCAGATGATGACTTTAACTTCAACGTCATGGTGACCTTAGCCGCTGCTCCTTATCAAGGTGCAGATATCGGAGAGGTTCTTGTTGCTGCAAGCCAGATCAAGACAGGCGATTTCGAAAGCTACTATCAAGCATACTATGATCTTGCAACTCGAGTCCACAAACAGGCAAAGACGATCGATTGCAAGAAGCATCCAGTTTCTGCGAGGAATGCCCTTTTCAGGGCCTCGACCTACTATCGCTCTGCTGATATGTTCTTGCATGGGAACTGGAGTGATCCCAGAATTATGTCACTTTGGAAGCAGCAGGCCGATACCTTTGACAAAGCAATGAAGCTCATGCCGATTCCTGGCCAGCGCGTCAAGATTCAGGCTGATAACTTCACTGTGCCTGCCATCTTTTTCAAGACTGACAAACCTGGTCGTCACCCTACTGTTATTCTGGGCAACGGATATGATGGCTCCATGGAGGATCTGTATCATGTCATGGGCGAGGCTTTGCTGCAACGAGGTATGAATGCTATCGTGTATGAGGGACCAGGCCAGCCATCTGTCCGTCGATACCAAGAACTTGGCTTCATCCCGGAATGGGAAAAAGTTGTCACACCGGTTGTTGACTACGTTCTTTCTCGAGATGACGTCGACGGCAGCAAAGTTGCACTGATGGGCTTCTCATTCGGTGGCTTCCTCGCGACTCGTGCCGCAGCCTTTGAGCACCGCCTCGCTGCAGTGATCGCCCTCGACGGAATCTACGATTTCGGCCAAGCAATGTTCAAGCAATTTGGACCTGACATCACTGGACTATTCAAAGCTGGAAAGAAGAAGGAAGTTGATGAGGAGGTCGCCCTAGTACAAAACAACTCGAGCCTGCCCTCAACTTTGCGATGGGGCATCGATCAGGGAAAGTGGTCGTTCAAAACTCATTCTGCGTACACGCTCCTGAAAAGGTCTGAGGCTTTCACCTTGAAGGGTATGGTGGATAAGATCAAGGCGCCTGTTTTTGTAGGAGATGGTCAGAATGATATGTTCTTCCCTGGACAGGCGAAGGAATTAGCGAAGCAGCTTGGAAGTCGGGCAACGTATCATCTCTTTGAGACGGTTCAGGGGGCTGGACTTCATTGTCAGGTTGGTGGTTACGTGTTCATGAACCAGGTTTCTCTTGACTGGCTTGAGGATGTTTTTGCAAATCATACCGAGGGCAATTGAGGGTCGGATCAAACCGACAGGTCATGACATCTGCAGCGATGGACTAAATGATGCTCCACCCACTGTGCATCGCCACTTTGAGGGACCGTGGAGTCAAGTTACCCACTAGACTAGCTAATTGATCGTTTGGCAATGGAATGAAGCTGCTCTGAGCCTGGCCGTGAATAAAGCGGAGATGGTTGTGGTTGTTGTTTGGCTGACAGAGAATTGTCGGCACTCGGCAGAGCCTTCAGGTGAGATGACGCAAGGATGAAATGGCTTAGCGAAGGCCTCCAGTGGCCAATGGCTTCTGATAGGTGCCGAGTACCCGTGCTTATCACTGAACGGCCTAACGTTGTGCCAAATAGTGAACTTATCCTAATTTGGTGGGTATTTCGACGCTAAGGTAACAGATCCAGGAATCACCAAATACTTCAATATTTCGTCGAAACACTCGCCTTTTTCACACCATCCATCAATCACCGAATCTGTCATTCAACCCCAGACCTTACTGCTAATTGCCAGAGTAACTAATTGAGCTAACCCGCCAATCGTTCAATAGCCAATCAAAGACTGCTCATCTGATATCGGGACCATGGTCTTCTCTGGTAAGCCTTCACGGGCATGTGAACCCTGTCGAGAGAAACGGAGAAAGGTATGGTCGGTATGCATGTTTTCTTATTAAGTATCTAACCATGCTATAGTGTGACCTCAAGAAACCTTCCTGTTCAACATGTATGCGGATGAAAATTTCCTGTTTTGGATATCGAGACGTTCATTCAGTCAAGATCAAAGACCAAACTTCAGCCGTGATACGGAAAGTGCAACGCCAGAGATGTGTCAACACGAGAGTGACCCCCCAATCCAACAGTCCATTCAGCGATTACAGCTCTCCGGATCAGTTGGGTCAGCAAAGTGATATGGAGGTTGACTGTCTCCGAATCTCAAGTCCTCCCGAGGAACTGGCACTTGGATACTTCCTTTTCGTCTTTACACGATCCGGCCCATTCGCATACCTCCATGAACACACAACTACTCTCGCTATTGACGATGACATAATACAGGCCATCCACGCCCCGGCACTGGCATCTCTGGCTCTCGAACATCGGCGAGGTGACCTATTACGAGCAGCCCGTTACCACTACTCCAAAGCTCTGACTCGGACAAACCAAGATCTGAGCGATCCTCAAGTAGCTATCCTCGACAAGACCCTTCTCCGTGTATTGTTGCTCTCAACTTTCGAAGGGTTAGTGTTCGAAGGCCGAGGCTCAACGAGAAACTGGGAACTCCACGTGCAAGGTTCATTGAGGCTCTTGGTCATGCGAGGAAGACAGCAGTTCCAGACTGAATTCGGGCGCAGACTATTCCACCATACCGCCATCAATGTGCTGACAGATTGCATAATGCGATCAAGTCCAATAGCAGACGACTTCTTGCGACTGTACGAGTACGCTACCTCCGGCCAGTCGGGACTCGATGAAGCCAGGACTCGCATGATCGGATTCGTCTGTCGCTTTGCCAGAATGTCTGATGCCAGAAAAGGCATGTTGGCGACGGACTTTGTGAGGGAGTGCATGGAGCTTGACAAACAAGCTGCCGAGTTTATTGATACATTCTACAAAGACACACCATACGAAGTCATCGATGTCACTACGGAGGAGTACCGACAGAATGCTCCTGGCACAGGAATCTGCGCCTACAAGGATACTATACACAAATACCAGTCTCAGCAGTCAACAAGGGTCTACAATACCGCGAGACTCATGCGATTGACAGTCAAAGAGTGGGTATACAGCGTCTTCGATAGAAATCGCCATGGAGTCATCCTCAATGAACCCAGCGAAGATGATCCCCTCAAAGCAAGCTGGAACCAGCTTCCCATCAAGGTCGCACTACAAGCCAGCGATGTCATTGACGATATGCTAGCCAGTGTTCCATACTCACTAGAGCTGTTGAATACACCGTTCCGAACGGCGTCGCGGTATGTTGTCTGGCCACTTGCAAATGCTGCAGGATCTGATGTTTGCCCTCCGCCTGCGAGGCTGTACATCATCGATCGGCTGAAGGAGCTGGCTGTCAAAGCAAACCTTGACCAGGCTATGCAGGCGGTGAATATGTTGGAGGAGAGA
The DNA here is from genome assembly GCF_020744475.1 of Fusarium redolens. Classification (NCBI taxonomy): domain Eukaryota; kingdom Fungi; phylum Ascomycota; class Sordariomycetes; order Hypocreales; family Nectriaceae; genus Fusarium; species Fusarium redolens. Next base: position 724,404 of record NW_025763680.1, on the reverse strand, counting down.
GTTCCGCTAGAGGACTGGCAAGTTAGCCTTGATGGTGGATGGTATGTCGGTATGCTAATGACTATTTGACAGGATGCATCTTCTTCATCTCTCATAATGAGCGGACAACAAAAGGTTTTAAAATAGGGCATAATAGAATAATTCCTTGTTATGGAATCGGCCCACGTGGGCACTCGTGTATATAACAGAGTCGAGCCGAAAGAGTTCAAGCATAGTGTATTGCGCGCCCTTATCAAAGACGTTACCACAAGGAATAATTGCGCAATTCGCATCCGCACGAAGAATCTGTCCAGTTATAGGCTACCGAGTAATAGCCCTATGGGCTTGGCTCAATGAATGATCTACTAATGTCCTTCGACCCGAGTTGTATCCACTACGGAGCCGCATGTCGGACCCGAGTCAGTGGTTCCGCAGAGAGTAGGATATAACGTCAAACTCAAAAGGAGACACCATTTTATCACTCTTTTACTGTTGAGAGTGTGCATATGAGTGATCCTCTATGTTGATGACAACGATTGGAGATTATCGTGGAACATATTCTCGTAGAGGTTGGAGTGTTCGAAGCATAAAATGTCTTGCTTGCATGACCCAACCGTGCGGTTCGATGAAGTCTCCAGGATCTATCCGAAAAAGCCTACTAGCAGGGCAATAACGCCCTTGAATCGACATATTGTGGCAACATTCATTGTGCGATTGCTAGTTCGTATGACGAAAAGCGAGTAGTGGAGAGGCTCATGATACCAAGTCAAACGCCTTTCATGCAGACAGGTTTTGGAAACCCAATAACAAGCACACATGGTCCAATTTCTAGAATGGTTCATGGGTCTAGGCCCGCATTGTTGAAGACACCCTGTAAACCTAAGATATTGACCTTGCTAGTCGCCGGTCATCTTGCCGGCACCCGGATATTGACAGATCCTGTATGCACATTTAAGTAGCCATTGCAGGACGCCAAGATGGCCATTTCCACTCGTATCAACATTCAGATCTATCTACTATCACTACTCGTCTTTGGCTCAACGATAACATGAGTGAAGAGAAGCAGGCCAACCCCAAGGTCGCTAACGCAAGCTCTAGCAGCTCACTCAACGAAGGTGCTGTTATTTCTGGCCGAGCTGCAGATGAGACTCTCGATCTCATTGAAAAGCATGGACACGAAGTTGGAGAACTTACCCCTGGGAAAAAGAAGAAGCTCAAGCGCAAGATTTACATCCACGTTCTTCTGCTTGTTACTTTTATCGACTTTATGCTTTATGTGAGTCCAGACCAGAATTCGGGATTTTGGCGGTACTAATCTTTATTGAAAGGTGGATAAGAGCACATTGGGACAGGCTACGCTCCTAGGCCTTTTCAAGGATACGGGTCTCAACAATTCCGAGTACAATAACTTGAACTCGCTGTTCTATACAGGTTAGCTTCCTTGTTCCGCCTCATAATTAACTATTGACTCTTCAAGGCTATATCATTGGACAAATCCCCGGACAGCTTCTCATCCAAAAGCTTCCCCTTCGCACCTTCATATCTGGAATCATCTTCACCTGGGCTGTCATTGTCCTTCTGCACTGTGTCGCTCAGAGCTATGGTGCCCTGATCCCTCTTCGTTTCTTCCTCGGCTTCGTCGAATCTGCGGTCATCCCAGCACTTGAGATCACAATGGCCATGTTCTTCACTCCCGAGGAGCTTCATCAGGTTCAGCCTCTGTTTTACACATCGTGCATTGGCTCACCTATGTTCACCGGTCTCGTCTCATATGGCCTGCTGTATAGTAAAGCTACCACGAGCCCGTGGAAGTTCTTTATGATCATCACTGGAGGTATATCCCTTGTTCTCTCAGTGATTACTTGGTTCTGGTATCCCAATAACCCTGCAACGGCATGGTTCTTGACCACTGAGCAGAAGGTCCATACCATTCGCCGCATTCATGAATCCACGAGAAGTTCGATTGAGCAGAAGACATTCAAGAAGCATCAGTTCTACGAATGTTTGAAGGACCCTATCTCCTGGCTCTTCGCTTTCTCGGGCTTTACGCTCATGCTGGCAAATAACCTCCCCTACCAGCAGAGCCTGCTCTTCCTAGACCTTGGAGTTTCTCCATTGGGATCTACACTTGTCTGGGTAGCTTCAGGAGGCTTTGCCATTCTTGCATGCATCACGGCCTCGCTTCTGATACGCTTCTTTCCTGGACATAGCGCTTGGTGGGCGGCACTTTGGTGCGTCCCTTGTATCGCGAGTAGTATTGGTATGGTCACCATTCCATGGGGTAACACCATTCCCATGCTCGCCTGTCTCCTTCTCCCACCGAACTGCTTTGCGCAAACATGGATCATCTCTGTTGGCTGGGTATCATCCAGTTGCGCCGGTCATACAAAGCGCCTTACTCGAAACGCCATGTTTATGGTACTCTATGGAATCTCGAATATTATCTCGCCACAACTCTGGAAGACTGGAGGGCCTCGCTACTACCCTGCTTGGATTGTGCAGATTGTGGCCAGTTTCACCTTGACGCCCATTCTACTACTCAGTATCCGATTCATCCTTGCCAAGAGAAACAAGGAGAGACGACAATGGATCGCAGAACAGGAAGCGCTTGGAAATCATGGTGAAGGATATGTCGAACAGGTTGTTGATGGTGAGACTGTCAAGGTCAAGGTGGATGTTTCCATGTTGGACTTGACTGATCTGGAGAATAAGTACTTTCTTTATCCACTGTAGTCATCATTAGATATTGTTTTTCAGGGATTGAGCAAAGAATGTTTATTTTCTGCTGCTCACTTAGAAATGGCAGTATTCACCTTCAAGCAAATGATAACAAATCTTAATAGGTCGTCAATATGTCACACATGCCTAAATTCTTAGATACTGGTATTGTCACGGGGCTCTCTCTAGTTCATGCAATCAATCTCAAGTGATTTCCTGAAAGGGTAGGTGGCAATCAAGCACAGATCGTAGCCTCCGCCCTAGAACGACATCTCAACAAGCCCCACCACGCCCAACTTTAACATCCGCCCTGGCTAGACATGATCTTTCACTAGCTCATTCAATTTGGTGAAAACCTGCGCCTAAACGCAAACCATGATCAAATTTGAGCTTGTTTCCTGTTAAGAAGCTATTTATCGAGCGGCGAACGATAAGATGTCGCGCCAAGGTGAACGTCGGTGCGATGCGGCGGTATCATCGCGCTGGAATCTCAACACTTCAGATCCACATGTCCCGTGGGGTTCGTTCTGGAACTGGGGTAGAAGGAAATCGCGAAGACATCTCGGTAAGCTATTATATAATGGATATCGAATTTTGTGATCCCATGGCTCCACATGTTCGCCTTTCATCGACAAGATGCACAGTTAGTCGTATGTTGCCCCGAGTATTCAGATATGGCTTACTATATCAGATGGCCCGAAATCGGCTGTCTAGAGGAGTGAAAAGGAAGCCCTTTCGCCATCTGATTCTCAGGAAGCTGCACTCATGTCGTTCATATCATGACGAACTACATGACCATGCATATCCAAGTAAAGTCTGACCCTCACCCCGAGGTCAACGAATCAACCCCCTCCACCAAGTCAGTCGAGCATGGCACTGCCGACACTGAACTTGAACGCGCCCTCCATGGCCGCCATCTCCAATTCATCGCCATCGGTGCCGCAGTCGGTACAGGCCTCTTCATCGGCACGGGCAACGCCCTTGCAACAGCCGGCCCCGTCTCCCTTCTCATCGCCTTCATCTTCGTCGGAAGTCTTCTCTTCGCAGTGATGACAGCCCTCGGCGAAATGGCAGCATATATCCCCGTCGCAGGCGCCTTCACAACGTACGCCTCGCGCTTTCTCGATCCAACATTTGGCTTTGCGATGGGTTGGATTTATTGGTTCAGCTGGACTATCACATTTGCCCTTGAGTTGACAGCTGCGGGTTTGATCATTCAGTACTGGGAGAAGGGGCTGAATATCGGTATTTGGATCGCTGTGTTTTGGGTCCTCTTTACTGCTGCCAATTTCATGCCTGTTCGCTGGTTTGGAGAGTTCGAGATGTGGTTTTCCAGTATCAAGGTCATCACTATCATTGGCTTCATTATTTTTTCGATCTGTGTTAATGCCGGCGTCGGCGATCAGGGATATCTCGGATTCAAATACTGGAAGGATCCCGGGGCATTCAATGAACATCTTGTTGAGGGAGATGTTGGACGTTTCGTTGGCTTTTGGTCGGTTTTGATCACCGCCGGCTTCAGTTATCAAGGCTCGGAATTGGTGGCCATTGGAGCTGGCGAAACAAAGGATCCACGAAAGACGATTCCTTCTGCAATGCGCTGGACCTTTTGGGGCGTCTTCTCAATCTTTATCGCGACCGTGTTCTTCCTCGGTCTCAATATCCCGTCGACAAACAAAGACCTTCTTAGCGAATCGCAAGACGCTTCAGCATCTCCTCTGGTCATTGTCGCTCAATTGGCTGGTGTTCCGATACTGCCTTCGATCCTCAATGCGGTTCTGTTGACTGCTGTATTGACTGCTGCAAACTCGGATGTGTACTCCAGCAGTCGCATTCTTATTTCTCTGGCTGATTCGGGCCATGCACCAGCATTTTTGAAAAAGACGAACCGTTTCGGCACGCCTTATAATGCCGTCGGAGTTTGCGCCGCTGTCGGCTTTTTGTCTTTCCTCAATCTATCCAACGACGGAACTGTTGTGTTCAATTGGTTCTTGAGCATTACCTCTGTTGCGGGATTTATCGCATGGGCTATCATTTCGCTCTGTCATATTCGGTTCATGAAGGCTTTGTCTCTTCAAGGGATTTCCCGATCGGAATTACCCTACGTTGCGCCCTTGCAGCCATATTTGTCTTGGTATGGTCTGTTCTTTAGCGTCTTGATTATCATAACGAGTGGATTCCAGGTGTTTATCGAGTGGGATACCAGCTCCTTTTTCACTGCGTACATCAGCCTGATTTTGTTCATCGTCATGTTTGTTGGTCACAAGTTGATCTTTCGGACTAAGCTGGTTCCGTTGAACGAGATGGACATTATTACTGGGAGCGATATCTAAAAGCATATAGGAGACGAGATGCTCTGAATTAATACATGTAATTTGATCTGCGTCATAGCAAGTTTCTGAATTTCCTTTCAAAACTCTTCATGCTTCTCAGTGACCTTGCAGGTTAAATACAGATCTCGTATCCGGTTATTGCCTAGCCCTTTAATCGCCAGCGACAAATCGATTGGCTGAGGCCAGCGGAGAATTACGGCAGCACCAATGAGACGATCCTGTTTTCAGCCGAAGATCCCGGTGCTGATTACCTCAGCGCTATCGATAGTACTAATGTTATCTCGCGTCAACTAAACTCGGGTTAGTCAGATCTGTTTCTAAACAATTTCAAGATCCCAGGGACACGAGGCCTTTTGAGATGTTTCGGGACGCGTCAATACATTCGTTGATACCAACGACGCTGCTCCTTCTGTGTCTTGATGTTGGTTCTGTTTTAGCAGCTTCGGAAGGCTCGGGGCTTGATCGGTGTCCAGATTACGTCGCTAATCATGGTGAGTAACATCTCATCGGTCGTCATGATCGCGTTCAGTACTGAGCGAATATCATAGCACCATTAGTATGGCTTCACCCAGAGGATCGTTTCATGCCCAGTGATCTCTCGGCTCACATCACCAACACAATACCGAAACTCAATGGACAGCCAATCAACGGGCCTTCATCCATTGACCTCTCAAACCTTGGGGAGCTCAACAGCTACGGCGGTGAAGATGTTGCTCTCACAGCCAAGGAAGATCCTCTCACTTACCCTCAATGGATTCTGGGTGAAGCACCGGATGCTTCTGGTCGAATAGCCAACTCAGTTCCCTGCGCTGTGATCTTGGTGGAGAAGAGCGAGGTCGACATCGATGCATTCTACTTTTACTTTTACTCATTTAACGAGGGACCAAATATCACTCAGGTCATGGAACCGATCAATCATTTAGTCGGAGACGAGAACTTATCGTCGGGGATGCACTTTGGCAACCATGTTGGAGACTGGTAAGTCTGCTTCGACTCATGCTAGGTAATTCTTCTGACATTTGTTATCAGGGAGCACAACATGGTCAGGTTTCATAATGGAACTCCTGTTGGTGTTTACTACAGCCAGCATATTGACGGCGTTGGTTTTAAATGGGATGACTCCACGCTCAACATCACCGATTCAAGGGTATGAGTAGTATTCGTTTTCCTTGGAATCCATTGACTAACAAACATCTCAGCCTATCGTGTATAGTGCCCTCGGCTCGCATGCCAACTATCCACAAAGAGGGTATGTAATACCGTCCCGTTCTCAAACATTTACTCATCAAGTCACAGCCACCAAATTCACAATGCGGCAATGTTCGACTACTGCGATGAGGGCAAGTTATGGAACCCAGCTCAGTCAGCCTACTACTATCGTTTCAACCCCGATTCCTTTACCATCACTCCAATTATTTCACCCTTTGAACCGTCTGCAACTGAGCCCGCTCAGAACTTCACGTCATGGTTCGACTTCACCGGCCACTGGGGCGACATCAGCTATCCCGATTCTGATCCTCGGCAAGAAACCGTACCTCACTTCGGTCTTAAACGCTTCAACTCTGGACCCAACGGTCCTCGCTTCAAGCATTTAATTCGCAAGGGCCTTGTACGAGATCATGCGCGAAAAATGGGTTGGAAAGAGTGGGCAGTTGGTGTTTTCATGTATTGGTATCCTTGTTGTATAAGAGGCTGGAGATTATGGAGGTCTTTGGGGATCATGGCTGTGATGGCGTCGGCGTTTGTGCTTGCAGTTGTGTACGGAATCAGAAGGCTGCAGACTTGGAGACAGAGACAGGTGTACACAAAACTGAAGAACGATGATATCCCGATGGAAGAGTTGAGGAGAGAGGAGGAGTTTTTGATAGGGTCTTCTGATGATGAGGATGACCATCGACGGTAGATGGAACGATTTCATATTTACAGTTCAAATAGACAGATAGAATTAGTCAAGCAATAAGAATCCTTATTACGAACTGCCCTGAAGACACTGCTATCAAGAAGAATGGCAATCTATTAAAGAATTTTCGACTTATTGTCTAAGCGGACTTTTGAGATGATAATGGCTTGGCAAGTTACTTACTTTGCCCAGGCTATTTATTCCATCCTCCCTCTGTCTCAAAAATGCGACCAACTGCCTTACTCACCTTGAGAAGGTGACGATCACGAAGTCTCGCAGACACAAGAGACACTCCAACAGGCAAATTGCTCTTGCCACGAAATCCCGGAATATTGATCACTGGTGTATGTAAAGCCTGTTAACGTTAGGAATATCCAAAATCCAGCCAAGACATACTTACCGTCCAAGTTGCTGCAAAGACAGGGCTTCCTGTATTCTCAAGACCTTCAGGAGCTTCGTCGAAAACACTTGGCACGAGAACTGCCACATACTCATCTGCCATCTTATCGAATCGGGGCCGCAAAGCTGCAAGCCCATCATATGCATCGAGCTGCGCCTTTCGTGAGATTTGGTGCTTTTCTTCAATACCATTGGCCAGCACTGGATCAAGTTTGTCTTTGGCTTGACAATATTCTGGCCACAGACTCGTTGCACCCTCCAGTCGTACAAGAGTAAAGTGCCAGTCGACGACTTGATCAAAGTCTTGACCGAGATCGAGTTCTTCAACCTCAGCGCCATGGGCTTTGAGAAGCTCTACAGCTTTATCCATAGCCGCGATTGTACCCTCTCCAGCCATGTCCCATTTCGAAGCCCTGCATACAGAAAATTTCGAGCCTTTGATATCTTCAAACGTGCTCTTCTCGTCATCATGCAAAGCGAATACATCAGCTAGGACCTCAAAATCAGAGACGCTTCGAGAAAAGAAGCCGATTGTATCCACGGTTGGAGCACAGAACTTCTGTCCCTCTCTTGTGATAGCTCCCCATGTAGGTTTGAAACCATAGACGCCATTGAATGCAGCTGGTCGAACAATGGAGCCTACAGTTTGTGAACCAAGAGCAATGGGGATCTGAAAGTCTGCCACTGCGGCGGCTGAGCCTGCAGAAGAGCCACCAGGTGTATGACCTGTGCTATGTGCATTGCGAGTAGCTGGACCCGTGAAGGATGCGGCAAACTCGGTTGTTGTAGTTTTACCTGAAAGGATAAGTAATCGGGGCTTAGAAGGACTAGGTTGGCATACCAAAGATGAGGCATCCTGCTTGCCGAAGAACCATGACCGATCCAGCATCGATCACAGGATGATCGTTCTTATAGATAGTTGACCCATGTTCGGTCGGCATATCTGATAAGCTGTCAGCAATTAGTTCCGCCTCTAATAGATTAATCTCAGATGTTGACCTTTGGTCAATATGATGTCCTTGATCCCAACAGGAAGACCATGCAGTGGTCCTCGCTGATCCCTCGGCACTCTATCTAATGCTCTAGCTTGTTCCAAAACAGCCTTTGGGTCCAGATATGCCCAGGCTTTGACATCATCATCTCGTCGCTTGATTTGCTCGAGTAGTGATGAAGCATACTGCTCAACTGTGAAATTACCGGAGCGAATGTTCTCCAGGATTTGTGTAGCTGTGTGGCGCCAGGGTTCCATATTTGGATTGGAGTTTATAGGAGTATTAACTGGTAACGGGGTATTGGAGAGAACCTGACTGAGCTGTTGATGCAGTTTGTGGCTTGAAGTTCCCCGCTTGCTGACAGTGATGCAGATCCACTGAGATGAGGGGGTTCGGATCTTGGCCCGACAGCTTGATCAGGAACTTTCCTCACCGATAACTCTTTCTTGACAAGCATCAATTGGAAATCATACAAATTGAACCTTCAGAAGTATTAATAGTGATGTAATCAAACGTTTAATTGTAGCATAAAGCTCAGGTCTAGTTACCGCTCATGGATCGCTACACCAACCGCCATCAACAACATACGAACTACCAGTCACTCCACTCGCTTCGTCACTACCCAAAAACACGATCACCTTGGCTACCTCCTCCGGCTCAAGATCTCGCTGCAGACTCTGGCCACGCATAACCTCCTCGCGATACTCTGGCGTGAGAACCTCATCCCTCTGCCGCTGTGTAGCGATAGCACCAGGCATAACACTATTGATACGAATATTGTACTTCCCATATTCTTTACTCTGAGTACGCGTCAGGCCCATGATTCCCGCCTTGCACGCGCCGTAGACTTTGAAATGTTAGCAGACTGAAAGGTGAGACGTGCACATTGACGTACCCGGGGTTCCTTGAGCGGGGATGCGCCAGGTGATTGACCCAAGATTGATGATGCTCCCGCTTTTTGCCTCTCTCATAGCTGGAAGAACAGCTTGGCTCATGAAGAAGACATGTCGAAGGTTGTTGTTGATGTTTACTTCCCAGTCTTCAGGCCTGACCTTTTCTGTTTCAAGTCTGGCTCTATTTCCAGCAGCGGCTGCATTGTTAACCAAGATTTGTATCATCCCATGCTTATCTTGAATGCTCTTGACCGTGTCTTGTAGCTTGGGTAAATCTGACACGTTGCAATTGTAGAAGATTGGTGCTTGGGCTTGCACATTGGCGTCTTTCGCACGCGATACAGCGCGGTCAATTGTCTTTTTCGCTGAAGACTCTGCGATGTCGATGAAGATGACCTGGCTGCCCTGTAGCGTGAACAACTCCACTGTAGCAGCGCCAATCCCTTCTGCACCGCCTGTAATGAGTACGGTCTTGCCCCGTAGGCTGGGGTAAGTAGCGTGAGTTGCCATGAGTGCGAGTAGACGTCGATAAAAGTTGGAAATGATGTATTGGGAAGAAGATACCTTTGTTTGACCCCTCACTGATGCCTTACAGATACAAGCCACTTTCAAGTGATGTAATGCGCAGAAACAACGTTACAATGGTTCGTGACCCTTTTACAGTGACTCCATTGGTTTCTGGGCGGAGTTACTGCATATAGCTTAGACTCTGCAGTGCTGTATTGGCAGGTTTTACACCAGCTTTGGGCCGCTCGACAGCACGACATCTGTATTCCACCATTTTCCAGAGCAAACATTATAAGACATCGTCTGGATGCAAAAGGATGCAGCAATCTTGACCTGTCCTTCTAATCTTTACAACAAGAATGTTTAAGCCCGATAAGGTCCGGTGGGGTAGAGTATCTTCTAGCTTCCGCTCACGTGTCTTTGGAATTGACCATTTCAACTTCCGGGTTCCGTCCCCATCTCCATATCCAGATCTGCTAATCGCAACAACTCGGATCATTTTTATCAACCGTCCCGGCCGTTGAACGGTCTGTTTCATCAAAATGGAACCGCGGAGCAAACAAGCATGTGAGCCATGCCGGCAAGGTCCCTTGTCCTTCGATTGCGGATCCAATTGGGCTGATACTTTGTGCAGTAAAAAGAAGAGCAAATGCACTGGCGAGCGGCCGACATGTTCTTTCTGCGGACGGCTTAATCAGCTATGTACTTACAGATCTCCTGAGCCAGCAAAAACTGCTGCAAGAAGAAGTAACAGAGTCACTAAGAGGTAGGGCCAGTTCCATCAGTCATTGAGAGGAAGCTAACACGAAAAGTGCCCAAAGGAGTCGCTTACAGGAACGTTTCCAGATGCTGGAGTCCCAAGTCAAGGGTATTTATGAGTTGCTACAGTAAGTCCACCATCAATCTCATGTAATGAGCGGTGACTGATCCTCTAGGCCATCATCAGCCTCAGCTACTGGTCCTGGGCCCTCTCCAAGCACTTCTGCAAGCATTCCATCGACAGGTTTGCAAGCAGAGTACAGTGCAAGTCCTGGCATGGTATCACCACCACAGATCGAGACATCCTTTAATCTGAACAAGTATGCCACTTCTTCACCGGTCATCATTATTACTAACCATCTCAGCCCAGATATACCGTTGGAGGTTCTAGACCATCTTATAGAGATCTATCGGGTCAAACTCCACCTCCAACCATTGCAACTTTTTACTCTGTCTGAACTCAAAGTCTCACTCACCTCAGCACCTAAATATCTTCTTTACAGCTTCTTGGCCCTTACTGTACGGTACAGTACACATGACTTCTTCAATGGTCAACAAGCCAAGGTAGTTGAGTTCTATGGAAGTTCTGCACAGCAGGAGGTCGCCATACTTGCCTCCCAAGGCATTCCAAAGCTTGAGATCGTGCAAGCTTTATGCTTGCTTGTCCTTGTCGATGTCGCAGGTGGGCTAATGCCAAACGCTTCCGGTGTATGGTAGGCTAACGTAGGAAACTAGCTTGTAGACCAGGCCGGGCGTGGATGAGTATCGGAACCATGTCAAGACTCGAGGCTCTTCGCAGGCTGTCACAAAATGCCTTCTATCAGTCTTCGCCTGAGCTTGAAGCTAGTCTGAGATGCCATTGGACCGTAGCTCTCCTCGAGCAAACGTTCATGCCTCAAGAGCGTAGCAGTATACACGATGATGACGAGCAGAAATACCCATCCAGTGCTCGTAGACCACCCTCACTGCCACCAATAAACGATGGGGAGTGCCCTCCGGATCTCTTCTCAGACGATGCATCCGAAGACCTAGGTATAACCGCGTATTATATCAACGTTATCGAGATGTGGGGTCACCTCTCAACATACATGCATCAGGTGAGAATCGGCAAAGCAGAGACAGCTTGGTTACCTGGTTCAATGCATTACACACTCTGTGCAGAGCTTTACAAACACGAAACCAAGCTTCCTCATAGTCATCTGCTGAGAAATGTCCACTTTACAAAGCGGATGGCAGGCGAACTGCAGGACCAGCGAGAGTATTGGATACCATGGCTCCTCATGCAAGTCGTTTCTCACGCTATCACAGCTATTCTACATCATCCTTTCATCCATTTGGTAGCGATGCGAGACAGATCAAGCGGACTTCAAGCTCGTTCCTTTTTACAGCAAACGATTGACCAAGCTTTGTATCATTCAGCGTGGGTGTTCAAGTTCCTCCGGTTATGTGAGGAGCTACGCTTCGAGATATTCGACCCATTAGTAGGACAGCTTGTTGCTGTCGTGGCAACGATACCGTGGCTGTTCCAACGTGCGATTGATCCAAAGGTCGCGGAAAAGGCGAAAGACGATCTAGAGTGGTGCAAAGGGTTCTTGGAGAGGTTGTCATCAACTTGGCCGCACATTGCGCAAAAGGTGCGTATCCCAGGTGGTCAACAAGACGATACGCTAACAAATCTTCAGCTCGAATTACTACAAAGTCTAGACTCTATCGCGGACAATAACTCGCCACCACCAGCTGGCAAGGGCATTTCTATTGCCTTTCATCCGGCTCTGTTTTGGGCTCTGGTAGATCCCAAGATCAGCCAGATGACGCCGTTATATGGGGAAAGCTCAAGCCGTCCGCAAGATGCTATGATCCGCATCTCAACGCATTACATCCATCCGTTGACAGAGACACAAGTAGGCCAATCGGCGCCAAGCCAAAGAGAGGAGTCATTTGATCCCTTCTTGTTTGATGTTGGGGAGCTTGAGGAAGTGAACCTGGACGATATCTTTTCACATCTCATGCCAGACATATATGGCGTGCAGTAATTTTAGCTTCTATATATCCATCTCCATCTCTTCCATCGTACAGATAAGGTATCGAGACCGTTGGCGGGCCGCAGTTGGATCTGGTGATGATGATCCGCTCACGTGCCCGGCACATCGACGCTATAGATAGGGTCGCAGACGAGTTGACATCCGTCCCCACCAGACCCTTCGGTGCTGTATATCAGACGTCAGTTTTCGACCAGACTCTCAATCTGACCTACTAAACAGCATCGCCTCCCCCATGGATCAGACCAGCAAGATCGTAATCATAGGCGCGGGCCTTTTTGGCCTCACAACAGCCAAGCAGTTCGCGCTAGAAGGTCACCAGAATATTACTGTCGTCGACAGGCACATGCCACCTGTAAGAACCCCAGCTTCAGTGACGCCGATCCGCTAACCTCTTCAGGTGCCGGATGGTTCCAGCTCGGATATCTCCCGAGTCATCCGATTTGACTATGCCGACACTGAATACTGCTCCCTTGCGTACGAGGCTTATCGTAAATGGTCCCAAGACCCTAAGTATAAGGGTATCTTCTACCCGACAGACTATATCATTGCTGGTTCGAGAAGTTCGCCTGAGAAGTCTTGGACAGATAAGACGATTGCTCAGCTTGATAAGCGACAACTGCCTTATACCAGGTTGGCAGATGCCGCTGATGCAAAGCGGAAATTCCCGATTTTGACTGGCGAGCTTGCCCAACCAAACTTTGAGGGCTACTTGAACAAGTCTGGTGGCTGGGCCGATGCGAACAAAGCCATCAAGCAACTCCGCGACGAATGTCTCGAGCTAGGCATCTCCTTCATCGCTGGTCGAGCTGGAACCGTTGTCGGCTTTGACAGCAATGCTCAAGGAGTTATCAAAGCAGTCAAGACTCTTGAGGGAACACCTGTTCGGGGCGATCACTTCATTCTTGCAGCAGGCGCCTGGTCTTCCGGTATCGTCCCCACTTACAACTCAACACTATCAACAGCACAAGCCCTTGGCTTTCTTCGTCTCACGGACGCCGAGATGATCAAGTACAAGGACATCCCCATTTACATGAACTACGCCACTGGATGGTTCAACTTTCCTCCTCACGAAGATACCAAGATGCTCAAGTTTGCTGTTCACGGCTGGGGCTACACTCGAGCACCCTCCAAGGGCGACAACAACTCTGTCAAGTCTAACATCTCCGTTCCTCCTCCCGTTTCTCGGGAGCGAAAGAACTTCGTTCCAGCTGATGCTGAGGAACGCCTTCGAGCGGGCTTGCGTGAGATGTTGCCTGAATTGGCTGATCGTGCTCTTGACAGGGTGGCTCTCTGTTGGTACACGGATACACCTACCGGTGACTTCATCATGGACTATCATCCCGATTACAAGAACCTTTTTGTTGGTGGAGGCGGAAGTGGACAGTAAGTGACAGCGACCGTCGTTACCGACCCCTAGCTAACATTTTCCTAGTGCGTTCAAGTTCCTCCCTGTCTTGGGTGAGTGCATGGCATCGGCTTTCAAGAAGAAACTGCCGAGCCACTTAGCAGAGAAGTGGAAGTTCCATACTGAGTATGAGTATCGTGAGGATACCTTCCTTGGTGATGGCAGTCGAGGTGGTCCTGAAAGACGAGAGCTGAGCGCAGCCGAGAAGGCGAAGCTAGATGGAGAAGAGAGATCTAAGCTGTAGTTATCGGTCAGCCATAAGGGAGATATCTTGACTGTATCACGTATATTCTTTACTTGCAAGAACATGTAGCACCTATATTTCTTCACCTTTGCCGATAAGCCGGGGGCGATTGTCCATAATGGCACTCACGTCGTCATCCAATATGAGACATGTTAATTGACAATCGACCAAACCTTTTGGTATACCATGATGTAACCCACCCCAGCCCTCTTGTTCCTCCGAAAGCTACGGTAGCAAAGGAATGGAACAAGGTTTAACATGCGTTGGTCTAGTTTAAGTTGACACCTATTCATGCTCGGTTATGTATGCTATGGAAGTACTTGCTGGCCGTAAGGTTAAACACTTTAGGCTATATATGGTTGCGCCATCAGTCCAACCCCAACATCGTCTACCTGTGTCAGACACAGCCCTATCAGCCTGTCAGGAGACTTCGAAGGTCTGCATGACTAGTTCAAATTTAAAGTGTAAAAGAGGTGCAAGCCTTCATATGAAGAAAGGCTTTTATGTCAATATGTAAATGTGTGTTGCTTAATGATGTAACAATCTGAACTACCTATATGGTGGTACATTTAATCGATAATCTTGGGTTCCATTTCAATATCCTTCTTCTTTCCGAGAACTTCCTTCTCTTGCTGGACAGCAACATGGTTATTAAGCAAGTGACTTGGATCACGGATGAAACACGCCGCAATAATGGCCAATACACCCAATGGGATTGTCGAGTAAAACACAGTCCTGAAAGCCTTTGCGTATGTGTTCTTGAACGCGGCGGCCGTCGCCTGGAGAACTGGCTCTGTTACGTTGGGAACCTTGGCCATGGCAAAAGGCACACCAACCGCATTCTGGATGACGGCTGGAATCAAGGCAGGCAAGTCTTTTGGAGAGTAGCCCGCACCGATAGCAGCCCCAGCAATGTTGTTACCGAGGTCGCGGTTGACGATAGAGGTCAAAATCGTGCTGAACATGGCGTTTCCGAGCGATCCGCCAGCGCTGCGGAATGAACCCATAAGACCTGCTGAGACTCCAAGCTCCTCCTGCGGGACCAACAGGCCAGATGAAACGTAGGACAGCACCGTGACCCAGGTAAAGCACGACTGACCGAACATAGGCAGGATCTCCCAACCGGTCTTGTTGTTAGGGACCACGGCGGCGTATGATGCGGTGAAGACGGTCTGCATTATAAGGGCGAAGACGAATTGATATCGGATGTGCTTGATCTTGTGAACAAGACTGGGCAAAATCCAACCTCCAATAATGCCGGACATACTGGCGGGGACTGACATGACGCCGATTTCAAGAATATCGTTGGTGAACATGAACAAACTAGCCTGGTTGCCGAGTGTGACAACTCCCTGCCAGATCATACCAGAGACGAAGAGGACCACAAGATACACAGTGAACTCTCGGTACATGCGAAAGATCTTAAGAGGGAAAAGTGGCTTCTTCGGGATGGTGAAGTCGTAGACAAAGGCTGCAATGAAGACACAGGCACCGATCGAAATAGTTGTCGCAACGAGTGTCATGGACCTATGGGTGGCGCCGAGGAAGGTGACTCCGATGAGGAATACGGTAAGGCCGGTGGCAAAGAGGAGGAGTCCGATGTAGTCAAGCTCCTTCACCTGCTGCCAACGCGTCCTCTCAAAGTCGTGCTGCGGTCGAGACGGGGGGAAGTAGCAGATGAAGGTTCCGATGAGACAAATACCAGCGTAGATTATGGTGATATAGTAACACCATCTCCAGCTCGCCTTAAGATATAGGTGAGTAGCGATGAGGCCGGCTAACGAGCCCCAAGGGATAGTGATGCAAAACTCGGTCCACGCCAGGCCAATACCTCTAGAAAAGGGGATTAGAAACTGATGCTGAGTAGAGGTGTGAGAAATCTTTGCGAGGCACGTACCTGTACTTGTTGGGGAGAAGCTCGGCGATGCCAGGATACGATACCATGATACTACCGGCGCCAAAGCCGATTAAGGTAGTTCCAGCGACGATGTGCAATGTAGTCTGAGATACAGCACAAATAATCTAGCGAGCAACCTGGTCAGAAAACGGAAATCTTTCATCTTCAGCACATGTCTGACAACTTACACCACCAACCAGGACGATGGTCTGGCCGCACAATAGCACATATCGGCGACCAAATACATCACTCAAACCGCCAGCAATAGAGAATGCGACAGCAGAACCAATGGACCAACTACCGGGGATCCAAGCGATGTGTTCGGTGTCCCCCAAGGCCATACCGATCTGCTGAAGGATCTGAGTCGGCATGATGAATCCGGTTGCGATGGCGGGGACATAGGTCAGGCCCATGAACTACAAAAGAGAGGCGATTTTGTTAGTACAACCCAGATCACCATTTCAGGGCATTTTCGAGCACAATAACTTACGAAAACGGCCAAGATCGTGGATATAGCGACCTTTGGGGTTGGCTCAAGGTCAGAGTTTTCGACATATTGAATCGAAGGTGGACGCTGGTCATCATTGGGTAGAGTTGACTTCTTCACATCGCCGGCAGGCGCTGCAGACACCTCTGGGTCGGAGGCCATGTTGACAAGCTCCAATTGCTATTGAAAGACTACCGAATAATGGATTATGACAGAAAGAAGAAATGATTGAAGCTGTGATATACCACCTGAAGACCCGGAGTTGTACAAGTTTGGAAGATTAGTTGACCTGGAGACGGAACCCAGGCTTATATAGATCGACCAACTGGAAGGTTACGCTGACGATAATTAAACTTTCACTAGTCTGTGTGTGATAAGGCAATTGCCCCAGGAAATTGAAATGCGGGGAGGCTTGACACTACTCCCTGCGAATAAGGAGAAGGTCTGCTGTGGTCAGCATGGGGTAATTGCTTCTTTTACCCCGCAAGATTGTACAAGGTAAACCTCGGTCATAACATATTGTGCAAGATTAAGCAATTCGGGATGAGTCAATGGGGTTGAGTCGAAACGTCTGCCGTGATTGCCGCGTCTGGAATCACAACCATGCTGAGATTGGCGGCAGCTGTCTATCACAATGAGGGGATAGCTCCACGTGGGGGACTTCGATAAGAGGTAGACACGAGGCTCTAGACGCAAGCTAGTGCAACCGAGAATCGTATGGGGCCCCAGACGGAATCTGCGGAGGAGTTCAGCCCCCTTGTCTCAAGATCTTGGGGAACAAGGTTCCTTGACTATAGAAGGGATAGCATCAGACAAAAGGTCGGTATTGTCACCCCGAATGGTCGAAATGATCGGTCAGGCGCACACCGAGACGCATGGCCGAGACGATTACAGCTTCGGGCCAAAGAAAGCTTAAATATCTCCCCCCATTCCGGTTGTCCATCACGGCAAATGCTTGGCATGAGCTGGTACTCGAAGCCATATCATATGTGCTGGATTTGCAATTCTTCATCAAGACCATCAATGTGGGCTTCGCAGACAACCAATCGAAGTGGTACAATGACCACCCTCCCAGCGACTACGTGACAGGTTAAAGACCCCCGTCCGTCCCGCCCTACATAACGTAGGATTTTTTAGATACCGCCACCACGATAAAATGGCCGGTTTTCACACTAAGACCCAGTTGGTAAAGGAGAGTCCGCCTTGGACGCGCCGCATCGCATACAATGTCCAAATCAGGGCAATACAAGCGGCTCTGACAACCATCGACTGGTTGGGTTCATTCAGCAGAACTTCAGCCAACGCACCCAATATTGTCAAGACATACAATGTGAGAGATCATTTACCTGTGCGGTAAGTCGCCAACAGTATATCTCGACGCCTTGGCTTTCGTTTTCCTTTCCGAGGAGCGTCTGCATTTCCGAGACTCTCTCCTCAGGTTCAAGAACTGATCGACATTGTAGGGTTTTTCTTCCTTCTTCCTATGAAGGCGGCTCATCCAAGACACTTCCGACGCTGTTTACTATTCATGGCGGTGGCTTTTGTATAGGCTCGTCTCACGATGATGACGCTTGGAACCGTTCCTTTTCCGACACTCACTCAGTGCTGGTTATTGCATTGAACTATAGCAAAGCCCCAGCAGCTCCGTTCCCTACCGGCTTAGATGATCTTGTATCGCTATATCTAGCTGCTTTGGATGATGAGTCTCTCCCCATTGATAAGGCAAATGACGGACGTGTCGCTATCTGTGGGTTCAGTGCAGGCGGCAATCTGAGCCTGGGCTTGTCTCAGCGCCTGCTTCAGTCTGACCACTGCCCGTGCCGTCCCCGTGCAGCTATCT
This sequence comes from Fusarium redolens, assembly GCF_020744475.1. NCBI lineage: Eukaryota > Fungi > Ascomycota > Sordariomycetes > Hypocreales > Nectriaceae > Fusarium > Fusarium redolens. The sequence continues at coordinate 706,009 of NW_025763680.1, read as the reverse complement.
CTGTCTACGGTGCACTTGATCTAAGCCGTTCACCAGAGGCAAAGGCTAGTACGCGTCAGTATAAAACGGATGCTAGTCTCGGCTCCCCGCGTACATCCGCACGCGATCTCCTCCTCAACATGGCCCCGCTCTTCGATTGGAGTTATCTGCCCGATGGACAAAATCTGCAAGATCCTCTAGTGAGCCCTGGCCCGTGCGCTGATCCAGATGATCTCCCTCCCCATATTTTCATCATTGCGTCGGAACTGGACATGTTGGCAAAGGAAAGTCTCGAATGTGCAAGCCGTCTGGCCCGCTCAAGAGGAGGCTCCGGAATCTCGGTCGCTGATTCCGAAGTAGCTCACTGCGGGCGTTCAGAGCCTGGAAGACCTGGGGAGCTGGTGTTGGACGATAAGCGATTTGCTTGGCAGGAAACCTTTCCTAACGGCAGCGTCAGATGGCTCCTGGTGCCGGATGTGCTGCATGGTTTTGATAGTCTGCCCATGCGTGAGAGGTTTGGAGGAGAAGAGACGATCAAGGATGCAGAGCTCAAGACAGAAGCATATTGCAAGCTGTTAGGTGACTGGCTTCTTAACACAGTCTTCAGTGCTTGAAGGAAGCAGCACAGACACACTCCCTTCAAGTCTCGAATCAGCTACTGTCGTCATTTCTCTGTTTATACACAGTAAATACATCTCGACTCAAAGTCATCTCGACAATCTAGACACGATCAGTGCGGCTTGATTCTAAGAGATTGTCAGCTTCAAAGTTACTCATAGGAATCACTGTATAGAGAGTCCAAAGACAAAAACACATCAAGCTATCAATACCGTTCTATTTGGAATAGTCAGTGCCAAGAGAATCTAGACTCTTTAGAGCGTATGCCTTGATTGTGTCTGGCCCAACTTGGTGACTGAACCGGTACATAGAAATAATACAGGGATATGCATGCCTTGAATGCCACCCCAAGTGCCCTAACCTTGCACAATATATCGGAAAGGGCCCGAGTAGCATTCCGGGTAGATCCCGAAACACTCGGGCATCAGTCGCTTAGACTAAGTGCAGCACGAGCTCAGATCAGCTCACTTCGGAGTTGGTCTTGGCTTCCAGCCTCAGCTTCCCAACCATTGATGCCACTCGACTTACTCTGTCCTACCTTGCACTGCACAGTGATGTATTAGGTTGCTTTTCACGGAGCACCGGACTAGGCCATGAGATCAAATGTATTGTACTTACCGGCACCTTCGACACCTTGCTTGGAGAGTTTGCTCAACCCATAGGGTCTTCTGTCTGCCGTTGGGCTTCTTTCGATCCGGATCATGTTTGAGGATCTTTTGTCGCCCTAGTCTTGCCATGCAGTAGTATTCTGATGGTAAGGATCTTGATGAAGTCGACGACATTGTCTGCCATGTGGTCGATCGACACGTCCAAGGAATTCACCAAGTAAATTCTTGATTCCGTCGCCTGGTAGGTCAATTCGCCAACCAATTTATATAACTTGCGGCGAATAACAACTGATTGATAATCTGAAAGGTGTCTAACGGGCGAAATTTTCGACTCATTTTACCATGACCATTTATATCCCTTTGTGAATGCAATAGGAGGCTTGCTCGCAAAGTCCGCAGACCGAACTCGTCGCTTCAAGATCACCAGACCCCAAGTCCACGCCGGCAATGATGAGTATAACAAGCATACCCAGTTATAAGAAGGCAAGGCCTGTGAGGAGAGCTCCAACAAACATCTCCGCAATACTTGGGGAAAGAAGCAATGCTCTTCGGTTGACCTGGTGGCTGAATGATGCTAAGGCAACCAGCCAACGCTCACACGAATGTGGCCGTTTGGGAATAACGAGGTAATGGTGTGCATCACCGATCTTTTTGTCTCACGAGAGGCCAGCCTTTCTGGACGCTGTGGTAGGGTACACCTCAGCCTATGACATTTGGTCACTGCTGGTCAGTGTCTAAAGGGTCTCTAGGTGTTGTCACAGCGGCGGAGTCGTCCGCAATGGGAAGAACATTCCAGAGCTCGGAAGGACCAAAATTAATGAGCTATGCAAGTGTATGCATCCAGCGTAACGTATGGGAAGATGCTTCAGGGAAGCAGTTGTGAATTTGGCAGCGGGGATAACGCCGAGAAAGCGTGTTGGGTAGCCGAGAATAACTGCCTCAATTCATAAGCAAACGATTCTCAATAATGCAAAGTTATCATAAATTATAACAAACCTTTCGGCCACTTAATGTATTCAATCTTATCCAAATTCCATGAGATGAGATGTCACCGGAGTCTTCTTGATCGTTTACGAGCGGCCTTGTCTGCACCAAAATGTTTATTCAGACCAAGCCAAAAGGACATCAAGTCGCGCTCGATAAATCCGTCAGAAATACTGGGTAAGTAAGAATATTGAAAAGTTTTGTAATAAATGCTCATATATCAGCGGCAATTCGGTATTATGAGACATAGCCGGAGGTCGGTTTTGTGCGACTCCAAATCCCGCCTCGATTGGTCTAGCGGCTGATGTTGGACGCTCAGCACTTACTCCAACTTGATCAGATGACGCAGCCATGTTGCATACCAAGCCTCAGCTTCCCCTCAATCAATGAAAACCTACCAGTTTCAAATCATAACAAAACAATTCCATATTCCAAAATGAAGCCGTCGCCGTTCACATTTGACCCTCGTGCTGATACTCTACTCATTCTTCAAAACCCCAACGCGCATCTACAAGAGGAAAATGAGATCCAAGTGGACTCGGAGCCGGAGTATGAACGGCTTGGATCCGAGGAGGCGGGGTTGATGGAAACAACAAAGGCCCGACGCGATTCACCGATGACTTTGGACAACGATCAGAGCTATCCCAGAGGATCATTAGAAGAGGGCGGCTCAACACAGGTCGAATTCCGAGTATCGTCAAGACATCTGAGCCTTGTCTCCCCGGTTTTCCGGGCGATGCTGGAAAGCCGATTCAAAGAGTCTCAGCCCAATGATCGAGGGCTCTATGAAATCCAAGCTAGCGAATGGGATGCCGAGGCACTCGTGATATTGCTCGACATCATCCACGGTCACCATCGCGATGTGCCGAAGCGGATATCGGTGGAGACGCTCTCGCATATAGCAATTATTGTCGATTACTACGGCTGTCACGAGATCATGGAGCTGGTTTTCGCTGCTTGGGTGAGCTACCTTGGGCCGCCAGAAGACTTTGTCAAGCAAGACCCCATGCGATGGTTGTTTATTTCTTGGGTCTTCAGGCAAGAATCATTATTTACAACCGCGACGAAGATGTTGCTCTTGTACGACAATGGCAAATACGTGGTTGACTTACCAATACCCCAGCCAATATTAGGTAATGACGCACCATAGAGTTTCTCCATGGAAAATACTGATCAGTTCATAGATAAAATCGACGACAACCGCCAATTCGTTCTCAATACTCTCTTCGGCCATCTCTACAATCTCCAGCAAGATCTCCTCGAAGGCAAAGCCGGCTGCTCAGAAACATGCGCCAGTATGCTTCTCGGTTCATTGATGAAGCAGATGCGAACAAGAGGCCTCACACCTGTTAGGCCATCGATGCCTTTTGATGGATGGAGAGTTGAGGATGCGCGGAGTATGATTCTTGGCTTTGCGGCACGACCTTGGCGCGTTCCTGGAAGGTCCACGGATCATCCTTGTACGTTGAACAAGTTCTTGTTTTCACGCGTCAGTTTGACACTGGCACATGCGAAAGGGCTTGAGTTGAAGGATTTTGAGGGGAGTCCTTGTGCGTTGTTTCAATCTATGAGCTCCTAACAGCTTAAGTGTATATGTACCACGTATGAATGCCATGACTTTCAATCAAAGTTGTGAACTGATTAGACTAGGCCTGCGGAGTTATGAACGTAGTCCTTTCCTGATATCTATACCTTGTGCAAATGCTTAGCAAGAGAAACAGCATTCCATTTCAGAGAGCACGCGGTAGAAATCCAAGCAGGGCTATCCTACTGCCGTCAGCATCAGGAATCTTGTTCTTTTTTCCGTCTCGTGCACAGTCACCTTCGATCAGCCTATCCTCAAGATTTAGCAATATTGCCTGCTCGTGATTTTAGTGGATATCATTATTGTGCATTGATCCCAAGTCCTGGAGAATACACTGCGATCCAGTTATATGTTCTTTGGAGCATGATGGAGTCGCATTACTTGGCCTGTAGTAATAAATTGCAATACTTGTTAAGAAGCTCTATTGGAATACTGACTAGTTCACGGTTCAATGTCAGTAATGATTTTGGTCTTTTATACATTGAAATTGCAACGTGAAATATAAGAATCAGTACTCTCCACAGGCTGAGATGGATATACAGAAGTTTTGAGATGTGAATTGCCTGTAGGTATTGAACTTATTTTCAATACATTTGGCCTTTAGTTGGATATTAATTGAGGATAAAGTGGCTTTTGTATCTGCTGTAGGGTATTCAAGATTACTAGCTACCTGTGAGAAAACAAGTGGAGGGGAGAACAAGCGGGGCTGTGGGGTCTTTCCAACGCGGCTGACGTTGCTCAGGGGCTAAGCTAGTCCTAATCTGCTTAAGTCTCGTCAAGACCCGAGATGACAAACTAGCCCAGCATCTCCCGCACTTCAAATTGAGACGAGGCTGCAGGTTCGTCTGGTGTTGTTATGCCCCGTAACGCTTTCACTTCAGTGTTTTCCCGATGTTTTGAAGCATTTTTGCTCGACTAAAAGCCTTATGAAGACACTATTGCTCAATAATTCGGTTTGCTTTTTACTTGCCGAGATTGGAGCTCCATTTTACGAGCTATGCATTCTGTTACAGCAGAGCAACGAGGCCCAATGAGAAAGCTTTACCTAGCCCCATACAGGACCAGGTCCGAACGCCACTAACCCCATTACCTGCAATTTTCTGGCCTGTCCGGACCTGAGGTGCAATCGTCACCGCAGCAGATTGCAACTCTGCGTCACCAAAGTCAATCAACAACATTCTCATTCTCTTTGCGCCCACCCGACGACACATTGGGAGCCTCATCAAGTGATAGGCGCGCAATCAGCAATCATTTCCCCAAGACTCAGCGCACTCTTAGCATGCTGATGCGATAGCGCGACCGACAGAGCAGTCAGCCAAAATGGCAGGCCAGGAGCCTCTGCGACAATTTCGAGATGTCAAAGATGCCGTCTATCGCTATGACTCCGTTTTCGCGTCAATCAAGTCGCCAGCTGAGCTTTATGAGGAGAAATTGAGATCAGTTCAAGATCGCATTGCGCAAATATGGTCCGAACTGCCATCGGCGCCGCCGGACCAAACATCCAGGCTTCAGGATAATCTGATTGAGCTGGCTGGCCAGAAGAAGGAAATGGAAATCGACCACAAAACCAATATCGAGCACTATGATAGGATTCACGCGCAGAAGATTCGGGAAACAATGGACTCGTTCCGCGACCATCTCTTTCAACTCATGGGATCAACCAGTGGACAGTCGCAATTTCAGATGACGCCTGACACTACTGGGCTTGGGACTGAGCGAGTTGAGAGCGCACCCATGGAGCCAGAGTTTCCGGAACAGGAACCAATTGTCCCTGTTCCTGCAGATGATGAGATGGACGATGGACCAATGTTTGACGATAACCTGATGGATGAACCAATGCATGACGGCGCTGATGATAACGAACCCACGGAAGACAATTTACCCCAGGAGGACAGTGCGATGCAAGAACCTGTTGAGACTGAACCTTACAACGAAGAACCTACAGGAAAGGAACCTTTCGAGACGGAACTTACCAACGGGGAACCTGCGGAAGAAGAAACCGCCGAGGGGGAAACTGTTGAAGAATCTGCAGAGGAAGAACTCGTGGAGAGGGTATCCGTCGAGGAGGAAGCTGGTGCGGACAGTACTGAAGAACCTAATGACGAGGAAGCTGCAGAAGCAGAACCCGCCGAGAGAGAACTCGTTGACGATGAACTTATCGCAAACAGGACTCGAAAGCCTAGCAATCGCGCAAAAGCTTTTAGCAGAGACATTGCTGCCCGTGACAATATTTCTGCTCGTCAGGCCAGGTATACTTTCAGTCCATCACCGACTCCGGCCGCTGAAACCATCACGGTACAAGCGGACGAGTCGGACGAAGAAGAGGAGGAAGATGAGGACGAATCGGAAGAAGAAGAGGAAAAGGAAGAGGAAGAGGCATCTGAAACTGAATTTTCTGAACCTGATGAAGCTCCCCCATCACCACGACAAACCAGATCAGGAGGAGTAAGTTAATTCACCGCAAGTTTTGATATTCTACTTACCAAATTCTTCAGACCAAGCGCAAGGGAAGCTTTTCAAGTCCGATGACGAAAACCAAACGCCAAAAGTCGGAACGGGAATCTTCTACTACTAAAGTAACACAAAATAATGCAACAACAACAGAGCCACCGCGACGCCAGACTCGATTACGTCAACGATACCACGACCCAACAGGCGCTGACGAATTCAAAGGTATCACCAACCCAAAATGCGGAAAGGTCTATTTGACGTACTGGGACAAGACCAAAGAGTGGCTTGCCGTCCTCATTCTTCCTATGGGCAGTTTCGACAAGGTTGGGATTCCTGGATCTATCAAAACCTGCGGCCTAGCAGACTCCCTTCCACCTTGCTACCAGTACGGCAAAGTCTCCGGAGAATACACGTGGGCCAAACCTTACGAGACTGGGAATACTCTCGTCCAAGAACGCATGTTTCCGGTCATGTACTTTGACGGTCGAGACTTTCCTAACAGGAGTGCCATTGACTGGATCGAGGCCAAGGATTTGCGGAGATTTGACCCAAACCTCAACAACGACCTTCTTCCTCACATCAAAGAGGTCGACAAATATCTGAAAACTGATCCGGCAAGAGCAGCTTTGCAGGAGGAAGACGAGGATGAGGAGGCAGTACCGTACAAAGAAAGGACTGAGTCTCAAGCACCGAAGCCTGAAGAATCGAAGGGGAAAAAACGCAAGTCAAGTGAACGCCGGACGGCAGGATCCAGCAAAGCCGAGACAAATTCAAAGAAGCACGCTCCAGCAATAGACACAGATGCTCAGAAGGTAACGCCTACGCCGGAACAGATGGCAGCACATAGGACAGCAGCACTGAAGCCTTACGTGCTGAGGATAGCTCAACAACACAGCAACTCGGACAAGTCAAAAACAACAAAGACTGCGACTTCAAAGTCAGCAACGACGACCCCTGCGAGATCAAATGAGAAAGATTCAAATGGTCGGCCTGCATCTAAACCGTCATCTCAAAAGCCAGCAGGGTCGAAGTCATCGGGCTCAAAGCCAGGAGCAGCGAATCTGACCAGACCGGCGGGGAAAGGATCTAATCAGCATGCACCATCAGCCCATAGGCCATCAGATTCGAAGCCACCAGGTAACTCAACTCCCAAGCTAACAGCTGCGAGACCTGCAGAAAAAGAATCAAGTCAGTCTGCGCCGAAGCCATCAACAGCAAAGCCAGCAACGGGGAGACCAGCCGAGAAAGAGACAAACCAGCCTGCCCTAAAAGCGTCAGCACCAAAGACAGCACCGAAACCTGCTGAGAAGGAATCAAATCAGCCTGCATCGAAACCATCAGCACCGAGGCCTGCCGAAAATCGTCAGAGCAACAATGCCCAAAGAAGATCAAAGCCAACAGGTCCAAGGCCAACTGTAACAAGGACAGCATCAGGGACACCGGCCGAGAACGAGCCAAGCCAGCCCGTTGCAAAGCCACTAGCACCAAAGCTAGCAGCTTCCAGGCCAGCTGAGAAGGAATCAAATCCGCCTGCGCCAAAGCCAACTGAAAAGCCCCCGAACAAGTCTGCCCAGACCGAGACTCAGGCACCTGCAACTGGTATGACTACTCGCCGTATGCAAACTCGGAACTTACAGCTAATAAGCCCCAGCGGAACGTCAAGTCCCTCCTCCAATTTCTGATGAAAATCAAATGGAATTTGAGCCTGTGGATGATGAGCCTGCTCCAGCTTTGGAAGACGGCTCTCAAGCTGCCCCTGTCGGGCAACAAGCTCCCCAGCCCAGAGCCAACCCTCCGCCTCCAGCTCCAAGAGCACCATCAGCGCCGCCAAGGCCCCAGTCTGTTCCTCAGCCCAACAATGTTTCTCATCATCCCTTGCCAGTGCCTTCACCTGTGCCAAGGCCTGCCAGTACTAGGAATCCGCCACGGCCACTACCCGGTGAAGATGTCAAGAAGGAGAAGAAGCCTATCGTCGTGATTGACATTTCGGATGATGACTCAGACGGTGCTGCTGAAGACAATGCCGCTGCTGCACGTACGTTATCGCAACAGGCTTCCCGAGCCCAAGTTCTCCAAGAGTTGACTGCCGCTCTGCAAGGAGACTTAACCGCCAGCCAACAACGAACGACAACAGCCCAACGTACTGACGCGGCTCGACGAAGGGCAGTTGACATTGCGCTAGCGGCACTGAGTGAGGATGAACCCTCGAATTCTTCGGCTGGACAGACGCGGGACGGGAGATCTCATGATTCGATGCGTAGGTCTGTGCAAGGAGGAACACGTGCCCCACTCTACAGCCCAGCTGTGACAATCACGTCTCTGCCAGACCAAGACCAAGCACAAGCGGTGAACACGAACCGGAGCATCGATAGGCAACTCGGCTCTGGATCACTTCCAACCCCGCCAGCCCAGTCATTGCCAGGGCCCATGGACACCGATAACTATTCATCACGACCGCCATACAGCACAGGACCAAGTCCGATAGGCCCACCATATCGCCAGCCACCTCCTGAGCAGCATTCAGACCTGCAGCAGCCTCAGCCACGACAAGCGCAGGCTTCTCAACAACAGCTCCTGACTGAGTTCATGAGTGCGGCACCCAGTCACCCAGAAACCTCATCTCGACGCCCAAGTTATGATCAGGCACCCCGGATGCCCGAACCTCCTCCCACGACTCAATACTGGCATACGCAAGGGCGATTGCAACAGACAAACGATCCTCAGCAATTGCCTCAGAACCGATACCAGCCAAGCCAGCAATCGCATGCTTCCCCTGTGTCCACTGCACCTCAGATTCAGTATCCGCGACCTGATGTACAACAGCAATATCCTTCCCAACAGGCGGCTCCATCGTATCATCAAAATACGCAGAACCAGGCGCAACAACCTCCAGCGCAGCCCTATAACCAGCCGCCGCAACCTTATCAACACCTGCCTCCGGTGCAATATCAACCGCCGCAACCCGCCCAACAACACCATGTTGCTCATCAGCCGGCCCCAACTCAGCATCATGATACACAGGCGCAAGCGCAACCGGGGGGAGGGTCTACTCAACGCACTCCTTCTCTTTCACACCTGATGCACAGACATTTGCATGAATCTCCACAAAACCATCGTAACCAGCCGCTGTCGCCACTACCGCAGGCTTCTCCCCCCATCTCTTCTGCTCAAACTCACAACCAGACATCGCATACATCACATACATCGCGTCTATCTTGGTCCAGCCCGTGTGCCAGTTCTTCAACACAACCTCCACCGCATACGGGCCAATTGCCAAGTGTTCCAACGGTCGCCTCACAGCAAGCTGTCCAACATCAGGCGCCTCTCCGTACCAGCCATGAGTGGCCAACCGCATATCAAAATGGTCAAGGACAGGTACAACAGGCCGGAGCTCCTGCTGAACAGCCTTTCTCGTCTCAATATCAAGCTGCGCCCTCAAACCACTCTCGATCAGCGTCTGGCCACAGGCAAAACGAGCAGCGGCCTGCCTACCAACCATCAACTCATAACGCACCTCAGGCTTACCCCCCGCTGCCCTGGAATCAGCAAGCAACAACCCAGGCTTCGAATCTCCTTCCTCCACGGCCACTAACATCCTTCGACCCACATCTTCAACAAGATCCGAACCTACTTCCTCCTTTAGCATCGAGTAACAGGCCACCGGAACGACCTTATCAGCCTTCTTATAACCCCTATTCGACCATTCCTAACATAACGCAACACCACGAACCACCTTATGCCGGAATCTACCCACCCCAGCTTCCTCGACTCCGAGAAGCTGGTGCTGGCTCACCACCAGCAATCTCCCAAGTACAACCTCAACAACCTGCACCTGCAACAGCCTACCATCCGGCTCCGCTTCGCCAAGTTGCCCCAGCATCTGGGCCTGGGCCTTCACCGATACAGCCAGCAGTAAGCCCCCAAGTACAACGGGCCTTGCCTCCGCCGCCAGAGCCTTCAGCAACTCCAGTCTCACAGGCATCGGCGCAAACGACTTCTAACCAACAAGCTGAGTCTGAGTCTGGTTCGTCCCGTGATAAGAGAGACAAACGGGACAAGCGGGATAAGCTAGACTCAGAACCACCTGAGAGCACCCAACAAACCTCAACAGCCGCGCCAGCACCTCAACCGGAACCTGTCACCGGGGAAGCCGACAATTTTCATCCATACGTCCAGGTTGATCTCAACCTTGCTCAAGACCCTCCCGACTGGGGTGACTCGATGCCATTTGAGCTCGTTCAATTCATCGCTGAATGGGAACGCCTACGCTCTCTACGACAAGGTCTGGAAGGTCTACGAAATTGGAAGGGTGGTCTCGAATGTTTGTTCTGCACTGGTCACGAACGGGTGCCTTATGTCTATGACCGCAAGAATTATTTTGAGAAGCATCTCTTGGAACACTGGAAGAAGCAGAAGAAGCTTCATCCTGAGGGGCTAGATCCTGCCCCGCGCCCAAGACAACGGCAACAGCAGTACACTTTTAGGGACGGTACCGCAAATCTCAATTTTTGATCTGGAGAATAATAAACAGGGAAGGATTAGGCGTAGTGTATTGGATTTTATGAGGCGTTATTTATTGATGCATTTTGGTGTCAGATGAGGGATGCACCCACCAGAGCGAAACTACCGTCATTTTTGTGCCGCAGGATTTGGATAGGCATACACTGACTGGAGCATTGGTCGAATGACAGATAGCCTCCTCTGTAAAGCAAAGTCAATTTAGAGTCACCTCTCAGTTACTCAGGTTTAGCCACGGTATCTTCTTGACCTCAGGCCCTTGAGTGTGATAAGATGTGAACCTTGTATCTCGTGAAATATTACGAGCTTTTTGACATGATTCATGTTTGACAGCAGAAGCCCAAAGTGCTCGGTGTAGTTGCATGGAGTGATAATACACTCATACTGCCCCTACTGCGGTGTCGGACGCGCCGCCCACCACGCCTCGTTTGTTTTGGTGAATGAGATGTCACTCATCGCCACTCCAGGGCTGAACAGCAGCAGTGCGAGTAAGGGCTTGGCCCTTAGTCTAGATCGATCGGCCAAGTAAACATGAATAATTGAACAGTGATGATAGTAACAGATTATAAATACAAAGATAGTCGAATAAAAACACCAGAACTGTCATTGAGATGATGATCAACAGCGATTCATAGTGAGTGTTAGTTGGTGCGGAGACAACAGAAAGACGCGTTGCGTTAGTGTTAGTTGTCCCCGCAACAAAAAAAACAGAGCCAACGCGTCGGGAGGAAAATGATCCGTCAATGCATCTCGAATTTTCAATTGACGAGGGACACAAAACAAACAGAAGAGGCCAGACAAAGGAACAACACCATCGCAATACTAAAAACAAGGACTAATCTCACAGATTGACGAGCCATTTATCGCATACAACATAAATCCACCGCGACAAACTCTATTCCCACTATCCACAGCCAGCCTCATCACCTCATCTCGCCCAGCATCTCATCTCACCCGTCCCCACCAAAACACAGCATGGATAACTATCAGAGAATAGAAAAGGTCGGAGAAGGTTTGATCACCAATCTTATATCGGCGACACACATGCTAACTGCTGTCAGGTACTTATGGTGTTGTCTACAAAGCCCGTGATCTCAGCCACAATGGCCGCATCGTCGCTCTCAAAAAGATCCGTCTCGAGACCGAAGACGAAGGCGTTCCCAGCACCGCCATTCGCGAGATTTCCGTCCTGAGAGAGCTTAACCACCCCAACGTCGTCAGCCTCCTGAATATTGTTCACGCCGACGGCCACAAGCTCTACCTCGTCATGGAATTTCTCGACCTTGATCTCAAAAAGTACATGGACTCGCTCCCTGTCACAGACGGCGGTCGCGGAAAGCCTCTTCCGACTGGAACTGCTACGACCGTGCGAAACTTGGGAATGAGCGAGAAGGTCGTGCAGAAGTTTATGCTGGATCTGGTTCAGGGCATTAAGTATTGTCACTCGCGTCGGATATTGCATCGCGACTTGAAGCCGCAGAACTTGCTCATTGATAAGGACGGAAACCTCAAGTTGGCTGATTTTGGTCTGGCGAGGGCGTTTGGTGTTCCGTTGAGAAGTTATACTCATGAGGTTGTCACGCTGTGGTATCGCGCGCCTGAGGTCTTGCTTGGTGGACGACAGTATTCGACCGGTGTTGATATGTGGTCTGTCGGAACCATCTTCGCTGAGATGTGCTCTCGAAAGCCCCTTTTCCCTGGCGACTCTGAGATTGATGAGATTTTCAAGATCTTCCGGTGAGTCGCCTTCCGCTTGGAATGCCGAGGACGAGTACTAATCTTCTCAGAACCCTCGGTACACCCGACGAGGATGCCTGGCCCGGTGTCACCACATACCCAGATTTCAAGCCTTCTTTCCCCAAGTGGCAGCGTGACTTTTCTGTTCCTCTTTGCCCGAACCTGGATGAGGCTGGCCTGGAACTATTGGACTACATGCTCATCTGCGATCCTGTAACCCGCATTTCGGCCAAGGCGGCACTAAACCATCCTTACTTTGACGAGATCCTGTGAGTAGGCCTAAATGACTTATCCGACATATCGCTGACATGAAATTACCTCAGGGAACGTAACTAATTCACTCATGTACTGGGGCTTGACGCGATGAGGAGTTGATGAACAGAACTTTGTAGAACACGACCAGGAAATGCATGAAAACGGGTTCATTGAGGATATGAGTAAGATAGGATGAACTTAATGAGTATCACATGAAGGAGGCAATTATTGATGATAGATAGCATGGGGAACGGAGGTAAAAATTGTAAACTGTATTTGTCTTTGCTACACTGTTCTTCCCTCTGTATCAATCGTCCCAACCCAGGCGTGATCGACTAACATTTGAGCACTTCCAGATGTCACTTTGCTAGGAGGATACAGATGGATAGGCTCATTAAACCAGATTTATGAAAACAGCATATGTTCAGTGAAATCAATATTCCCTATCGGGCTAGAAAGTAAAGAAGTATACTAAGAATTATATACAAAATACATACGACGGCAATACGTTAGACCTTGGCCTTGGTAGTAGCACCAATAGCAGCTCCAGAAGCCGGAATCAAGAACTCACTAGCCTTGACACGCCCATCAGTTCCACGAGCACCCTTGAGGGTGGATGCATCTGTGCTCTTGAAAGAGGCATCATTCCAGGTATCCTTGCTATCCCACGAGTTTCCAGACGCAGATACCTTGCTGTTCAAGCTAACCTGATCACCAGTGTTGCTGGCAGCAACGTTCTTGGTAACTTTTGACGAAGAGCTGCGAAGATTGAAGCCATTGTCACCGTTCTTCCAAGCAGTGTTACGGTCAAAGGTCAAAGAACCAGGGTTGCCATTATCGATGAAGCCCTTCTTGGCGTTCTGGAAGGCAATGCAGTTCTTGACGATATGGTTCGCGGGAGGGTTGTTGGTAATACCTAGCTTGAAGCCATTGCCATCGCCCTCGAAGGGCGTGAAACCCCAGCGGTTGAAACCATTACCCCAAGCGTAAACCTCCTCGAGGGTTATGGGCGAGCCGAACATGTACAAGTCAAGGCCATCATCGACATTGTCCCAGAGACGGGCATTGCGGAGGACGTTACCTTCGCCGCTGCCGTCCTTGCAGGCAAAGCCGTCGGCACTTTCACCGTTCTTGCGAGGGTCGCGGTTACGGTAGGAGTCAAGGTTTATGACTTGGTTGTTGGAGGAAGCGCCCTCGAGTTGAAAGCCGGTCTCATAGTTGTCATGAGTGGAGAGACCTTCGTAGTAGTTGTTGGAGGCGTCTCTGGCATAGATACCATATGGACCGTTGATGATTCTGCAACTTGTGAGTTTTTGAATCTCTGGGGTTCAAGTTGAGACTTACTCGAGATTATAAAAAGACCACCACTCAGCATTTTGGATATGGAAGACGCCACGCTCAGCATTTGGGAGTGACTCGCCAACAGCCTTTGGTGTACTGTATCACGTTAGACTTATCATACTCTTTGCCTTCAGTATCACTTACCCAGGCATGTTCTCTCCATCAATGATAACCTTCTCATTCTGATAAGGCTTCACAGTGATAGGACTCCCCTTCGCACCACTCGTCTTGACCTGGATATTCTTTGAAGGAGCATAAGTACCCTTCCTCAGATAAATGAAATCACCAGCCTTAGCAGCATCAATAGCAGACTGGATCGATCCATATGGTGCAGCAAGAGTACCAGAGCCGGTACCAGTAGGAGATACAAAGATATCCTTAGCGTTGGCACCAGCCAGGAAGGCTAGGACAATTGCGGGGGTAAGCTTAATAACAACCATATCTGCGAGATCCAATGACTAGAATGCTGTGACAGTTCTTCATTTTCGATGGATTTGTCCAGTGTTTTATGTATAAGAAACGCACTACATGTAATTTCCTAGATGGGGCCTACGGATCGGTCCACTCCGAAGGGGACGACGAGGTTGATGATGAGGGGTATTTCCACCAATAAGACGAAATTACCCCTTTCAGAAAATCGATGTTTCACTGGTGGACATCATCTCGGGAACGTTTCATAGGAATTATTTGGGGGCATCGGGAAAATTGGGGGATTCAAGGTCGTTCATTTACTCCTTTATGAAGTTAGTAAATTGACGATTCGGGGGGAGATAGACCGAAGCGGTGTGATCATATGTCCACAAGATTGCGTAGTCGTTTGATAGATCTTTCAAGTGTCTATATTTGTAACAGTATCTTGACCGACAGTCTATCGAAACTAATAGGAAATCATAAGTGTCGGTCCTCAGAGCAAGCAGGGGGGGCACTGACTTGTCATGAAAGGCCCGAACCATCATTAGTCTCAGGAGCATCCGAGCCGTTTACATTACAATTACTCCTGCCATTTGCATACCCATGCTATCCAGGTTTCTTTACGAGGTTTCTGTGGTCCTTCCTCGTTTGTCTCTATGTCCATATCCCCATCGCTCGGTGATACCTCGAAGCTCCCATTCCGATAGATGCCTCAACTTTGTGCCAGACTCAGGTTCCCTACTCAAAGATGGTCGAATCAGATGCTGTCAGAAGTTTGAAAGTTTGACAATAGACTTAAGAGTCGCGTATATAGCTTTAGGTTCTTCCTCAGTAGAAAGGGCATTCCACCAGAGTATGTCTTACGGCCCTCACCCAAGCAACATGGGGTTCAATTATAAAATGCATATTTCGTAATAGACATCAGGTTTAGTAACGCAGGAGACCTGGGTGCGTTTGTAAATGAAGTCGCGACTATACTAGCCCACTTCGGGTTCTGCACCGAAACCTCCGCGTTCATACGGGGACCAATGCTTTGAGGCTGAGAAGGTGTTACCGTCTTAGTAAGAATCGACGGGGTCCAGACAGTGATTGGCTTCAGCCTCGTGATTTTGCAACGTCATCATTACCAAACTTCATCCATTCTACTAAGCACTTGAGAATAGTGCCCAGCCTTGAGAGAAGTATAAGGACGCCTGTTCCGGAACTACTTGTCTGGAAAGTTACCTCTAAGTAGACAGTGGATATAGCTTAACGATACACGCAATTTACAGGCAAAATGGGTGAGTTGGCATACCCCTCATTTGATCTCACGTCTGACATGCCCAGCCACCGAAACCAATAACCAAGGCCTCAGCTACGGCGTCGGCAAGATAAACGCTAAAGGTGCTTTCACTGCCGAAATCAAGATTGCTCCCCGTGTCGGACTTGAAGATATCTGGCAAGGTCAATATGCCGGCGCTCAAGTGATGGGAAAGCGCCCAGGCATGTACATCAAGTACCTTCCTACGAAGTATCACCCCGTCAACGGTGATATGCTCACGGGAGGATGCTATCTCTTCGACACGGTCGAGAATGCCAAAGGCTTCGAGGACTGGACCACAAACGAATTCGAAGTGGGCGAGCCAAAGGCGACCTATTGGAAACAACCTTTGTTCAAGCACGTTGATACTTTTGTTTGGAACGTCATCGGTGCTCATAACTTCACTCCAGTTGAAGAGCATGGAATCGGTCGTTTCCAGCGTTGGACTTACCATCATGTCGGTGTTGAGGCCATCTTGAAGCAGCTGTATCCTGTTCTCAAAGATGCAGCTGAGAGAAGAGGAGCTGGCTCATTTTGGCTGCTGCACCGGCCAGAGGATAAGATGATCGCCGTTCATATGTCGTTCCCCAAGCCAGAAGATGGTGATCATGACACCATGCGCGAAGAGGTCGAGGATATTGCTCGTGAAGGTTCTGTGGCGGACGTATTTCCCGATGCTCTTGAGGCGGAAGTGCTGCTGGATAGAACGAGCATTTACTACGCTGTTTGGCAGCCTTTGGCGCAAGGAGATGTTGTCAAGGTGACGAGCCCCAACTTTCCGGATATTGCAAATGCATCGAATGGAGCAGCTTGAGTTCATGTCGGCTTCAAAATAGGAAGCGCAAGAAATTGACGAATGCTATCTATTTACCTCATACCCCATTCTCACAAATGAACCAAACTTTTATGCTTCCAGTCCGTAACCTAGCCCAGCAGTGCCCTTTTCACCTTCTCAACCTCCTCCGAAGTTCCACAAACCAATCCAGCCCTATCGTCACATCCCTTCAATGTAGTATCAAATACTCTCGCACCAGTCTCAGGATCAATGGCCTGACCACCTGCACACTCAACAACGAGCGCTACAGGGAGTAACTCGTAAAGCCTTCGCAGCTTAGCCTTGCTGGCAGAAGTTACTGGCGAGATGTATACGCCATGACCCTTGACCAAAGCGTGATATATATCAGGAATGAGACCTCCCGAATATCGTAGAGTGTACTTGTCAGTGATGAACTTTGTGACAAGGTTCATGTACTTCTCATTATCGGCGGCGGCTCGTAGGTTGGCAGGAGCGAAGTAGCGTGTTTTGAAGGGAGGCTCAGCGAGTCGAAGCTCAGGACGCGCCACGACGAAGTTTTGGGTATCGTTGAGGCTGACTTCGAAGCATAGGGGCTTGGATCCTGGGACTCGAACGGCGACGATGGCGAGGGTTCGTGGACCGAATACTCCAAGAACAGAGGCGATTTGCTTCTTTGTAGGTTGCCCAACTGCAGTCACGCCGTCCCAAACACCGATAATGGTACCCACAGACCAGTTGGGTCCAATGATAGAGCTTCCATCAAGAGGGTCGAAAGCGACAGTGTATTGCTCGACACTGCCATCGGCTTGCGTTATCTCTCCTGCGCGTGTTGGCTTCTCGACAGGGTCCTCTTCACTGCTAGCAGTTTTAATAGCAGCAGACTTAGCAATACTCTCACGAATAATGTTCTCGGCCAGAACATCAACGTTCAACTGCTCATCGCCAAAAGCATTCTCGGTCCCCACGATGGAAACGTCATATGATCCTCTCAACCCTTTGCCAATGTCTGCGATAGCGCTTAAAAGCTGAGGAATGACCGAGTCGCGCAATGAAGCTCTGTTCTCTTGGGGGAGAGCTGATTTGAGAAATGGCGTGAGCTCAAGCTCGGGTGCTTTTGTTGAAGTCATTTTTGCTGGATGTGATGTTGAAAATGTCAAGTTCAAAATGTTGATCTCGAAATTGAGGTTGCGTCATTCAAAATTGACGCAATTGAGCTGCTGTCATGGTCGAGCTTAACCAGATATAGTTTAGAGAGTCGTTATCGACGGCCCGATTAGCGTTGATAGCGGGCGATAAGAACGCCTCTGTATCTTGACATCACATCATGGCCATGGTGTTAAGCCATTTTGCCTTTGATGTGATTTCGGCCGCGGGAAAAGGTATTTGGAGTGAGATTCCTGCTGAATATGGACGTTAGAACTCATAATTCCCCATCTAACGTCAGATTCCTTCATGGATGCTCACTAGGTTCATGAAGTCAAAATCGAAACCCGTGGAGCCCAAAACCTTCCTCTACTGAGAGGCCACGTTGATGCGCCCTCGATCTTACAATACTCAAGTTTGTCATATGTTGTCTTATGGTTTAAATCAGGAGATATCGTTGGGGAGAAAGTTCGGGATGTAGATCAGGCGAGACCGAGTTCCCCGGGAAACCCGGCTGCCTGGTCTTATCGGGCCGCATGAATCTGGTTCAGAATATCGTATCACTATAACTCTCGTGACAATAAAAAAGAAGATGATCAAGATTGTAAGTATAACTGGATCACCTGATCAATCGGTGTTGAGAGAATCAATGAAGTCAGAGCGGGATGATCGATGAGTACATGCGGAACCGGGTCCGCAATACGCAATACGACAGAAGATGAGGTGTCACAAATCGATCGACATTGAACAAATCTTGATCCGATAACTCCTCAATTCTGAGATGATACCCTGGTTCCACGGAATATCCCACTGTCACCTTCCACGGAATCGCATTAGATTACCGATACGTACACGTTTCCTCGATATTCGGCGGCCGCGGAGTTCCATGTCCGTCAGATTATCAACTATCACAATTAGAATCAAACTGAACTTTACAATTTAGATTCGCTGGTAAATCGTCAGATATTTTATGCTGTATACCAGTATATTCATTAAGCTCTTACGATGACGCAACAGTCTCGCTGGCAACAACAGGTCCCTTCAGCAACACAGGGTTTCCGTCATAGAAGTTCTTGATATCGCCAAAGACATCAGCGGCCGCCTCGCTAGCAGCAGCCTTCTCAAACACCTCAAGGCTCTCCCACTCAAGAGCAGCCTGGATCTGGAAAGGCGCACCCTCCTGGAAGGTAAGAATCTTGTAGTTCTTGAGACCGTAGGAACCCCATTTGCTGCAGAGGCATTAGTAATTGCATTGAATTCTAGTGATATGTCAGATGGGGTTCCACTTACGATGCGACAAGAGGCATGTGCTTTGTGAGATAATAATCCAGGTCGAAAGAAGGACCGGAAGGATAGACAACGAGAACTTGAGCCATTTTGATATACAAAAAAGTGGTTTTGAGTGAAGCTTTGGCGATATTTGTTTCGGTGAAACGGCCTCGGCAGCTAAAATCGAGGGGTAGCAAGCATTTATATAACGGTACCGAGCGGGGGCGACAGCCCAGCTCCCCACCTTGGGAATTGGGCGAGTCGAACGGGTCAACGGAGCTATCCTCGGAGTGATGTGATTGATGGAGACCGATTACTCAGCTTGGGATTTGGTTTGAATGGTGTTTTGATTTCGAGAGGGTCCCGAGGTTGAGCGGTCAACAATTGCCTTGGCTATTTAACGATAATTGGCTAATGCAGCCACGACAGGTACTAGTGCGTGGCTCGATAAGCTTATCAAATTCTGGCCAGTGTGACATCAGTCCACAGGAACTTGACAAAAGGTTGCAATGGGAAGTTGAAATGAGATTTAAGTGGTCTATAATGCATCAACAGAGAATGAACTTCTTCTCTTCAGCCACGCCAGCTAGACCGGATTTGCCCTGGTTTGCAACAATGCCGATGCGACGGTATGTTGGGAGGCTGCCCTCCATCTCATCCGATGCATCCTCCACTACTCATGAACTCCTCCCGTTCCACGGTGTTATCATCAAATTGTCCCTCCCAACACCAAGGCATCGCTATCGGAAGGTCCAACCTTTCGCTTTCTAGTTCGAAATACGGAGGATTAGACCAGTTCTCCGGGGCGATCCGTAGGGAAAGTTGCCGGAGGTGTCCTTTCAAGGTGACGGTTGAAGACTGAATGTCTGAAACATATGGCAAGCCTTTCCAGGAAACATCGCAGGCCAACACCGTGATGTTATCATCTGTAGCGTTCAAGTCCTCCGGTGAGGATACCTGAAGAAAGTCTCAAGTAGCATATGCATTACAGGATACCCATGACCAAGATGGAACACCAGCAAGCCCGGCTGATTTGTTAGGCCTAAAACGCATCCAGAGAAGATCATTTATGAATGCTTCTTTCTATGAGCCAAGCAGTGGTGTATGTCTTGATATTTGCTGTGATAAGATGAAATCCCTGCTATTGCCACAATCCTATCTCTAAGAAAAGTAAAGTCTCTCTTCAAATAAATTGAAACCCAATAATACCAGCTTCGCTTCTCGTTCGTATAAGGTTCGTCAGAGGCATCACATAACACGTCCATTGGGTGAGAAATTTCACCGGACTGTGTCTTGAAGAAGCCATTGCAGTGCCAGTAGACTTCTGATTTCAGGCAATGCAGAGTTCGACATGAAAGGATTTCTTCTTGTACAACCCAGTCTCTAGTGCTCAGATGGCTTTGCTTCTGCTTCATAATTGGGACTTCGGTCTCAAATCGTATACAAAAGCTTCGTGAAGTATCCTCAGATTCAGGACTCACATTCTTGCATTGGAGGAGAAGAAATTCCGATCGTATCCGTATGCATATAAGTCATTCCCCATTCTTGAAACGCTATAAGAGTCTCGAGAACAGTCCAGAAAATGCCATTAGTCGTACTCGTCTTTGCAATATGTAGCTGAATCGGTGGGTTCAACAGTGGCTCATATTCTCCCAATCTTCTTTCTGCTCTATTGTACTCTTCCGATAGTACTAAGTCCCATATACCTGAACACAGAGAACATGTCTATTTACTGAGCTCCGAAGTTGGTCAGCATCTGGATGCCATTCGACCTGTTATTTTCCAACTCTGGCTTCTTTGCTGGACTCTATAATCTGCTTGAAAACACCCTGACAAGGTTGACAAGGTATCTGCGTTCTTTGAATCATTTTTTTCCAACCCACTTTCACTGAGGTGCTTATGTGTCCACTAAGAATCAGGTGGCGTTTCGCTCAAGTGCCCTGTAGCAGGGCTCTAAATCGCCAAGACACTTCAATTCAACAAGGCTATAAAGGCGCCCAAACATGGCACAATTGATTGAATGGCGCATGTGACGACCATTCCTCTTCTAAACCTTATAGCCTTCTTCAACCAATCCTACCTGCAAGCCACAAAAAGCCCGTTCTGCCTTGTTTGCCCCGCACCTTCTCTTTATCGGATAGATCAACGAGGATCGGGTCATCTTAGGTCTCAATAGCAATCAGCCTAATGGTGACACAGCCACTTGCAAGACGCCAGTGAGGCATCAACACCGAATTGCGGTAGTACGACCACTAAGATGGTAGTGGGAGGTAACCAGGAAGAGGCCTCCACGTTCGGATCCCCCACCTGTGAGATTTAGTTTAATAGGGCTGAACAGGTCCAAGACTTTCCGCGCATCAGCATCAACTTTTTAACATCGCTTAATTGAAGCTTAACAGTCTATTCACTACCTAGATGTCGCAGCAACCTCCTTATTGGCAAGGTTCCCAGGGCGGCGCGCCCCCTCAGCCGGGCTATGCGGGGCAGCAACAGCCTGGCCAGGGCTACTACCCGCCGCCTCCAGGCCAACAACCGCCTTACGGTTACCAGCAGCAAGGCCCACCTGGAGGACAGCCAAACCAGCCATATCCTCCTGCGGGGCAGCAGTACCCTCCTCCGGGTCAGCAAGGTCAATATCAGCAGCATTCACAAGGCTATCCACAGCAGCCTCCTTACGGCCAGCAACCACCAGGACACCAAGCGCCTTATGGGCAACAGCCTCCTCCGGCTCCCTATGGACAGGGACAGTACCCGCCCCAGCAATACGGCGGTCCTCAGCAAGGCCAGCCTCCATACCCTGGTCAGCAACAGCAACAGCCACCTTACCCCGGCCAACAGTGGCAACAGCAGCCTGGACAGCAGCAATATGGTGGGCCACCTGTCAATGTTCCTCCAACGCCAGCATCACCAGGTTATGACCCAGCCCAAAAAGCTTGGGTCAAGCCTGTAGACACAGCAGCCGACGTGGAGGCTCTTCGCAAGGCCATGAAGGGAATGGGCTGCGACGAAAAGGCCCTGATTCGCGTTCTCGTCAGCCCGAAATACGCTGATCCATGGACTATGGCCCAACTGGTCCGCGATTACAACAGTCGTTTCATGCGCGATCTCGCAAAGGACATTGAGAGTGAGACTCGCGGCGATTTTGAGACTTGTCTCCTCGCTCTGATCCGCGGGCCATTGGAGAACGACGTCTACAATCTGTCAAAGGCTCTCAACCGCGCAGGTACTGACGAAGATGCCTTGAACGACGTTCTTATCTGCCGCTCAAACGCAGACATCCGTGCCATTACCGCTGAGTACAAGCGCTTCCGAGGCAAGGAACTTCTTGTCGATATCAAGGAAGACGTCGACGACACACTCTACCGCCTCTACAGCATGGTTCTTGCCGCCAGGCGAGCGGAAGACAATGCCCCGGTCATTCCTCAGGAAATTGACCACAAGGTTACAGAGCTGCAGAGGGCCACTGAGGGAACCATTGGTGCCAACGCTGTTTCAGTAGCACAGATCTTCACCAGCAGCAACGACGCACAAATCCGTGCCATCAACGACGCATATCAGCACAAATATCACCGCAGCCTTGAAAGTGTCATCGAGAAGGAGTTCCGCGGTGACATGGAAGATGTGCTACTTCGAATACTCTACCACGCACAGGATCGAGCTCGATCTGATGCAGGCAGACTCAGTAGACCTCTGAACAAGTCGATGCGAAAGGATCGTCTCTTCATCAACAGGCTCATAAGTCTCTACTGGGATCAGGGCCGTTTATATCAGACGAAGCAGGCGTACAAACCTGTGACTGGCTCAACGCTGAGTGGGAATATCAAGTCGGTTCTGAGCGGTGATTACAAGGACTTTGCTTTGGCATTGATCGGCGAGAAATAGTTATAATGAAGCAATTGAAACCTCGTCCAGGGGAATCAGTTTTCGATATGGATTTGGAGATTAAATAAAGTCAGCAGTGTTTTGCTTCATGCAATAATATGGACTACTCTCACCTGCTTCGATCACTGATCATGAATTGCTATGTATTAATAGTGAAATTCTGCTGCGGCTGAAATGTGCAATTGCGACCCCCTCCACCAACCAGTGAAGCACCAGGTGAAAGACACGTATCCATATTCATCAATAATGAGACTAGGGGTGTCATTTCCGTGTCAACTGTTATAGTATATTCATCTCTTGCTCTGGCAGTACCACTCTGGAGAGTCTGTGAGCAAATTCAACTACTGATGCGGTACGGTAAATCAGCAGTTCTTGGTCTCCTTTCGGCCTTTAGCTTGCTATTGGCTGTCTCGTTCTAAATTACACCGAGATATCTTTATCTGCTTGGTGGGATAATTTGGTCGTGGGAGCTGACAGTCCATGGTGATCTGACAGTTTGGTGGCATGATGCATCAAAGGTTGCACATTAGGTACAGATAAACACCTTTAAAGACGCCACAAATCACCACTGGCAAATAGAAAATGAGGAATCTCAACAGATGTGCTGACGAGAGATCATTTGCACTTTCGGTTACATGAGAGCCTACTTGGTAACACTATGAATAAATCAGGCTGGCGGTTAATGCTTGTGTACTTAATGCCCGCCTGAAGCCTACTCGTTCAGTAATTATCTCCCTGTCTATCTACTTTCTCCCAAATTATCGGCTCTTACTAGGTTGAACATTTGAGGTTATCTACACAATGCACAACCCGTACTCGCAAGTGTGCGCTATCCCGCAGTGCAACAGACCTCGTAAACACTTCACCACGAAGATTTCGCCCTGGTGTCAATATCGTCAGTCATCCTGTCACCAGTTCTATTTTGTTACTTTGCCCATATCCAAGTGCCCTGGCTGACAATTGGGATTGCTCGAAAACATAGACGTTTGCCCGATGTGCACAAGTCGGTCAAAGCGAGCAGCATACAGGGCCTGCTTTGTTTGCAATCCACCACCGCGCGATGATGACTGCGACTGCTGCATCGTCATGTAGAAACAACATCTATACGAAGCGAAGGAGCATGGGGTGTAGGAGGAGATGCTTTTTGATGCAATTTGATGCACATCTATGTTTTACAGGGCGTACTCGGCCGTTGCATCAGGGCACTGCCCCCTGCAGAGGCTGCGGTGGATTGACATGGGCTCACGGTCAGGAATTCTTGTCAAGTTGTTAGTAAGAAATTCAAATTCATGAATTGAAACAGAACGAATGCATGAAGAGAAAGAGAGAAGAGAAAACGTGCTATTTATAGATGATCAGGCTCTGGCTGCTCTTCTGAAGCTCTTCCCTATTGGCGCAAATTCCTGCAGCAGCTACACCCTCATTCAGAAGACTGTTGGTTCTGAACCAACATAGCTTCTCGACACCGACTAAATCCTTCAAACATGCAGTTCTTGGGATAAACATCTCAGTCGAAAAAACTCCGATTTTAATGCTATAAACTCGAGAGGTGAGGCGTTCAAAGAGCCTATGTCGCAGGAATACCTAGAATTATTCATTTCGATGAGTCTTTTTGTCGTGAGGCTTAGAGGCCAGCTTCAGAGGCTTAGGGGTTTCTGGATAGCGCTTAATGTTTATATACTTCTCTCTTCAGGTTTCGACTTGGCCGGGGTGTTCAGCCGAGGCAGACTCGACCATAAAATGAGGCAGAGGCCTCTTGTCATGAAAGTGTATTTCTATTCCTTTTGTTCTCTTTTCTTTTCGAGTATATACCAGGAACTCGCCTCCAAACTGAGCTTTCATTACCCAGATTCATATTATTCTTCAACATTTATTCATAGCCATGAACAAACAGAAGATCGGCGACATTCCAAAGATAACCCCTCTTCAAACCTCGTTGGGTTTCCCACGGTCCGATCCTGCGAGCCGATTCTTCGTACGGACTTATAAGAAGTTCATAAAAGACTACAAGACGCGTGATGGTGTGCCTGGAGTTTCTCTGACCAAGTGGAGCGATGTGAGACAGAGAGTCGAACTTGAGATCATGGCCAAGAGATTCGCGGTAGTAGACGGTCGAGGACAACAATTCTGGCCAGCAAGTGAGGGCTCTGAGCCTGGTGATTCACTGACCTGGGGAAGAAATGGCGAAGAGTAAAACTCACGACTTATGATCTGTTGCAAAAAAAAAAAAAGTTGCTTACCTTTCCACAGAATTGTCAAACTGCTCGCGCAACTGTTCTTCCGTCACAACCAGCAAGAACACCAAAAGGGTTTGAGCTCCCCTACCAAGAAGAAACAAGCAATTCGCCACGAAAGACAGAGATCGCAAACACTTGAACAAGGGTACTGCAAACCTTCCAAACTACACTACATGTTTGGCTAACATGTTCAATACCAGTAATGCGGGATCAGCTTCAGCTCCAAGTGAGGAGATGGATATAGACCCATGGCTAGAAGATACTTCGGGCGACGATACCAGCCTTCCAGATGTAGGCCACTTTCGTTTACAGCCGAGAGGATCAGATGCCCAGGTAGGTGGCCTTCTCGGTCTTAGCACTATACCCATATATGTACATGATGCCTGGGAAATCATCAACTGACTGTACTAGACTTCTGCGGCGGGCAGTACAAGCAATAGCACGCCACCACCTCCAGGCACGACAGCTGCAACAAACCAAGTAAATGAGAGTTCAAGCTCTTCTGAGCCAGTTGCACCTGTCGCAGAGATGACTGGACGTCAAGAATACGCCACCGCAACAAGCACAATTACTCAAGCTGTAGAAGCTATTACTGAGAGATACACTTCATCGGGTCGTAGCTGTCGACCAGTTCAACGTCTTAACTTTGTTGAAACGCCAACCTTTGATACGGAGGATGATACTCAATCCTTGTCACCACCTCCAAGTCGACAAAGCGATCCAGGATCCCGCCTCAGCCCAGAGCTTGGGACAGAGACTGAGCCTCCTAGAGCTTCTCCTGGCGGAACCCCGCAGAATCCTCGCGCAGCTTCAGAACCGATGTCCTTCGACAAGACCCAACTGTGTACTGAAGACATAACTCCTGTACTAGAGGCAAATCAAGCCACTAGAGCTATGCCTCCACCTCCTCTCCCCCAAATTACACGACCAACACCAGAAGTTGTTGCGAGAAGGCCAAGGCATAGCATCAAGTACAGTGTCGAAAGGTCCCCTGGCAACTTCAGAATATGGGAGCATTATGGCACATTCGGTCGCATGCCAATGTCGGAGTTTCAAGCCATACACGGCTTCAACGACATTGAAGGTGTTCAGTTCATTGTTAAGCGCCGAGGAATGAGTTGGGATGACAAGGTGCCTGAGAATGATGAGGTTGCGTTTCAAGATATGAAGGTTCGCTTTCTTGATCTGATTAAAGATGACCTGGAAGGAATTGGCATCGAAAGAGACTTCGTACCCTATGATATCTGGATCATTCCAATCAGGAACTCGGAAAATGATGAGGGCTTTTATCGGGAGCAAACAATTGCTCTATAGAGTATAGTTTTGACAGATGTATGTTGGTCGACGGGGTCGACCATTTAACGGGAGACATATCTTCTGAATGGGGTATTCTTGATGATATTATGATTTCATAGCGCAGCACAGTCCTTCTATCAGTTTTAACGAAATGACGGGTCAATGCAAATTTATTCTGAAACCCGTCGTGCCGTGAGTAAAAAAAGCTGACAGCGTCTTCTTTCCTCCTGTCTCGATGATACAGCCTCCTCAAAGTTCACCCTTCTTGACCAACTCACGAATAGTATTGATAGATCCTTCTACTGCCATCCTGGCCATCTGCATGGCCGTGTCAGTCATCGTGTATCTAAAATCATGAGTCAAAAGACTCACCTTGGAATACTTTTCGCGCAATTCTTTAGCCCGTTCGCTGCCCGCCTCGACTTCTGGATGTCGCCATTTGAAAGCGTATGTCAGCACCAGATTACCATCTGCATCATAGCTAACGATATTGAAGATGTTACTTCCGTCTGGTTGGTGGAAATCGACCCGACTTGGCGCAAATTCGTAAACTACCTCCTTGACAATGGTGTCATGATCGCCTCGCGCGTCTTTGTCAAATGTAACTTGTCGGACGACTTTTGTGCCTGTTTCTATCTCTTCTTCGCTGAGGACCTCGCACTCAAGAATGGGAGCCACGAATTCGTGGGCTTTCCGGACTTTGCGCTGGAGGCCATTCCAAACTTGGGCCTCCGACAGGATGGGAGAAACACCGCTTGGGTTGATGGGAGCGCTGAAGGCCAGATTTATGACGACCATCTTGAAAATTGTTCTGCAAGACTTGGGTCTAGCTTATGGAATAAATTTCTGGTGGTAGGGTTTGATGCTGACGTTCGAATAATCACGGCTCGATGGGCATAAATCACGCCTCCACTTTTGTATCAACTATCATAGACTTGGGTGACGTAACATTTCGCTTATTAACGCTTTTCTTCAACTAATAAATAGAATGGTATACCAGGATAAGATAAGCCATGCTCAGGCTCCTATCTACTACTGCTTTTCAAATTCATCAATCTTTTCCTCGTTCACTGCTTTTCCTTGGATCTCCTCTGTGATATCCGATCCTCCCATTCCAAACATTCCCTTGAAGACACGAATAAGACTTTGTCGACCTTCCCAGAGAGGGAACAGACCAACGGCGATGGAACTACAGAACAGCCAGATGATACCAACAGTAACCCAACCAGTGAAGAAGGGCTTAGAAAAGACATAGGATGTTCCGTACATGGGCATGGGCCAGAGGATGAGGAAAGCAATTGTCATGCAGACAGTCATTGTCTTGGCGATCTTGGAAGCCTTGTTGAGCTTGGCCATATCCTCCTCGGGGGCAACAGCAAAGCTGGTCACAACGGCGGTTTCCGAATCGCCATTGGAGTCGCTGGTGTCGTCAGCTTGCTTGATGGCAGCCATGGAAGCCCAGTCATAACTGTCGGAACCGAAACCAAATGTGAAGAGCGGCACAAAGATCAGAGGACTCAAGAGAGCAACAACGTTGCCTGCAAGCATAGGGTTGTTGGAACCGAGGTTGTCAACGCTGAGAACGCCATCGAACTCCTTGGCACAAGTGACGGTCCAAGCGATGAGAGCGCAGAAAAGACCGAGGATGGGGGAGAGCGCGGCAGCAATCCAGTTCTGGCGCTTCCAGAGAAGAGTCAGAGTAGCGGGGATGACAGCAGCGGAAATCATGACACCCATCCAGAGATATAGCCAGCCCATGCTGATACCAGCGTAGTGAAGACCGACACTGAAACTGGCCATGATGACTCCGTAGAGACAGACAGTCGTGTGTGAGACGCCAATAAGTCGGTTGCCGGAAGCCTGGGGGTTGATGTAGGTTCTAGAGAAGCGTTAGCGTAGTATACAAGGTTTGGGAAACGAGGACCTTACTGGTAAACATCATAGGTGAAAATGGAGGAAACAGCGATGAGCTGAGCAGAGGTCGCAGAAGTGACCGCCATGAAGATCATGATCAAAGTGCAGATAGCACCAGTCTTGCCCAACAGGCCAACCGCAGCGTATGGCAGAACAAGACCAGCCGAGACATCAGCAGGGTCCATGCGGTTGGGGTACGTAGGGAACGCGGGGTTGGTCTCTAGGGCCAGAGCACTGAGACCCATGGTAGTCGCACAGAGCCAAGGAATGGCGAACCATGAAAGACCACCGATAATGTACCCAGGAAGCGCTGCGACGGGGTGAGCAGCGATAGCCTTGTTGTAGTAACCGTTATCCATGAAGACAGTACCGAAGTTGCCGACAATGTTGATGACGAAGAAGATGATACCCTCGCGAGATCGCATGGTGAGATATGAGCCCTCGGCGTTACCGTCAACGGGATGCGAGGCAGCGGCTTTGGTGAGTGCATCGTAAACTTGGCCGGGTGATCCTAGTTCGGTACCGGTAGCGTAGGCAGTGAGCGCGAAAATGAGGATGATGACGAGAATAATGACGGTGTGAACATAATCTGTTAAGAAAGTGGCCTTGATACTGAAAGACGAGTTAGACGCTTTCCTTTTCGCCAGCGGCTGAATTAGCTTACCCTCCAAACATGGTGTACAGAACAACACCCAATGGCAGCAAGAAACATGCCGCAGCGGTATGCATGCCGGTGAGAGAAGTGACTACAGCAGAGCCACCAGTCAACAGCATAGCAGTGACAAGAATGTTGGTGAAAAGGCCGAAGCAAATGTAGACGCAGTGAGTAATGCGACCATATCGGGCCCTAATAACCTCGAGGAAGGTATGCGCATTGGGCGCCCTTCTCTTCAACTCAATGGCAATAGTTGCGAAGAGAATGATCTGAACAGTGGCACCAGAAGCATACTTTGCGATCGTTAGTCACAGTTCACGATTCACAAACAGTCGACTTACCCAGAATGGTCCAGAAACACCATATCGGTACGCAACACCAGATGATTGAAGCAAAGTAGCAGCCCAAGTCCAACTGGAAACAACAGCTGAAGCAACAAGACCAGACTTGACCGTTCGGCCAGCCGTGTTGAACATTTCCGAAGTTTGCTTCTCATGGTTATACCGTTTCAAGACCCATGTTGTGAAGATCATGCCCAGGGCAAAGAGAAAGCCCAGACCAACAACGATGCCATAGCCATAGGCCTGGCTCAGAGGGGGCTCGACTGTGCCGGATGAAGGACCGCCACCACCAGCCATTGTGATAAATTTGCAGTAAAGTTGGTGTTTGGAATTCAAGATCCTATCACGAGAGCATTTGCCACAACTATTTTCATTGAGATCTTCATCATTGTTATATACATCCAAACAATACAGCCGTTTTAGAAAACCCAAGATAATGAACCGTTCAAGTGCCGGCGGGCCTCTCAAGATAAGCAATTCTCGGGTCGAGCTGCACGATAAGAAATTCCCCATGGGGGCAATGATAAGAACGCACGGACATAATTGGCCAAGAACCCCAGTTTGAGCTGCGCCCTTATCAGTTCAAACATTGCAGCGAGGGAATAAGAACCGGTCGATCACTGGCCGGCGGCCAAGCGACTTGCAGGGCGGTATCGTGATAAGAAAAACAGTGGCCGGTACAGGGCATTATTCATTAATTGACACATCAGTGATCGATGCAACACTGTATCAGCTGCTGTTGCACCGCGGAGGTGTAGCACCTGAGCCAAGCCCTTTTCGAGTCTGGAACCTGAGAAATTCAGCCTTAATGGAATGTGTACCTCGTCTTTAGAAATATTCGCATTGAGATAAGATTTTTGAATGTTTGGACATGTGTTCAATTATTAAAGTATGCAGGATTGGTTCATATGCGAGCAATTAAAGTGCTTACCCCACGAAAGCTACGGGTGCAGGGATCCGAGTTATCGTCCCGAAAAACCAACGTCAAAGATTGTGATAATCGCAAACCTTTCGCAATCTTCCTGCTGGGTTCCTCTTCCAAAATTGTGAGCTCAGCACATCTCATTTGTAGGTTCTAAAATATTTCGGTCAAGATAAGAATAATTTGCCTTAAAATCTCTATTCGACGACGTTATCTTGCATGTAGGGCCCAGCCACCCAATTTTTGAGTCACTTGTATGCCTTCTATCCTTCAACCCGTTTAATAGGCTTCTTACCGTCCATTCCTGATACATTGCTATAGGGCAGAATGTTGTTGGCCTGCATAAACCCCCATTTGAAGGAGCCAGAGGTATTGTTTCCCCATATGTTGTTAAGCGATAGTGTATTCGACGAAACAATACCGCTGGTTGGTCGAAGTGGTAAACCAGATACGGGCCCTTGCGCCATCAAGTTTGTGTGGGTTTGAGTATGATTGAAGGCAAATGGATTGATGTTGTTGGTTGCAACCTGCACGTTGCTCGCAACAACAGGCTGGGGATGGAGCTCGGCTTCCAATACTTTCTTCAACTCGCAATACAAGGCTTGGTCGAGCTCAGCCTCGAGTTTGTGGTACAAAGGCCGCTGAAAAGAGTAAGACTCTGTCGATAGCTTTCCGTGAGGTTGTAGACGTAGGAGACGGCATCCAGTTGGAAACTCGATCGAGTAACGGACAGAAAATGCGATGAACTTGAAGTCCTTGGCTGAGGTGGGATACTTTCATGTCTGTTTTTTCTGGGTAGTATTTGCCTCCGGTTTCCTTATCCCGCATGATACTCTTTTGACCTGGATTGCGAATAACCTCAAGGATGGCTGAAAAGTCGTCATTCTCTGTCAGGCGCGTCTCGTACCAAATCAGACTTTGCCAGGCTTTTTCGAACCTGATATAAGGTCAGCTGTTCCTGAGCGGCATAGACCACCAAGTAAAAGACTTATTGCAATTGGAAAACTAACCTGGTCATCTGAGAATTAGTCTCGGAGGTTCCAAGGATCAAATTCTCCGGAATGTCGCTTGATTCATATTGAGCCGTATTTATTCTACCGGATATCGGAAGATCAAGGAGGCTACTCTATGGTTGACACTTGACGAGGTGGTGACAGTGCGAGTAAGCCTAGCTGGTGGTTCATTTGTATATCTTGTGCTATAGGCTCCCCGGTTTAATTCTCGCCCAGGTACTTACTTATTCGCTCCTTTACTTATGGAAGCCATAATGCCATTATTTGCGCACTGTCTGACTTCTCTCTCTCTCTCATTTTTAAAGAGCAATATCTTTTATCTTTTCTACATATTTGCGCTTTTTACGCACTATTGAGTATATACCGATTTATCTGAAAGAGCCGCGTGCATATTTTGAAGATAGAGGATTCACTGAAAACCTCAAGGCAGTATATTGCGCGGTGCCAGCGGGATAGAAACACCAGCAGCTTTTTTCTACCTTGTGATCCAGTTTGTCTAGGATAATAGGACAATGGCAAACAGGTAATGTCGAAAGGAAATTGAACCCTTCCTGAACCATGGCAAGATTTGGTAGACCATTCAGTAACTGATTTCTGTCCTCCTGACATCTCAGACGACTCGGTGGCAATTCAATCCTGATTATGCGTACTTTATGAGCCTTCCAGTTCAAGCTTCAGGTGACAGCATTGGCACGCATCAGACGGATCTGCAACTGCCGTCATAAGACCTCCTCCACGTACCTGGAATTCCCCTGCGTCAAGACTTTTTAGACCAACGGCTTCAGCTCTTCCGTCTTGGGTAAGGCTGGCGAGTTTATGCTGGCCAAGGTTTGGGTGGCATTCCTTATTGGTGGGCATGGTGGGTTACACATTGCAAGAACAGCAATGTATTGGATTGTCTCACATATGTGAGTGACGAACGCGCAACTCTCTTTGGTCTGCTTTTAAGGTTAGAAATGTCACATCGCGCCCGTTATTTGGTCGTTGAGATTTTGAAACGCTTGTAGACTAGGCCGAGTTTGTGGATGACGCGGTGCTTGGAATGCAGATGTTCCGGGAACGGCCAAAACCCATCACCGAATTCAGCTGACACCTCCATTTTGCATCCATTGAATACCCGTCAAATGAACAGGAACTCAGATCAAGATGATATTATCCGTGGAATGTTCAGGCCAATGAAGTGATGATTTCATGAGCTTCAGCTCTTCATGTCCCTGCGGATTATGCTCCGCTGCTGGGTCAAACTCTAACAATGCGATGATCTACCTCAATCTTCGCGGGAGAAAGGTACCGGGGGACAATAGGAAACAATTGAATTGTCTCTCCCTTGCTTTGTTTGCCGGAAAATATCATTTATTGAATGCGTGAACAACGGATTGTAAGAACCGCTAGTCGCAAACATCTGAGACATCACGATCTTGATCCAACATAACTACCGAGGGGCCAGACCACTAAAATGCATAACTACCAAGCGTCAAAAACAGAACAATGGCGACTCCAAGTTACCTCCGTGAAAACCAGGAGAGAAAATTAACTTTTGCCCCTGGGTACTTAAAGTTAAGCTTGGCATCCTAAGTAAGGGTCTTCAGGGTCGCCGATCTCACGGATTGTGATCTATCCGCAACTCAGTCCCATCCACGCCACTCATCGACGTCAGAGAAGTTCCCATGTTCAGATGACTGGATCATCATAGAAGAAGCTTTTTGAACTTTATATAAGGACTAAGAATCAGGCATTCTTGAAACATATTTCCAACTATCACGCCACAGAAACAACTCGAACTTGCAATAACAATCTTCAACTAAGAGACAAAATGCATTTATCTACTCTTTACATCCACTCTTCTCTTCTTCTTGCTTCATCGTTGTTCTCAACGGTGATTGCAGCACCCTCCAACAACCTACTGGACGCTGACATCTCTGTCGATGGCTTTGGCCTTCCCGATGAGAGCGGTGACAATGACGGTGTTTCCGCCAAAGCCAAAGTCAGCGCCGAGAATGACTACAAGGTCCCTAATGGCTACAACAAGCCTCGTGTCCTAGAAGCCAACATCGACGTCACTAGACTGGGCGTCGATCCCATCATCTACTATCCCGACAACGATGATGAGGATACAGACGTTGACGATACTGATGAGGAGAAGCGTAGCATCTTTGCACGACTCTTCACCAGGGCCTTGACTTCTGATAAGAAGGAGGCTCTGCGTCGTCACAATGTTGCTCGATCCAAGGTCAAGGTCAAGGCCATCCAGTGGGATTCCAAACTTGAGTCAGCTGCTACAGCTTATGCAAAGAAGTTGGCCAAGGCCGGTAAGATGCAACACTCTGCAGGAAAAGATCGTCCCAACCAGGGCGAGAACCTTGCGTATGCTTGGGCAAGCAATGGATTCAAGAACCCTATCACTGCTGGTACTCAGGGCTGGTATGTTAACTCTCTCTTGACTCAATACACAACTGACCAAGGGTATTAGGCTGAACGAGAAGAAGCACTACAAGGGAGAGACTATCCCCAAGGGTAATTTCTCTGACTATGGCCACTACAGTAAGCTTACTGCTCCGTCTCATTTCACTATACATCACTAACTGTTCGTCAGCTCAATGTGTCTGGAAGAGTTCAACAAAGATCGGTATTGGTGCCGCCAAGGACTCCAAGGGCGCTTGGTACACTGTGGCTCGATACTCTGGTCCCGGCAATGTCGTCGGTCAGAAGCCGTACTAAAGAACAAAAGAATAAAGTAAAAAGAGATTGCAGAACAGAATAGCTGCCTGGGGCAGTTGAGAAGGGACCAGATGGACGTTTCTCAAGAGCGCTGACCTGATACCTTCTTTGATTCATGCCATTTCGTGGAAAGTGGCTATATGTATTACTACTAGAATACCTCACATTCGCTTACGTGTCACGAATCATGTTAAATAAATCTTTTTGTTATAAAAACAGCTTTGTCCGCTCTTTCGCATGTCAGCGTGAATGAATTGGGCTCTCATATATCACCAACAAACTGACGTCTCTACTTCCTTATGCCACAGTCCAAGTACAGGTGTATCGTAACATGCTTCCATAAAGCTAATAAAGGTTGATGTGCTTGATTTTAGCTAATATCTTGAGGGCCTAATATACGGTAATTGATCTGGAGTCCGTTGAAGGCGCGGGGTCTGATAATGATTGTGACATCCGTTATCGGGATCACGCAAGAATCTCAACAAGTAACAAGTCGATTTAGATCCTGCTATTGCCGAAGACGTGATTATTCGTATATTAAGTGGTATCAAAGATACGAAGGCGTGATTGGACTTGCGGGGTTTCGTTAACATAAATATCGAAGCAATTCAGACCTGGACAGGGTTTGCAAAATGGCATGAATGCGAAGCCCAGCTAACAATCTTTGCCATTCCTCCGCCTCCTAAGTATTTACAAAATACTGTGTAATTTTTAACAGAGCTATTTCTTTTGTAGCTAGTATGGCGTCCAATCCAGCTACGAACGGGAGTGCTCCCGACAACAGCAACAATGACCTCAAGAAGAAAATCATCATCAATGCCTTTGACATGTCAACTATTGGGCACTTATCGCCAGGTCAATGGAAGGTCAAGATCGCTATACTCATCACAATGAATCGAGGCTGACTTCACACAGAATCCAGTAGACAAGTCGGCAACAAAACGCGATCTGCAGTACTGGATCGACTTAGCCAAATTGCTTGAGAAGGGAGGTATCAATGCACTCTTCCTGGCAGATACCTACGGCGGATATGACACTTATGAAGGAAAGCTGGACAATTGCATTCGTCGCGCCGCTCAATGGCCTATGACAGATCCAACTATCCCCATCAGTGCCATGGCAGCTGTGACGAAGAACCTGTCTTTTGCCATCACTGCTTCAACATCTTTTGAACCACCTTTTCTCCTGGCAAAGCGCTTCTCCTCATTGGACCACTTCACCAGAGGAAGAATTGGTAAGTATTAGGTGGCAAAACAGCACGCATGGGGGGCTAACATAATTTGAAAGGCTGGAACATTGTCACAAGTTGGAAGAAAGCGGCTTTCAAAGCTATTGGTCTGGACAGTCCTATTGCACATGACGAGAGATACGAGCAAGCCGACGAGTACCTGCGTGTCCTATATAAGTATGTCGCCTTTACTATCTCCATGCGACTTGACACTGACCTCAAGGCAGACTCTGGGAAGGCTCTTGGGCAGACGATGCCATCTCCCCTGATCCAGAGAACGACAGCTATGCGGACCCTGACAAGATCCGAACCATCCACCATCACGGCAAGTTCTTTGACTTGGACACTCGCCATATTGTTGACCCTTCGCCTCAACGTACGCCATTCTTGTTCCAAGCTGGTACCTCACCAGCAGGCCAGACATTTGCGGCAACTCATGCAGAAGGCATCTTCGTGTCTTCCCACTCACCAAAACTTCTCAAACCCAAGATTCAAGCAATTCGGAAACAGGCTGCTGAACTTGGCCGAGATCCTCAGTCACTCAAGTTCTTTGCGACTTTCACGCCCATCGTTGGTCGCACTGATGAAGAAGCGCAGGAGAAACTCAAGGAACTACAGAAGTATGCCTCGACTATTGGCGGTCTAGTTCTCGTCAGCGGATGGACTGGCATCGATTTGTCTAAGATCCCACTTGACCAGGAACTCACCTCTGCAGACTCTCTAGAGCAGCACAAGGTACAAAGTCTTCTCGATGCATTCACTGTAACCAGTGAGCATGTCCCGAAGTGGACACCAAGAGTCATTGCTGAGAAGGCCGGCATCGGTGGACTCGGCCCAGTTTCTGTTGGAAGCCCACAGACTGTCGCTGACGAGATGGAGCGTTGGATCAAGGAGGGAGATTTGGATGGATTTAATGTTGGTTATGTGACCACGCCTGGGACTTTCGAGGATCTGGTCGAGCTATTGGTGCCCGAGCTCCGAAAAAGGGGTTTATATCATGAGATACCTAGTGAAGGGGGCCATACTCTGCGAGAGAATGTCTACGGGATGGGTCAGTCTGGGCTTCGGGATGATCACACTGGATCAAAGTACAAGTATGATGTGTTCAAGGAAGACTAGTCTACAGTCTATGGCATATAGGGCCAGTCATTCTGGTAATGTCTTAGATCAACGAAAGCATGCGTTTTGCTGCAAATGCGATCTCCACCTTGACCGCGTTCCATACGGCAAAACACAAGCCTGCCACAAATGGAAAGAGGACAATCTACCCCAAAAGCATAAGGAACCAAGCATTCAGTGACCTCTTCTCATATCTACAGCCTACCAATAATCAGATTTATAAGCGTTCATGTTCAGAAGGTATCCGACGTAACCGCCCTAACCGAGGAGATACTGGATGGGAGGCTTGATTCAGGAACCGTTTCATTCATCGCTGCGCGGCCATTGGCCATGCAATTTCTTTAGATTTGTTCAACTTCTTTGTACTATATTCACGAAAGCCGCCAGGAATCCGCAGATAGCTGTTTTGTGAAACCCTGATGAAGACCAAGTATAGGGTGAAGGTCTGTTGGAGATGATGGTAGATTGTTGCTAAACGGTGAGGTCACCGCTGAATCTTCAACAGGGGCCGTGCCGCCTGTTGGCAGCTGTCAGGCGAGTGGATGCCACTAAAGTTTAAGCTGCTAGTGGAGGGTTGCCGCTACGAATTTGACGTTTTCGTTCTACCATCGGACCCTTTCCTCTGCAAATGCAGTCGACTAGACATCTTGCTAACCCTCTGACATGATAAATCGCGAGATGAGGTCTGTGATTGCCGGCCTGGTGGCTAGTGCTCAGACGCCTCTCAAACACTTCAGCCGGACGTTTTGGCCTGTGTGGTCTGAAAAACTTCGAGCCCCGCCTCCGTTAGTTAGGTAGGTAAGGTGCAGAAACGCTGCAGTTACAGAACCTTAAAGCGCCGAAAGAGCAAGTTTTGCAATACCGTGCCGTCTTTCCCTACTCATACTTTTGAGAGTTTAACTCATTAAGGTAGCATCAATAAGAATAGGTCAACCAACAACAAGCAATCGCATATCGCAATGACGTCCTAGAAATAATTTGGGCTTCTCTGGACCCGCTGTGATGCAGATTAGCCAGTGAGTGCTTGGTCCACTCGCCACGTTGAACGTGTGTCATAGCCGACACACCCGACACTTCCAACGTTAAATGTGCATTATAGCGACGACTCTTGATGGTCTATCATCAGCAGTCATGATATTCGTCGAGTTTCAGCAAGATCGCGATCCACGGACATGCAGCGGATAGCTCAAATGCCGAACACTCTTTCACATGTGTTCAGGATCAAAG
Source organism: Fusarium redolens (assembly GCF_020744475.1). Lineage (NCBI taxonomy): Eukaryota > Fungi > Ascomycota > Sordariomycetes > Hypocreales > Nectriaceae > Fusarium > Fusarium redolens. The sequence continues at coordinate 668,462 of NW_025763680.1, read as the reverse complement.
GCGCCGATATTCCCGAAAATCAGCTCATTCACTGCTGGATTATTGGTTAGCACCTCGCCAACAACAACAAGCCTCGGCACTCAACGTTTGTGAACGGTGGACCGTCTAAGCACAAAATGATCCAATCAAAATATTCAGTCAATTTTTTCTTTCAAGCTATTCACTATCAGTAAACAGGGTTCAGGAGCAGCAGGTGACATTCTCTGCAAATTTCCGTCAAAACGGTCAAAGATTCCAATGTAGAGTAAGTAAAGAGAACAAACCACCATCATTATGAACGACAAGCATACCAAAAGTCGAGTCGCTATTATAGGCACGGGTCTCGCCGGTCTCAGCAGTGCTTATCTTATTAAGGGAGACCGTTATAGGGTGACGTTGTTTGAACAGGTGCGCCACGTCGTCAACGACAACCGAGATCCTTTGCCCTGGGTTTGAATCCTTTCGCTAACAATGACGCTTCCCTCTAGGGTGATAGAATTGCTTTCGATTCTGCTTCTGTTACGATTAAGAACGATAAATTCGACGATGCCGAACGAATCGATTTACCGATGCGCGCGAGCGCGGACGGGTATTACCATAACTTGATGCGCATGTATCAACATCTACAAATCCCGCTTCATCCCATTCGGTTCCTTTTTGTCTTTGCGAAAGCAGCCGCGAGCGTCGATGGAACAGTCCCAGTCAAGGGAAGCGATAACGAGACATACTTCATTCATGCATCGAACTTGCACCAGACACCGCCGCCGTGGCCGGGCAATCGCGGTGTAATTACACACTTTGTCGAGATTGTCTTCCTGATTGTGTGCCAATTCTGGTTCACCATTGCATGCTTCCTCATCGCGCCGTTGACAACCACGTCCTCGGGACACAGCGAGTCCGTCGCCGAATACTTCGATCGCATACGGTTACCCCGACGATATACATCGCGTTATCTACTTCCGCTTCTGAGCGGTGTAGCGACGTGCACACACGAAGAGCTGCTTCAATTCCCCGCGAGCGACGTTGTCAACTACAAGAAGCTTTCGCATGGCAAGCAGCATTATGCTGTCTGTGGTGGAGTCTCGCAGGTCCAGGCAAAATTGACGGAGGGACTGCAGGACGTCAACCTCAATAGTCGTGTGATTGAAGCTGTGCCTCAGGTCGATGGTACCGTCCTGGTTCGCTGGCAATCGACAGTTGACGCATCCGGGCGCATCCACGAGCAAGTCTTTGACCGTGTCGTCCTCTCCGTCTCCCCCGATGTCGCTGGTCGAATCTTTAAGCCCCTTGGTTCTACGTTGGCGAAGCTTCCGACTCGTCAAGTTGAAAGCTCTGTTTTGAAGCCGGAAAAGGCGGGAATTATCGTCGTCGACACCGATAACGCCAGCTCCCGCCAATCCATCGCTTGCATGCACCATTCAAAGGACACCTCAGCAGCCCAGGTCTTGACCTTGAGAACAATGTTCACTGACGTGGGAAGCCCTCGCACAGAGGCTCTTCACGCCATGCCCAGTGGAGTGGTCGTCAGCACTTGTCCGCTACGCGAAGAGGCACAGCCAGAAGCTATCAAGAAGGCCAAGTTTACTAGAACCCTGAGAAACACAGAGGGTCAGGCCCTCGTTCAGAAATTGCTAGGCAATTCGGGATCTAAGAAGAGTGAAGATGATAACGCTATGGCTTGGGTTAATGGGCAGGATAATGTGTGGATCGCTGGTGCTTGGTGCTGGGATGGCATGGTGCTGCTGGAAGGTTGCGTCGTGTCGGCCATTAGGGTAGCTCAAGATTTTGGGGTGGCGATTCCATGGGAACAGAAATAATGACGAATAACGACTAGAATAATAGATAAATGCAGATTTCTTTCTACAATATCACCTTGAATGCAACAATGCAACACTTATAATTGCTGTAATTTTAATTAATTCATATTGGAATTAGTCATTTAGCGAAGTCGTAGTTAGTGGGTGAAATCGGTGCGTGCAAATTGAGCAACCGTGAGATGTCACCGTCTTTCTTCATCACAATCAACAGCCGTTAGCTTTCGGCGCGGACCGCAATCGCTAGCGACAACATGCTTTTCGAACAAGATAGTTTTGGTCTTGGCTTTGCCGCAGGCCTTGTCACCGCCCTGGCCATCGCTGGCATCATTGCATTGGTGGTGATGCGAATGAGCGATATCTACGGCCTGGGACACTGGAAGCTCAACATCACGACCCGACCACCGTCCATGTGGATGAACGTGGGATACTGGTAAGCCCAGCCACACGTTTCTGCAGCCTCAATCACAAATTGACTTTTTGTCGCAGGAGAACCCCAACAGGCGAGCCAATTGAGACTCTCCCTGAGGCTGCCTCTGCGCTGCTAGAGCAGGTTGTGAGCGCCGCCGGGCTGTCGGGTGATGCACCTGGTAAAGCTAGTCCTCGCGGTTCCCTCGCTGTTCTGGATCTGGGGTTCGGGTGTGGTGACCAGACTTGGCAATTGGCGAGGATGGCTACGGAGCAGGGCTGGAGGGATTTTCGCTATGTTGGGCTTACGCTTAATGATGCGCAGGTTCAGACGTCGCGCCGCAGGATTTATCGCGAGTTGACTGAGGCGGGGACTGGTTTTGATGCGGAGGCGTTCAGTCTCTTCCGCGCTGATGCTGCAAAGCCACAGACTTGGGATCCCAAGATCAAAGAGGCCGTTTATTCTTTGGCTGATGAGAAGTATACTGAGCGATGGCTTCTTGCTCTCGACTGTATCTACCATTTCTCACCGTCCCGAAAACCCGTTCTTTCACACGCCGCCAAAGAACTCGACGCCAGTTACATGGCATTCGACCTCCTCCTCAACGAGAAAGCCTCCACCAAGGATATCTGGAGGGCTAGACTCATCGGAAAAATGATGGGATGCCCACTCAAAACCTTCCTCTCGGAGACAGAGTACAGAGATCAACTGGTGGAGTGCGGATATGACCGCAACGAGATCACGATTAAGGAGATCACAGACGATGTCTTTTCGGGCCTGGTCAAGTTCCTCGATCGCCAAGACAAATTGTTAGCAGAATACGGCGTCACAATGGGGGGCTTCAAATTAGCAGGGAGATTGTTCAACTGGTTCGACAAGTCCCGCGTCGTAAGAGCCGTGGTCGTCGTCGCTCGTACGAAGAGCAAGACAGGATAGGGAAATAGCACCGTAATCACAATTCCCCAAAGTAACATTAATTAACATGTCTCTTGTCAGATCTTACTTTGTGCATCCCACCTTATTCTTATTCTTAATCCTGGCCCTATATCCGCGCGGGCTCCGTGTCCCTCCCTTGGTTTGGTTCACGATTGCCAGTGTTACCATCTGCAGGTTTTTGCTGGCCCCCCGCTCGCTGTTCCTGAATATCGAAAATAACGTCTTTTTTGTGGAAATTGGTACTCTGTGTTTCACTAACGGTATGATGGTCGATGCGCGGACGGACCTTGGGATCCCAGGAACCACGGCACTGGAATCGAGGACCCGCGGGTTAGGCTATGAGCTGAAGTAAAACAGCCAGGATGTTGGTTAGTGTCGTTCGCGAATGAGGCGAATAATACAGTGACATTGAATGAGGGACTTTGAATCGGGGTCGGACATTGGAACTTCGGCCGATAACCTTGTGTCTGTGTCAGTGAACGTACGACAGGAACCGCAGATAGAGTGACTGGCTCCAGTGCAATGCATCGTTAATCAGAGTTAATCGCTGACCCGTCCTCCCTATATCTCAGCTTATAATGTTCCCTTCAATCTCATTAATTTACGGAATGTTCTCGGCCCCGGGCTTCTCAGCGGTCTTCGATCCACAATCAGTTTTGTCCCCCGGCGCCAATGTGATAATCTACCGATCCAATGCACACGTCACCAGGGTCATACTCAAACTGGCCACGGACAATGATCGCATTTCTCCCCTCTTCCTTGATCAAGCATGCCCCGCGGAAGCAAAAGAAAATAATGACCAGTTTAGTTAGCGACACGGCCTGGAACTTTTCTCGCTCTTCTAAAAACAAACCACATGGCCGCAAGGACAGAATCGTCCAAGCTTCCTTGTTCAGGGGTGGCCGATCAAGGGTTTAGTTAAACCACGTATAGGAAGCCTCCCTATATTCCCGAGACAGGGGCCTCATCCTGCAATAGGAATCACTTCGTCGTTTCACTTTTTATTTGCACAGCGAAAAGAGAGAGGGAAAAAGACACTTGGCACCCCCGGACGATAGGCGGGCCTTAGTTTTGCGATTTATTCGGGCTGATAGGCTCATTGAGAGCCCTGCACCGGGTGCGTGAAACTGCCTTTTCGTGATGATCGTGTCAGGTCCGTGGAGTTCGTTTCCGCCTGCATCCCAGACCCGATGGCAAAAAAAGCATAACTCATGTTTCGGTAGATATTAAGAGTGTTTTGATGACCTGAGCTGAGTCTATTACGTCAATTTCGGGTTTCATGAAACGGAAAATACGAAAGTTTGTCCACGCGGCATGTCCGCGACAGAGGCCTTTTCGACATCGAACATGCTCACACGCGGCCCCAGTATCCGATTAAGGTAGACCCCGTCCCGTATTAGCTTACAAGGGGTTACTTAGCCAAGCGAGTGTTAGGCTTATCCCAAGCAGGGGCGAATACTCTCGCGTATGCTCGTCACCCAGCACAAGAGCGAACCCCATGCGGACCAGGGGGTGCTGGTTTAGAATCCTTCTTTTACGTTTGTGGCTCCCCCGACTTTTCTATAGCTGTTCTTGATACCTTTTCTGTTTAGTTGTTGGTTTCTCGAATCTGTACCTGCATACGCCAAACGAAACATCGGGTATCTTGTTGCCGCCGAGGAGGAAATGTAGCGATGAAGCTAAGGCTTCGCGACGACCAAGATGACGAACCCGTCCATACCTTTGTCAATCCCTATGTCGAGTTGAACGCCGGGCTGTGGTCGCTGTTTGTAGGAGCGACGATCTTTCTGTGGTTGAGGTTGTATGTCAAGATTACAAGGCGACATGGAATGTGGTACGATGATTATATCCTCCTGGTATCATGGGTGAGTACACATCGTCCCAGCATATCGAAGCTGCATCCTAACGAGTCCAGTGCATCCTTCTCGCCAACAATAGTCTTATCGTCTACCAATTCGGAAACGGCTATGTTCTCAAGGACTCATCGCAAGAATGGGACGACAGAATGCACATACTCATCAACATCTCGTCATGCGGAACATTGATCGGCCAGGCCTGGACAAAGTCAGCCTTCGCAGTAACGTTATTACGAATGAGTAACCGCTGGCAGAAATGGATTCTTTGGTTCTGTATTGCCACCATGAACGCCTACATGATCGTCAAGGTGTTCTTCCAATGGGCCAAAGTTTGTGGCAAGCCAACGTACGATAACTGGTATCGATTCAACTTCTGCCTGGATCCCAAATTTCGAGACAATTTCAAGGAGGGCGGCAACAGTGAGTGACCATGGACAGCGAGGTATACTGGGGGATACTAACGGGGTGCAGTTTACAACATAATTATGGATTTCGTGTTTGCATGTTTCCCTTGGCTTATTACGAGAGGGTTGGAGATGAAGAAGGCTGAGAAGATTGGCCTTTGCTTTACAATGAGCCTGGGAATGATGTAAGTCAAAGCGCAATAACATAGAGACAACTGTCTGACCTAAGTCCAGTATTGCTATCGTCTCGGCTATTCGAGTAGGCTGGAAAGACCAAGGAAATGGCCGTGATGCCTACTACATCTGTAAGTTCTCGCGTCTCAATTCTACAACATTCACTCACAGATTCCAGGGCGCAACGGCATGTCACAAATTTGGTACTCATCAGAAGTTGCTGGAACAATCATGGTGCAATGCATACCCATTCTCCGCCCTATCCTCCGAAACTTTCACTCATCACTTACCTCCCGCCGTCTCGACTCCCAGACCGGCGAACGCAAAGGCTCCGGCTGGACATGGACACGCAGCAGCAAGCACATATCCACCGGTCCCCTAACACCTGGTCATCCTCCCATTCTGAACAACAACCCCGACGGCATGGAACTACGCAACATCCCAGAGGAGCAAGAACCAGCAGAGTTTGACTTCTGGGGCAAGAATGAACCGCCTTCACCGGATGATATTGAGGATGGAAGGGCAGATATCAAGTACAAGTTCAACAGGGAGGAGATGAAGTTTACAAGAGATGATAGTTGGCCACTTGGAGGGGGAAGTGAGAGCGGAAGGAGTGCGAGAAGCATCGAATTGGCGCACTCGAATATGGGATTGGCTGTTGAACAAGAGGCTGCACAGCAGGGACTGTCGCCACCACCGCCTCGGAGGACTTGAAAGAGGCTCATATCTGAATTTCACTTGTTTGTATAATAATAGGGTTAGAAAATTACTTAGACACGACGTTATGTACATATCTTTTGTTACTCCAGTTTCATATATGTATGCCGATGGTGACTGCTGTGCAATTTTCATAAGATGCATGGGATATTAGCATATCCACCAGAAATATCAACACGATGATCTCGCACAGTTTAATACATAACTTGAATCGCTACATCCGGTCCCATAATCCGAAGAATTCTCGTTCCTATGGGCCGGCAAACAAAAGCAAATCTTCTATATCTAAGACCCGGATAGCATATACCCGCTCACACTAATCTTCTGTCGTTATGTTGTCATCCACATGTTCTATCATTCCTCACATGCAAAACATACCCATCTACCGTGCATCTTACAACCTTGAGTGCTCCTGCATCGGCATGACCGAAGCTGTTTCCAGGTACCTTATATCCGGCAGTCCCTGATCAACCCAGCCAACCATAGTCTTCTCATATAACCGCCGTTGCTCCTCTGCCGAGGGAGCGGGACCCTTCATGCCGCGGGCCAATCTGCTCTCCCCAGTCTCGATAAGCCAAGCATTCTCGTCCCACTCGCCGTTTTGAAACACATATCGCCTTGTCTCGCAGTTCTTCCAACCTGTACCGCATCCTGTCGTGCTGTTTTCCCAGTCGTTGCTGAAATAGTGCATGAAGCTTCCATGAGCAACTAGGGCAATGTGAATGTCCTCGTCGGTGTCTTGACTCAAAGCAATACCCTTTTCTCTGAGTATTCTTCTCACTGTGCGAGCACGTGCTGCACATGCGCCTGTGACGGGACTGTTCGGTCCATAGAGGTTCTTATCATTCCAACCTTCCGGTACAAGACTCAGGTCAACAGGCCACTCGTTCCGCAACGTCATCTCCTTGAGAAGAGCAGGATCTGTTCCGATATCGCAACCGTGATCAGAAATTTCTTGGGCTTCCGGGATAGCAAGGATATCCTGTGTCTGAATGGCATCATCAAAAATAAGATTTGTCGTATGCAGGGTTCGCATCATTGGCGATGATGCGATGAGTTTGAACTTGGACTGATCCTGAAACGAGGCTTTTCGTCGTTCGATGCATTGTTGTTGACCAAATGGCGTTAGCGCGGGGTCTCTCAGGTGAAAGAATTCTTCACCAAGATTGTGATAGCCCTGGGCGTGTCGGACTGCGTGGATGATGATTTTGCCTGGCATTTTGGTGTACACAATTTGTGGAGAGAATGTGGAGGAGATCAGAGCTATGGGACATCCCATTTTTATATAGAGGAGATACTTGGTTACCAAGTGACATCAATGTTTTCGGCATTATTCATCTTGTAAAATTCTTGACTTGGGTGCCCCATCGAGGCGCGTCAAGGCTTGTTAGTGCGTAAACCCATTTGGGTAATTGACCACGAAAGATCTGCAAACGTGGGACATCTGCTTAACGTCACAGGCCGTTAGATTTCAAGGCAAGGCTACAGCGCTTCAAGTACTGTTGCATTGTATGTCTTTATGGTTGATTTGTAACTCTGTCTCAGGGCGTACTGACGAAGTACTGAGAAACATTTGTTCTGGCTTGAACTCTCGAACCACTCAAGAAATAGACTTTGAGGAGGACAAGTGTTTGGACAGTGCTTGTGAAATGCCCAGAAAACTTTGTACAGGGATTCTTGTCACCGTTGACAAACAAAAACGTGCATCGGAGACATAGTTATGTGGTTGATATCAAGCACTTCTTAATTGGTGTTACTTTACGGCATCAAATTCCCGAGCATCGCGCTCGAGCTTCCATATTTGTAAATACACACGACACACCTGACTTCTCTCTGCGGGGAAAGACTGCATCACGTTGGGGTATTTCAGGTAAATCCACGTAAAAGAATCCATAACGTGGGCGAGCGATTGGTGACGAGCGCGCACCGACGGGACGGCACGACTCCGATAAACGGGAAGCTATGGCCACGTCACATGCGTTATCGGCATCTCAGACTCACTCAGAGATGCCTATTCATAGTAGCATGAAGCTATCACTCATACTTCCCAGTGCGGTCTGATGCCACTTGATATTAGCGCCCTCTCTTTTCCTCAACGCCCAGAGCTCTTTCACGAGATGCGTCATCTGTGACCAGATCGCCAGCTCTGATCTCTCCTCAAAGAACGCGAGAGTATGAAGCATTCGCTGCTGCGTTGACGCATCGGCAATCTCAAACGCTATTATGGCAACTGGCCAGATCATTGGCGAGAAACGTTGGGTTGTACACGTAGGTAAAGCCTCGATATGAGGTAATGATTTCTCAACAAGTGGACGCACCGCATCCATCGGCATGTCCTTCAGATTGCGTTTCATGTGAATTAGAGCGGCGTAGTAGAAGATACAACCGTGGTGGTAGATCAGATCGGCATAATCTTTTGCTGTTGATGTCTCAGGTCTATTGGGTGCTGATAGATAAAGCTCCAGCTCCAGCCGGTCAAGTTCATCAGGAGACGGATCACTTTCAGTAGAAGATCTTTTCCGCATTTGAAGAGCATTCATTGCGCGAAGACCTTCGTACACTGGTTGAGGAAGACCGAATGATTCGTACAGTGTATAAGGTTCAGGCTGAGGACCAAAGTCGTTGGTAAATCCCCAGTAGGAGGTTTCCTGATTGTCAAAGAGCAATTGAGCTTGCACAACGGTTGCCATGCTCCGAAACATCTGATACAGACTTGAAGCTGCGTCACTTTTGTGCCAAACCTGCGGATCAATATGGTTAACCCATTCAACAGCACCGCGAAAGTGTAACCGCCAGAATGTCGTCGGCAGTGTCACCGCTTCATTGTAGATGCAAATGATGATGGATGCTAGAAGCGATACACAATCGGCACCATTTTTCGAATGTTGGATGTTTTTGGCCAGATGGGTGATGCCAATATTGTGATGTTCTAGAGCGACATTCTCAAGGGAGCCTTTGGACTCCTCGCATTCCCTCTTCTTTGCAAGATGGAATGCCGACGCTGAGCAGATGAAGTGGAACAACGCCGTTGCGCCTGTTGACTTTTCCGAGTCTGTGCGGCTTCCTTCAAGGGCGATGGGCATCATTGCGCTCCGCAAAGGGTTCAGAGGGCCAGGTACTGGATTTAGAGAGTCACAAAGGCTGAGCGTCCAATGTTGCAAAAGCTCGCAGTGAAGAGCTGGATCAGGAAGAATATCAAGGTGACGTGTGATTCTGCGTCTCGGGCCTGGGGTATTGACTGGCGACGATGCGTGAGAGATAAGTTCTGATACACCAGGCAAGGGTAGAGAACCTGTACTGAGATCCCCGAGACTGACAGGTGTTGAAGTGCCATGAGTATTGATGTCATCTTGAGGAATAGGGTTTTGGTCGAAGAGTTGCAGCATGGGAAGCTGAGGTTGCGCAGTCTGAAGAGAGGCATACGGAGGACCTGTCGTCAGGCCTTGACCCAAGAGTTCATAGGAATGGAATATCCTTGTGTTCAAATGGTCGGTGAAAGGACCCTGGCTGAGAGGAAAGTGTTGATCAAGGAAGAACGGCGTACTGTTAGATTGAGCTTCGGACGGTAAGTCTGAAGATGCCTCATTCGAAGGCCCGTCACCTTGATCACTCTCATCTGGGCCGTTGGATGATGGGCCATCTTGCTCAGAAAGACTCTCCCCAATGGAGTCCAAGTCTCTTGATTGGCGCAGTCTTGCAGCAGCCTTTCTCCTCCTCCCTCCTCTCCTAAAGGTCGTCGGGTTCCTCACCGAAGCCCACGATATCCTAACACCATAGCCTTCACACTCAATGCCAGCCTTCTGGCAACGATTGCATTCCGGCTTGGCTTCGTCACATTTCACATGCTTGGCGCGACATGTCCAACAGCCCGAGAAGCTCTTGGTCCGGGGTTTGCGGGGCTGGCCCGATGCTGTTTTACCGGGAGAACGGGGCGGATCATCCGACATTGCTGTGGCCAGATCATGCCTATGTGCAAGGTAGGTAACGTTATTATGAAATGCGGTGATGAAGAGATGAGGTTGGTTGATGAAGTGCCCAGAATTGGTTTGTCAACGCGAAGGTGAAATCACGTCGTGGTCATGAGCCTGTTTGGGAATAGTGTGTTATGTACGCTAAGCTTGACCTAGGAGTGCTCCACTGGTAACAAAGAATCGGTATGGCAACAAAATGGCAAATTTTGTCTCATCACAATTTATCAAGCGGAGAGCTGATAAGATGCTGCGGGTGATATGCCGATGCTCTTTTTGGTAAACGGCTTTCAAATTAGGGGTGCGGACGGAAGAATCGCGAACTTCTGCTCCCCGCAGTCGATCCCTTGACTTGGAGATGTCGGTATGAATTACCCTAAAAGGTTTAGCATCTCTGCCAAGCAGCTCAGATCGAATCATCGCGAAAGTGTGTGAAAGCTCTTCTTGGCAATTCGAGCCGGTCATTGAACTGGTGGATCTCTGTCACCATGACCGAATTATTCATTTACAATAAGTCGTATGTGCAATACTTACTTTTTAATCCTTCTCATAATTCTTTCTCAAATATTTATAATCGACACCAAGCATTAATCATCTGTTCTTTGCTATCGTTGTCTTATTCCCTAGACATTCTTGACCTACAGAACCCCAGAATATCAGCAACCACCGGCATCATGACAGGCCTATCCCAGCTGATCAGGCCACAGTCACTGACTCCTCCGCTATTCAAGAAAAGATCACAGAAGTCACCAAACAGACCTCCTGCATCTCTCGATTGCCAAATCGATACTTCTCCGATCGTCATTGTCAATGACGACGATACTGATGGCGCTACTATCTCGGGTTCACTACTTTTCAACGTTGAAGAAGCCATCGAAGCTGACAGCCTCTCTGCCACATTGCGAGTTCATGTGATTTACAAAAAGCCATTCAAGAGAACATGCAAAGCGTGTAAACACCAGGTATCGGAACTTAAGCGCTGCCACTTTATCAAAACAACGACCTCACTAGATCACAACAATTACGCGTATCCCTTTTCTTACCGAGTACCGAGTTATGTTCCTCCTTCTATGGATACTTCACTAGTTTCTGTCACATACGAATTCGAAGCTGTAGCCTCTGTAAGGCGAACAGGATCAATGCCAAAATCACCTGAGATCATCACACTCAACCGTACTCTTCCAATCGCACGATCAATACCAGTTCCGAGCAACCCTTTATCATCAAGTCGAATATACCAAGCGGCCGGAATCGAGGTAGACTGCAGTTTCGATCCTGTCATTAACCCCAGTGGCAAGAATTATGTGAAACTCACTATGAGCGGGCTTCGGAGCTATCCTGACAATGGGGAGGATGTTCAATTCTGGCGTGTATGTAAAGGCACTTGGATGCTTCAGGAGAATATCAAGAGCACAGCCATGGCGTGTTCTAAGCACGCACAAGAATGTCAAGCGGACGACAAGAGCCACTCGCAAAAGAAGACAATTACTCTAGGCGAATCTTCGTTCTACGACGGGTGGACCACGGACGACACTGCAGGAACACTCAATATGAAGTTTCCCTTCTTCATCAAGAAAGGCTCTTCCCGTTACAACCAAGATACAGGCGATGTTGGCGACACATCGGTCACTCATACGCTGGTGCTGGAACTACAGTTGATGAAGGAGACCTATCCAAATGGCAACCCAGATCTCTCTGTCAGAACTGGAGTAGGCAGGATCCTTCGATCTGAGCATCGGGTTGTGTTGAGCGACTACGTCAGGCCTTCCGATCATGTTGCAGAGGAGAGTCTGCCCTGCTATAATGATCTCCGGCCTGGACCACCGCTGTACCAAGAGGAGGATTATGAATGATTAGTGTTGTTGAATAGTTTCACCTCAATGAGAAATTAGGGATAGAGGGAAAGACAGTTAGGAGTTTTGTAGCTTATTAGCGTAACGATACCCCGATCATTTACCAAATATATTTTCAATTCTTCCGCACTTACGATGCATAATCGCAGAGTAACTGCATGTAAGATCGGTGATTCCTTCTTGGGGCCGTCAGATTTATTGTGGGTTGGTAGCCTAAACCCCATTTCACCGCTAGTTATTGCTAATAAACTCACGTTTCTTCACTTCCTAATTCTACCAGACAAACCAACAGAATGGCTTCTTCGGAGCGGCGACTGTCTACGGGAGGGACACCACCATACAAAGTATTCATCCAAAAACCCAGTCATAGCGAATTCAGGGACCACACAGGTCGCCATTACAACGTCGTCACTAGTCGAGCTGGCCCCAACGCGGCCATCGTGAAACTAGGCATTCAGTTGTATTGCTTGGGGGAACCGGAGTTTAATCCTCAGGACATGGGTTCTTCTCTGTTGAACTCCGACGCCGTTGAGGGCTGGGGTAATGCTCGTAATCATTGGCCGCGCGTTGATGTACACACGGGATTTGACACCGTGGAGGAATGCATAGAGCACCACCGCCGTGAGAAAGCGTTCCGCAAAGAGGCTGTCAAGAAGATGAAAGACCATGCAGTGGCTGGATTGTTGGAAGCCGAGGCAAAAGAAAAACTGGCCGCAGAGATCCAAGGAAAGGAGCCTCTTCCCCATATCGTGCCGTCTTGGTGTGAATCGGCTAAGTTCGTTGAGAATAGGTGGAGCCTTGGAGATCGTTACAAGAGCTGGATCTTCGTCATACCAGCTGAACGATCCTCGTGGGAAGATGTCATCGATCATGGGCTACTCCAAGTCAAGTTCGATCTGGACGTCTCTCCCGCCATGTTTTACTCAGAGTCACCGACGTTTAGCCTTACTCGAGAGGGAGAACACGGTTGGATTATTCTGGAGAAGACCGGCGTTGAAACCCTCAAGCCAGTTGAGATTCTACACCTCTGCGCTAGAGAAGAGCGCGGTACATCGGAAAGTACCCCGGGGAGCGATAGGACGCTGTTTGGTGCTTGGTGTGATGCGACAATGCAGCTTCGAGACTGTACTTATAAGCCGACGGGATGCAAGAGTTGTCGTACGGATGAGCCACATGATTTCTGTGAGGAGGAGATGGATGAGCACTATAACGATGAGGATGGACAATGTGTTGCCTGTAGAAGGGAAGAAGAGGAGGAGAAACGGCGGAGGGAGCAACAGAATGATCAGCCTAAATGATATTGGTCTATGACCCTACGCTTACAAGTTACTTCGGCATTTCGCCAAGACAGCGAGATACCACCTCTTTAGTAATGCCTTTTATTTCTAGCACTACACATATGAGATTGCAAACAAAGCTTCGAGATTTGCTGGGTCTTATTGATAGGCAGTCAATTTCTGAATCATCACCATAATCACTCAGATGACGTCAGCAATGCTGACAGTGAGAAATACATAAAATACACCGACTTCTTTCAGCTTACGACCAGTTCTCCTCTCATCTCTGAAAACTCAAGATCATCATGGCAGATCAGGCTACTCTACAATTCGAGTTCATCCGTTTGGATACGAAGCCAAGTGCGCAGCTCTCCTACAGCTTCACCGATCCTACGGCGACGAGGCCTACCCACCCAACTCTTATTGTATTTGTCAATGGCCTCGGCGCACCGCAGGCAGGATGGATTGCAACAATAAAGAAACTCAAAGAACTTTCTCCTCAAGGTCTTCCGGCAATGCTGACCTTTGATCGCTTCGGGCAGGGTCAGACTACTGATCGTGACCCCAACGATGAGGGAGCTGCTGATCCAACTCATGCCCATGACTGCATGGCTGTAGTTCGAGACATTCGACAGCTCATTACTCAAATCTTGAAGGATAGACTGAGTGTCGATGACCCAGATAGTGTCAAGCTTTTGCTGATTGGAAATTCAATCGGATGTGCTCTGACTCGTCTCTACGCTGCTGAGTACCCTGGCACCGTAACAGGAGCCCTTCTTCTCGACAGCGTGTTGACAGATACGGACTTCGTCTCCGTCTTCCCTGACCCAGATGCTGAGGGTTTCGACCCTGCCAGTCTTCCATCAGGTGTCACAGCAGACAATTTACGCGTCGCCCGAGAAGAAACCGCAAAGCGCTTTCACCCAAGTGTTGGGTCGAGAGAGGGCCTCAGTAGAAAGAACCTTGCTCAGCTTCTTGGCCACTCGGACTCACCAACCCTTCCCAAAGTCGATGGCAAAGACCCATATATCACTGTTCTGGGCCATGACTTCAACTACTTTGCCGAGCGTACGGGAACAGACTTCAACATTCCTGGAGAGGCTGTACAGGCTTACATGAATACTTATTGGCATCATTATAATGAGGGGCTGGCGAAATTGACGAGCTCAGAGAGGAGTGAAGGACCGATTCAGGTGCCGAATGCGGGCCATTTTATTCAACTGGATAATCCTGGGTTTGTGGCCGAGAAGCTGCACGACATGTTGCAGAAATTGGCCAAGGAATAAGCTGGGGTGTCGGCTAAAACTATAAATACTGTTTCTATCTTGGAGCTTCGATAATGTTTTCCTATCTAGTGTGTGAATGCGTATTTGCTCTTTGCCCTTATCTTGTGTCCATAGAAGTAAAGCACGTAAGGGATCGTAGCCAATACCACCGCAAAACAAGCCATGATGGTCAATGTGTAATGGGTGCCCATGTTTTCGTAAAACGGTATGCCCACTACCGTCATTCCTCCAGCGATCACATAACGCGTCAAAGACACGAATGTGAGTGCCGATGCTGAGTATATCTCGTAGGAGTCGATGATATACATATAAACGCAGATGAATATGCCTGTGACGCCATAACCGAAAAGGACCACAGCGAAAATGGCGGACCAGATGCTGATGTTAGAGTAGTTGGTCCAGCCGAGCCAAAAGAGTGAGATGGGGATCGCAGCAGCTGCACCGAGCATGGCGTACCAGAGACGTATCTCGGACTTGAAGTGGCCATCTGCTTGATTTTGAGTCGCCCGGAGCGTCTTGCGGTATACTATCGGGACGAAAGCGAAGTTGATCTGTGTTCCGAGGAACATGGCGACGAAGATAATGTTGGCGAGTCCTTGGTCAAGACCATACGTCTTCTCAAAGATGTACGGCCAACCAACAAGGAAAGTGAACAGTACGATGTACAGAACACTGATGTATAGCGTCATGGCGATAATGATGGGTTCCGTCAGCATCAGGAAGGGCCGTGTCATGCTGACCTTGAGTCTACTAAAAAGACTCGCATCAGCGATCTCGTGCTGACATCGAAACCGGTCGTCTCCAGTGATTCGCCGATAATGAGCTGCTTTCCACTGCAAGAGAAGCGGACCGTAAGTCTCAGGCATGAAAAGCAGAACCAGTACAAGGACCAGCCCTGATGCGATGAGCATCGTCCACTCAGTCCACCGCCAGCTCACTGCACTCGACGGTCCTATATACGCGCCCATTACAGCACCTAACATCGGTCCTCCAAAGCCTGCAACAGCGTACAGAGGAAAGCTCCAGGTCTTCTCAAGACTGTTGTACATGTCTGCTATAGAACCTCCAGAACAAACAAGGGGTGTTGAGGCTGAGCAACCGGCGAGGAAGCGGAAGGTGATTTGCGCACCAAAGTTAGGTGCGAGAGCTGATGCCATTATCCAGATCATGAAGATTGCCATGGAGAAGATGTAGACTGCATTTCTACCGAACGTCTCGGAGAAAGGGCCTGCTATTAGCGAACCGAGGCCCATTCCAACCAAGTAGAGACCTGGACGTGTTAGCTTCTGTCGCGCAGTGAGAGAGAGCATGAAACATACCTGTTGCGAGAGACTCAGCAACTTCGCTAACCCCCAATGATTCTGCTGCTTGCGGAAGAACCGTCGCATCAATACCGGATGCTGCTCCGACAAAAAGAGCGATGATGGAGATCTGTAGAGTGACTCCAATGCGTCTTCCAACCGACCAGTTGTGAGGATCAAGAGGGTCGTCTGGACCCTCCCAACCAACCACGAAAACCTTTCCATCGTGGCCTTTGTCGTTCTTGTGATCCTGGACATTAATTCCTGTGAGTACCTGACCCAAAGCGATGCCGCCGGACATGCATCGTCGAATGGTTTGAGCCGTTACGGTCTGCTGCAGCGACTGTTCGGGGATCTCATCGCTCGAAGCATAAGTGTCTGCCTCCGTGATCGGCGGCAACCTTGTAGCATCTCGCTCTTCCTTCTCATTCAGCGAGTTTCGACCTTCAAGTCCGGCTTCAACATCGCGTCCAGTATTCGGCGTCGTATGCTGTCTCGCCTTGCCGATATCGCGATCAATCTGCGCCTGAGCCGCAGCGCCAGCCCTTCGATACTGGAGTAACGATTGCATTTTTCTCTCCTCAAAAAACACAATGTGAGAGAGGCAAGATTTTAATAAAAATTTACATTTTGGCGAGATTTGTCATAGAGATAACGTTAGCGGGCCGAATAGTCTAAACGAATTCCCACATTTCGACGGTAGTTGACTTCGAATGCGTCATACGTTACCAATGACAATTTCGTGATAAGAAGAAATGGAGTCGTTTGCGGGCAGATCTTTCCGGTGTGAAGATCCGGAAGTAGATCGGAAATACGACTGATCTGAGACCCGTTTTCTCGGACAGAAACCCGCTCGCTCAATTGAATTGACCGTAGATTACCGAGGTCGTGTTGGAAATAATTGGCGACATCAGTTTACGTTAAACGGGCTTCGAGAAGATTTCGGGGAACTGCTTGGTAATTTCCGGTGACTGAAACAGGTGGTAAAGATTTTGGGGTTTCGCAAATCCTTCAGCCTTGGCAAGCCATCAGAGCGGATCATAATGTTCCAGAACCAACGTGGTACAGAATCTTCTGTCAAGATAGATGCACTGTCAAACATAGACGGTCGCTCGTGTTCTTTCCCTGTGTATACAACACTCAGCGGTATGAGAGATGTTCCCCTCCAGAATGAGATGAGCTTCAGTCTGGCGAAAAAATGAGAAATGTCAGAAGTTGTAATGTTGGGTCCAGGGTAAAATCTCATGTCACCAAGTTTGCAGCTGGGGTTAAATTAGTATTGGAGAAGCCGCTCTCCGCATCACATCATCTCAAACGTTTCAACGCAAACTGTCAAGTCGGAATTTAAAAAACATGGACCAAAAGGCACAGACAATTCAACTTGCATCTTGGGAACAAATTGAGCCATTTTAATAGCTCAATTCAATATTCGGACATGACGCCTTGTCGCACGACTCCCAACTCTTCAGCAGGTAACCAACCAAGCCACCCGGTGTCAGGACTCATTCCGAACCAACAAGTGCCAGGGATAAAAAAAGACGAAGGATTCCAAGCTAGACCAGGGTAAAAGGTTTCCACGCGCATGACATTGGCCGGGGCACAGCACATAACAACGGTGGAGAAATGCAAATCCGTTTACCTCTCTTGTTGGTTGTGAAGTGCTGGCAAATAGCAACCAGCAGTGGCTGAACACTTTTGGTTAGCTGCCGGGTCTACTACCATTTTAGTTTCCCCTGCTTTTCTAGCGCTTCAATCAGCAACTTGGCCGCACAACCTCTTCCCTGCTGATGCATCTTCATCTGGTCTTCTCTTCGCCTCTGCGGATCCGAGGGTTGTCCCACCAGCTGAGTGCGAGGCCTTTACAATTAATATCTCACCACAACCAGCTGAAACATGCAGACAAACAGTTCAGCTTATTCTGTCGCTTCCCCCAATGCTCCCCCAAAATGGACGGATCAATCATTCCACTCTGGGGTACCCTCCCCCCCTTCGCTAACGTGATCACCAACACTCCAGATCGGTCTACCCCGGAATCCCTCCACGGGGTAAAAAGGCCATTGTGACAGTCCGATATTAAGCTTTGGCGCCCCTCGTTTGTGTCGTGCTTTTTCCCTTTTGCTTTGTTTGCAAGGGTTCCCCGATCTACCATGGTGACACTCGACACGACGACGATCGCACGTTCAATATGATCGACCCCGTTTACTACGAGCTGAGTTGGTCGATTCTCAGCACGATTGGGATAGCTAATGTCTTGTTTGGTCTTATGGTCGCTGGCATTACGAGTTTCGGCCCCGTTTCCATCGTTCCTATCGTCACGTCTGCTGCTGGCGCTATAGCCAACGGGCTTTGCTATTATGCTTTTTATGAAGAGGGGAACTCTATTACGACCAAGGCTGTAGCCTCCGTGTTTGCCGATGTCCTGTGGCTGGTACGTTTGCCAGGTGCTTCATGATATTCGATTCGAGCTAATGTATTGCTGTCGCAGGTTCAAGAGGCTGGCCTTTCGTTCTACAGTTATATCATCCTAAGTCGAGTCTTGCGCGGTCGCCAATGGATCATCTTCGCCACTGTATTCTGGTTCATGATAATCTCCGTCTCCGGTATTCGCGTCGTCATTGCAGCTGTACGAGCCCGAAGAATAATGAGCGCCCTCGACACCGATCAGTCATTGATCAACCATCTACATATGGGATACTTCATACTCATCGCCCTCTTGGAATGCCTCAGTTCTTTCTTCCTCCTTCGAGTCTTTAGCTCGGCGAAGTCAACGTCTCTTAGTGCTGCTATCAAGGCTGGTCTGTTCAGATACTTGATGCGGAGTACTGAGGTCCGACTTGCACTTCTTGCAGTGCTGGGTATCATGCGGGCTATTACATATTCCTTCCAAAATGCTGAACAGAGCGCGACGAATCTTGCTTCGCAGATTGATCGATTCGCATATGCCATGGAGTGCATGTTTCCAGTAATGATGATGTAGGCTCGCCTTGTTCACTTTGATCTATTCACGCTAACAAGCTCAGTATCGACATTTTAGCATCAAAGGTCGTTTTTCACAACCAGGTTTACGGCTCATCAGGACAGAGCCGACATCAGCCTGGTGGCTATCCACATCGACATTTCCCGAATGGCCGTGGTGGCGATATCGTCCTCACAACACAGCAAGGCGAGAACATCGTTGAAGTTCGGGGAGGAGAGTCAACCGGCGACAGGACAAGTTCACAAGAGCGCATCATCAGTCGCAGGGACCACAGAAACCCTTCATCAGATATTGATCTTGATGAGATGGACACGAAACAGATCGGCATTAGTAAGACTGTCGCATTCGAGGTACACAGTTCAGGAGATGTTGAGCGGTAGAAGCCCCAATAGCAAGCCGTGCAAATCAGTTCACGGGCGGTGTATAATCTAATTCTATAGAAATGCCTATCCATTTCATTTGCCCCTAACGATTATGACATTCACCTCCGAACAGATAGTATCCACTCAGTAGTTCTTCTGAGTAACTTTGTATCTGGACTGAAATGAAGTGTATAAAAGGCTGGTGAAGGCTGGTGAGTTGTATCAGGATCCTGCGCACATGTGAGTTTAGACTGGCCAAGCTTGTCACATATTACTGACCTCACTGTCATTCTGATTGACTGCTGATATGCTCATACCAAAGTCTCAAAGTCCACAATGCTACTAGGGCATCCATGATGTCTTGTTGCAACGGAACTTGAATTGTAAGCTTATGGTCGCCTTCTTGACTTGACTCATGTGCAATTATCTGCCCATCTGCATCTATCCACTGATAAGGCCCGCCTTTTAGCCTTGGCCTCATTTCGAACATCTTCTGTTGGGCAACGGCATTGAATAGTTGAACATCATCTGCTGATTTGTCGGCATTCAGCATCGCTTTGAATTCCAGATGTTGCGCAGGGGTTTTAAAGACGTTGACCTGGATATTGCCCAATGCCTTAGGCGATGGAGCGGTGAGGTAACATGCTGGTGTATCGTGTCGACGTTGCAGCATGAGAAGCGAGTTCACAAGATAATAGAGGTCATGAGGGTGTTGCCGTATTCTTGAACCTTTCCCATCAGGCTGATTTGTTTCGACAACCTCGATCTGTTCAAATATGATGCTGCAATGCTTCTGAACTTTGCAGGCTATATTGCGGCTAAGCCGGTAAAGAGGTATTGACGGCTCATTCTCCAGTGCTATTTGCTGACCATCGAATATCAGAGTGGTAGGGACCGAAGTCTTCTGAGCAAGGGATGCCTGGTCTTGAGTGGTTGAGTCGGGGCCCATCGTGGATGTCAGTGGCGAAATGCAGATAAATCGAAGTTGGTGATAAATTCGCTTCATTGGTTATTGACTCATCTGGGGGCTGCTCCACGTGACGTCGAGTGACAGTGGAGTTGCCAGACCAATTCATGCGGAAATAATTTCCCGTTTAATCTCCTCTTGTCAATTCGTGAAAAAAGAAGGATAATGCAATATTTAGAGGGGATTTATAGCTATTTATACTGGTTGTTGCCCAAACGAGACCTCATCCCAGACCGTCTTGAACTTCTCCAACAGGCGAGCATCAGGTGCGAAAACGGCCGTAAGAGTCTCCATCGCAACATCCTGTCCCCCGATTCTCATAGAGCTTACAACTTCTCGTAATCTGATAACATACCAAGATCGAACCTCACTCGCAGGTTCCGCGGCAGCAGCACCAACGAATAGCTGCCAGACCAGTAGCTGCATGGAGGAGCAGAGCCTGATATGGGGTTGTAGCAGGGAAAACTTCAAGTTCTCAGCTCTAATATCCAGCGACTTCCGCTCCTCTATAGGCCATAATAGCGACAGAAAAAGCTGTAGAGAATCATGCAAAGAGCGGATGTAATGTTCTTGGCTTCCCAACAGTGTGTCCACTTTCAGTTGTAGACGCTGAACCTCATACCTAATGATAGGTGCTGTATCTTGCTTCGGCGTAGTTGAGGTATGGTAATTATCGATTAATTGACGCAACTCGTTGGCATCAGATCGAATTGCTGCGACGTCCATCTGCTTAGGGTCATCTTCATTTCGCAATGCATTGATGAGAGGTAAATTGGAGTAGCTGGCAGATAAGATTGTATGACCAATTGAATCGCTGCGAAGTATCAATATAAGACTTTCCACGGGAGTGCACCATATTGATAGACATACTACAGGATAAAATCGCCGAACCATGATGGGATGGCTGTATTGCCTAAGGAACGTCTAACTTTGATCATTTGGGCCAGACCTTGGATGTGAACGTCTCTCGCTTTGGTGTCACTCTCAAGAAGCTGAAGTACGACTTGTTAGTGAATACTGCCATGCTGGAATATTGATACATACCTCGGCAAAGGTCAAAGTGAAGACAGCACTGAGCACGCCGTCGGTCAATCCCAAGGGCGTGTCGAGTCGCTGATTGATGAGCTTGATAGCCCTTCCTTTACGCACGGACGCCTCACGAATACACTGAATGTTCTGGAGCCTGGGTGAATGTCTTATCGCTATGGCCATGGATGCCTCGACTAGGGCTGGCTCCGAGTGCAGTAGGGCGATCCAGTCTGCTTCTCGGTTTGATCCGGGAGAGCCGAGGCCTGCTGGGAAGATTAGCGCACGGTACTCGCAAAGTACTGCAATTCCGGTTAGCCGCTAGACCCATGAAACGGTAAGCAACTTACAGTATTCGACGGAAGAGTGTTGAGGCTCGACCATGCGTATGAGCAAACTGTCAGATCCCGGCTTGACCGCATGCCGCAACTGCCGCTCGTCTGATGTGATCAAGGTAGAAGATGCATTTGAAGGTTGAGCGGAGTTTCCTTTCTTCTTCTTGCCTAATCTCTGTCTCCGCTTGGCAAAATTCGTCTTGGTAATATGGCCTCTCATCTGTTTGGCCTCTTTCGGCCCTAGACCGGGGGCATTGCTGACATTGACGAATGTGAACGATGGTGCCGTGCTCATTTTTCTGGCTTTAATCGGAGAATTGTACCGAGATTCTGCTTGCCAGCTCTAGATATGAAAGAGGAAAATGAGATAGGACGGTCCAGTATACGCGACGATAATTTACGAAGACGGACGGCTTGAGTGGGACGGATGATCAAGGTCAAGCGATGGGCCCAGTTTATACCCTTTTAGGAAAATGAGATTGATTGGTAGACCATGGATCTTGAACAGTGACATCGGACCGGCGAGTTGAACTAACCTCAATGGGAAAACAAGATCATACTTATGGGCTTCAATCAGTTGATTGATAATCCGAACTCGTGGCAAGAAGGATCGCGAAAGCCTCAGTCTTTCCAGAAAAGGAAAATGAGCTCAGAATGGGCTATGAAATCGCTTCTTCAGTGAGTCTAAGCATTGAGTGTTCGTTAGTATATAAACGACACTAGAAGCATCTGCAACTGGTGTACCTAGAAGTTCATCATCACAGTTCAAAAAACCATACATAAAAACAAAGCCCAAGCGGTATGCTTCTCAGATGGAAGGTTGGAAAAAGGCTAAACAGAAACAGCACCAAACAGCCCACCATCAACATGTCTCGCTTCTCTCCTCAACTTACTGGCGCCCATGCCCTCGTCACGGGGGGAACCAAGGGCATTGGTAGGGTCATCGTTGAGACTCTATTGAGTGAAGGTGTCAGCGTATCTTATTGCTCGCGCAATGTTCGAGGCGATGAATTTGCCAACTTCAAGGATGCCGTTGGTGGGGCGCGAGCTGTTGGAACCAGCGTTGACATTTCCAACGCCGCTTCTATTCAAGGCTGGGTCGAAGCCTCAGCTGAAGAGTTTGGAAGAATTGACCTTGTCGTTGCTAATGGTATTCATCTTAGATGAATCGTGTTGGGTTTTCTGCTAACAGTGGTATAGCTTGTCCCAAGTACGTCAGCCCAAGCATTGACGACTGGGAAAAGAGCTTCCATGCCGATGTTCTTGGCCTCGTGAACCTTATCAACGCTTCGGAGCCCCATCTGGAGAAGCGCAACGGTACAGGCTCAATCGTCGTCATCAGTTCTCTTGCTGGCTTCGAAGCTAGACATCCAGCAATCCGAGGGCCATACACCACGCTGAAACGCGCCCAGGCCACTTTGGCCAAGGACTTTGGACGATGGCTCGGACCTAAGGGTATCAGAATCAATACGATCGTCCCAGGAACGATCGATTCTCCTCCCGTGACCCAGCCGGATGGAACTGTGGAGTTGAGCCAGTTCCAGCAGATCATGACAGCCAACCCCGACTTTCTCAAGGATCTTGTTGACTCTATTCCCCTCGGAAAGGTCGGACAGGCGCAGGATATTGCCAATGCCGTTGTGTTCCTCGGAAGCAACCTTGGCAAGTATGTCAATGGAGTGAACCTGATTGTCGATGGTGGAATGTCTACGGCTCTCTGAGAGTCTAGTCTGGTCACCGCTACAATATCACATCCATATAGACAGAACTAGAAACTTGGTCTTGGTCATAGGTGCAAATACATTCTACGCTCTATTAAATATCTATAGTGCTCTATAAACAATTTCTTCTATACAGTCAAATCTATTTCTAGCCCATGCGTAAATCAAGCTAATGTCAAAGAATACGAGACTGTCCCTCAATCGTCTTGTCGTACTATTTGACGAATATCTAAACCTGTGTGTTGTCGGTTGATTCCCGCTCTGTCCCTTCCCTCCTCACAACGACGACAATAAAGCCCACTGCCAGAGAACAGATCAGAGCCAAGACAGACATCCACCACCCGAAACCAATACTTGACGTAGCAATAGGTGAGACAACGGTACCAATGGCAGCCAGGACATTGCGGACCAAGTTGAGATCAGCCACGACTGAAGCACCAGCTCCTGGCTTGATGTCAACAAGGAAAGGCATGACAGTGGCCGTGACAAGCATGAGCCCCAGGCCAAACAAGAAAGCTCCGACAAGAGGAGCGATCCAAAACACCCTTTTCTCTATCAACCAACCGTAGATGATCAGTCCAGCCGGGATAAAACCAACGCCGTACCAAACTGTCTTGATCCTTTCGATGGGACGGATTGCTCCGTCGTGGCTGTTCTGGTACTGGCGTAACTTCGCATCGCTCAGTTTACCTCCGACGACACTTCCGATGGCGTATCCGAGACAGTTGCTGATGTAGCAAAGACCAATTTCGATGGCTGAAAAGTTGTAAGATGGAGCAGCATATGCGTATGGAAGTGTCGTGTTGAAGCAGTAGAGGCTTGCGAAGCAGATGCTCACATATGCAATAGTCAGGGCAATGGAAGGAACCATCAAGAATTTCAGCTTAGGGAGCGGCGCTAGAGCATCGCGTTTGAGGATCTGGTGCCATGGCTTAGGCTGCTCAGTAGTGGATTTGACCAGTGTCTCGGGCAAAACCAACAGGGTGAGCATGGCAGCGATGAAGGTGAAAATGGCCATGAAGTACAGATTTGCACGCCATCCAAGCCAAACTTGCAAAGCACCACCGATGATAGGCGCGACCAAGGGTCCGATGAGTGTTCCCAGGTAAAACCAGCCCAAAGCTGATCCACGCTCAGTCGAGATGTAGATATCGCTAATGACGCCAGCACCAACGCTTTGAGCAGACGAGCAGCCCATTGCCTCGATGAGCCGAAACACGATGATGAGAGGAAGGGAGTTGGAGACTGCGCAGACAATCACAGCCACCGTTGAAAAAAGGAAGCTTGAGACTAGAACTGGTCGACGGCCGTACTGCTGGCTCAGAGTACTCCACCACAAAGGAGCAATAGCCAAGCCAAGAAGGAAGACAGTTGTAGTAAGTGCGACCTTTGTCTCAGTGGTGTGAAAGTAGTCGACGAGAGTTGTAAAGGATGGGAAGAGAATGCACGAGGCAAAAGGTGCCGTGAATGCAGACAGAGTGGTTATAGCGACGATGGCGTGCTTCTGCCATACAGAATGGGTAGTTGGATCCTCTCGTCTATTTATCAAGCAAAATCTATCAAACCATGTTTGGTAGAGATGTTTGGGCTTTTCGTTGGAAGCAGTTTCTGACATTGTTTCTAAGGGATGAACACTGTTGAAGCTTAGGGGTTTGTGTTGAGAAGGAAGAGTGAGAGTTGATCTGAGAGTAATATGAGGAGTAAGATGTAAGTCAAGTTAGACAATTGCGTCTGTTTATATGTTGAAACTTACAGCACTAATAAAACTTCTCCTGGTTTGATGATGCCATTCCGGGTTTTCGGGACTTTCAGCTATCGGGATTCCTCAAAATAATCCCGATGCGCTTAGTGATTGGACCAATGGCAGCCGCAACAGGCTTGTAAAATGCCTCTAAAATCTGACAAACATACACCGTAAGCATGCTAAAACTTCGTCAGCTTACGCTAAAACCTGCGGGACTTTCTGATCGGGGATTTCTACTTAAATACTTCCAATCCCCGATATCCCGATGAAACAAACTCCCGCATTTCACTCACCTAAAATGAACAGAAGCTGCGCCAGTTGCGCTACATCAAAGGTCCGATGCGATCTCGACAAGAAGGGTCTTCCATGCTCGCGATGCCAGCAGAAGAATTTGTCCTGCGTGCAAGCTGGGAGGAAGAAACGCATGAGGAAAACGACGTCTAGCAGCATCAGTTCGAACCCATCGCCTGAGGTGATTACCCAGCAAAATGAACAGCAGCTACCGCTCGATCAAAATGTCGGTTGGCCATTCTTCGACACCTCATCCTTTGGTGAGATCGACTTTCTGTCACAGCTTGTCGACATTGAGAGCATGGTTGACATGAGCAATTGGACATGGAGTCCTAGCGATATGACATCGACCATCGGCGACAATACATTGCCTGACAATAATGATCCCTGGACAGGTGCAAGAACAAATGACGGATTCATCTGCCCAGATAACTTCCGACTTCCAGCCGACTTCCTTCTTGAGCTTGATGGCCCAGAGACCATTCCTGTGCATCGTCTTGAGACGCTGGCCAGGCTCTTCTTCTCGCACTTTCACCCTTCACTTCCTCTATTGCATATTCCAACGTTCTGTCTGGCTTCATCACCTTCTTTTCTCATTCGAGCAATTTGCTTCATTGGTGCTGGCTTTGATAAAGATCCTACTTCTACAGCGGAAGCGAAGTTACTCTACGGCTCTCTTCCATCACAGCTGGCTAAGTCCTGTCTTCGCTCAAACGGAAGCTCGCCAAACTTTCAAGAGCTACAAGCTTTGGTACTGCTACAATTTGCTGCTATGGCGAATGGAGGAAGTGCCGAAAGAGCTGCGTCGAGGCTAATACACCCTCTGCTTGTCGCGGCAATACGCCACGAAGGTCTTCTCAAGGTTCACGGCGAATGTACCAAAGCTACACGCAATGCATATTTTTGGACATCCTGGATACAGAAAGAGTCGAATAAACGAGTGCTATGGGGCGTGTATGCAGTCGACTGCTACCAATCGATACTTTGTGGCAGTAAGCCCATCCTATCCCCGACAGATACGAGGGCATCGTTCCCATGCGACGATGCCAGCTGGACGGCTTGCTCTGCATCTCTATGGGCTTCATTACCAGCTCAAGATCCTTCTAGCTGTTTCCTGACCTCCGTTAAAGGCCTCATGGTAGGCCATGCTCCTGCTGAGACAAATCTGACTGATTTTGGGATGAATCTTTTGATCTTAGCAGTCAACTCGCTTTTGGTCGAAGCTCAAACTTCAATATTACCTGTCGATACTTCAGCTCTGGACTTGGCACTACAGACTTGGTATGCATCTTGGCAACAATATCAAGCGCAGCCTCGGAGCCTTTGTGCCAGAACAGCAACCTCTATCCTTATTACGAATAGCCTGTCTTTATATCGCTTGGGAGTCCACTTTATCAGAAATGGGCGGCCTGTACTGGATGAAAAGGCTTATCTGGAAAGGTCGACTGACACTCGGAACCCTCTCATTATCAAAGAGCAAGTGTATCAAGACGAAATGATGAAATATGTAAGGAGAGTCCTTAATGTGTTTGAAGAAGCATAATTCCAGAATCTTGGACTTGGATAGAGTGAGATGAAACCATAAGATTCTGACATTAATGTCCTCAACGTCAAGCAGCCCTACTATAATTCAACGCCATAGCCAATAGCTCCGTGCTGACGCTCGTTCTTCCGAATAATATTAAATACAGTGGTGTGCCATCCTTTATATGTCTCATAAGTCAGCGGAGGTGCGCAAACTGAAGTCTTCAGCTGCAGCAAGTACCAACCCAACATAAAGGCCTCAGCCTGACTGCATAAGCCATCTGTACTACCATATCATACCGGTGCGCCATTAAATATCAGGCTCGGAGCTGAAATCTGCCGGGCCTCGTTTGTGGCAAGATACTTAGTGATCTGAAGCCTAAGATCATAAAGATTCTAGCTGGAATGTGAGCACTATACCGACATCACTTACTTCTCCTTGTCCTACAAAGTATTCAGCTTCAGCTTGAGTAGTACACAAAATACGAACGCAGATATTCCTGTGTAATAAAGGGCTCAAGATAGATCCCCTCTCAATGTCGGCCTCTATCGTGGCTCTCGTGCAAAGTGTCGCATTCATCAATAAGGGCATGCGCTATATCGCTTCCGTGCGCAAAGCGCCGGTCCAGTTTCTCGATCTTCAGAACCAGGTTAGTCATATTATCCCCCCATTAATTCCGTCTGTCTAGGGAAGCATCATTCCATAGCTTCTCGGCATGGTGCTGATTCTTACTCAGTTAGAGACCATCCATGGCTACCTGACCGATCTGCAACAGGTGCTTGACAAGCTCTCGTCCAAGGACGCCCCTCTTCTCGCGCCAGACTTGTCGCATATTACAACCATTTTAAACGCCCTGGAGAAAGACGTAGCTGAGTTGGAGCTGATAGCTTCCGAGTATAGCGCATAGGCCGATAATCGCACCGACTCCAAAGGTTGCCGCCGGAATCCTAAGTTCCAGTGGTGCAGAGATTTGCAACTCATCAACTCGTTCCGACAAAGGGTTGTGCAGAGAAGGACTGACTTGGTCGAGAGCATACGCATACTATGACCAACTCAAAAGTGAGCCTTATGTTTCCCCGCGATTCATTGAGAAACTGACATTTATGCCAACAAGCCTTGCACAAGCGACACTTATGCTAGATATCACGGACCTGACGAAGACAAGGCTTGATGACCTCAACAGCTTGGTCAGCGAATCGTCCCAGAAGTCCGAGTTCTCTCTTTCAAATTTGTAGTGCAGTCTTCCGGTGGCGGCGAAACCAATAGCTTTGCAGCTGAACACACCCCCAGGAGAGCCTCGACGCCCCGCCGGTGAGGAGAAGATAAGAACATGACACACTGCAGTTACGGTGTATGCTTGAAATGAGGCTCTACTTGCCGGTGCAACGCTGGTCAAGCCCGATTTGCGGCTCTGGTCGATGACCTGCCGCGCACGCAGATAAATGTACAGTCTTTCTGCGTTTCTCAACACGCCATTGCAGAGAGTGATCGCTTTACCTGCAGAGTCAGTGGAAAATCTTGGAAAAGGTCCACCGCGCCAATATGATGAGCTAAAGCAGTGTCATGTTTGAACCAGACAAGCACCTATGCTTTCGGAAGCCCGACTTGGTTTACACCTGGGCTGACCTAGGGTTAGGTGAGGGCGCAGGCGTGTCTCCATTTTGCGCTGCAGAGCCTTTTCCTCTCTTCAAGCCCCAGATGAGATATCGCCCTGCGGCATTAACTCAGAGGCGACTTCGAGCAGCTCTGATGATATGGGGAAGATACTCGGTTGGCATAAAGGCAGTTATACTTTTAGCTGCATCCTCATGCTGAGCAACACTGGAAGGGTAACGGGAGGGGAAATTGTAATGGAACGTGCAGACGGAAAGCTTCACAAGCTGCGACAGTGTGAGACTGGTTCAGTTGTCTTCATTCAAGGAAGGCACGTGGTCCATACCGGTCTAAGGTCTGATGGGCCCGATGTCCGTATGGCCATGGTGTGCCCCATGTGGCCCTCCTCGCCTTTTGTTCGAGATGATACTTTCTTGATATATACGCGAACCATCTCAGATACCTCTGAGCTCTATGGACAGTATGTTGAGTATCGTTTCAGCATGCTCATGGAGCGACTCCGATCGTGCGGGAACAAAGTCTTGACGATCGTCAAAAGGGGACAAAGTTGGACACTGGAGAATTGAAGGCTTTCATTCAGGAGCAAATGACGTTCCTTGGCAAGATGCAGAATGAAATCGTGGAAGAGGACAAGATAGATAATTGGGGCTATAGGGAATTCCTTATCCGGAAGTTTTTCTTGGCATCAATGCCTAAGGAGACTTGTTACTCGTCAGGTTAGGAATAATCTGTACAATAACTCTACACCGTACTCAAATTGAAATTCGGTGAAAGCTCAACTACTCATTCTTTTTTATGCCGCAGTTACCTCAAATGTAGACACCAGCTTCCATGAGCTGGACACCACCGAGTTCCGCAGCCAGCTCTGCTACAAGCGGCCTTGAGAATTCCTCCACGGGGCGGGATATGAAAACATCAGCACATAAATAGCCCTCATTATCGAGACCAGTTGGATCCAGTCCACGCGCAACTACATGTGCGACAGCGTCCCTCTACTCCTTGGCAGAGGCGAAGCGGCGCTGGCGAAGCACAACACCCGGAAGCCTCTCCGTCACGAGCCCATGTTCTCTCAATGTAGCCGCGATCTCGTCGTAGGAAGATGTCAGAATCACAGTGCTAGCCACCTAGAGGTTGCTTGATCTACTGATTGCAGCCACTATGCGGGCGAAGGTGCGGGAGCTCACGTAGCCAACACCGCCCGTACAGATGACAAGACTCACGTCCTGCAGCGCCTTGCGAAGATCCGGAGAGGGATCCTGGACCTCTAGATCCTCGACCCAACCAGCGTCGATTAAGCCGGCGCCCAAGGCGTAGCGAATAGCCTGATCTGCCTTGTCAAGCCCAAACACCACGGGCTTGGAAGACCGTTCCCGACTCCCAAAGATCTCCTTGTCTGCCAGAACCTGCTGCTTGGAATTCAGCTCCGAGCCCGTGTAATGGGCGGTCCAAGTATCGATGTCCACATGGTGCCGGAGCAGACCTCCATTGATTCCGTATGAGCAGCAGATGTCTAAAATTGCGGAAACGGTCGTCCCCCGACAAGAAAATTGATGAAGCCGCTGGAACAAAGGTAGCGCTTGCTGCGGGATTGTATATTGCAGGGGCGCTAAGGTTGTAAGATATCCCCGCGGGTCTTGATGGTTGTATAAATCGGTAAAGTTAGATTTCTGGGCGACAGCGGATTGATTCTGGTTGTTAGCCATTGCTGAGTACTGTTCGCAGTATCTGTGAAAGGACAGAAGAAAGAGTTGGTTGAAAAGAAGGATATGCCCGCTCTTATATAAACCCAGTCTGACGTATAGCTCACTTGTCCCAAGGAAACTCCGAGATACGGTGGGGGCGTCAAGGTCAGACCATAAACCGTTCAATCATTATCTCGAAAGGTGCTGTTGTATTGATATGGTAGCCTCAATATGCATGCCAAGACCCTGTAGGTTGGACCGGTGAACACGGTGAGGCTGAATCACCCCCGCCTTATCCACTTGATAAGAAGTTACAATTGTATATATACATCTACGTGGCTTGGTGTAACTCAAATGCTCTGCTCACAAGGTCTCTGACGGCAGAGTGGCATCTCTGTCTATGCCAGGATTGAAGTACTATGGTAGTATACAGCAATACAGGGTTTATGATTTGAGCCTCTGTATTATGTGTGTAGTGTAGACCTGGGTTTTATTACAGAGCTATATGCACCATGTAGCTGTGGGTTTGGCTCTTATGTCATAAGCATCTTCGTGTGGATTACTTCCCTATCTATCATACCGGCGTGATATCTGCTGGACGACTCGACAGGTACGGCTTGAACCAGACAGCACGAGATCCTCTCCGGTCCCCCCTGGCCGATGCAGTAAAATAAGATGGCAGTATTCAAAACGCGCGAACGGTTTGTCACCCTCTAAACCGGCGCGCAATCATTATGTCAGGGGTTCAGCGGTCTTTTCTTTCGAACTAGGCTACAGCGGTTCCAAAACAAGGTCCCAGGTAGTTATCTTTCCCACCTTCTCCCCCAATGTCGAGATCAGGGAAGCCTCGTATGCATAAGGGCGAGGAGCAGGAACTACTGAAGCTAGACCTACTACTAAAGACCTCGCAAAAACCCTTACCAAATAGTCGCCTACATTCGTTTGCGTTGCGATTTGAGGTGTACTTGCAATACGAAAGAGCGGAACCCTTGCATGTCGGCGGTCCTGTGGTCGAGACAGCAGCAGTGAATTATACGAGAATGCTTTAAATCTTCATCTTGGCCAAGGAAATTATAACCTGTACAAGAAAGAGAGACTGTTGGAAGATAAAGGAGAGATCGAGGATTTGGCTCATGTTTATATCTCCTCATCTAAGCCCTACCTACATCCCTTGTCCTGCTGCATTAATAACATGTTATGTTGCTTGTTAGTTGTTGTGAACAATTCCAGTGTGAAGGTTTGTCTGGACCTAGGAGAAACCTAACAAATTTTGGCAAGTCTATCACGGTCATCTGTTGGTAGCGTAACAACAGCCAGCATACTCCGTAGCGCGAAAAGCATAACCGAGCGCCATTTCCAATGGACCCTGTTTGTGATTTTTCCTGATTGTCAAATGGCAAGCTCTTATAGTAAAGATGCTGAAACTGTGAGGAAGCGTTAAACATAAACGCTCCTCGCGCAGCCGTGGCATGGGTAAGGATCGAGTATCCAATATGAACCCTAAACTTCATCAAATTGCCAGTTGAGAAACTGGGTTATCTCAAGTAGAAATATATTGTTATCCATAAACCCAGTATTTGACTTTAATGCTCATTTCTGAGTCGAATAAAACATCATTCCAGTACTGCCATTAGTTGCAATATTCCTGAATCGTATCAGCTCACTTCACTTTGACAAAATTGTTATCCGATAGTAATTCTTCCCCCAATATTATGCCGACAGCTTAATCTCGGTCAACTAATTCTCGTGATCACTTTCGATTCTGTCCGCGCTCTTGAAGTGCCTGATTCTCATCAAAAGGCCTAAAGTAATCTTTTCTTCGCAATCAGACAGCGACAATTGTTCCAGAACTTCTACTGTACTCGGAACAAGGTCCCCGCTACGCCACCTCTGCTGTCAACTGTATTTAGATGAACTCAATCGTAAGCTAATTCGCTAGTGTTCAATTGATCCACAAACTGCCGGCATTGAAGGATTACATGCCCAGCCTCCATCGTGAGTTATGACAATCGTTCAGGCTTCAACTAGTCACACATTTCCAACACAACACAAAAACGTGTCGCGCGCTTCATCTTCTGCTCTTGGTTTCTCGGGGACGTATTGCACGAGCACGCGATAACTGACGAAAAAGACTACGATGTTTGCCGACATCAGTCAGTCAATGACTCAGGCAGCCGATCCCTGTAGAAGCGGGGGAATGTTAAGCTTGATTACTCAAAACTCAAGCTTATTATCCCACGTCCAAGAGAATCGTTACGCAAGAACCTCTACCCATCAAACCCCATCAGGCAGGTGAATAACCGTACCGATCCCTCCCCGCAGCAAAGCCAAGTAGCCAAGCCAGCTTAGCCATTGGCCAACTCTGGGGAGCTTCCCAAGAGGGTTACAACGGCAAGACATGACGACATTCGCGAGAGCTATCCCGAGCTCAGGATCGTAAGCTTACCGACTGGGAAAGGAAGTTCATCCATCATGATAAGAGCTTTGGCAAATCAAAGGCGTGCTTGGCTCGAGATGGGATCCTGTTTGTTGGGAATACCAAGGACCTAAGTGTTGTTTATGCAATGGTTCCATTGTAAGGTAACATGACACTGCAGAATGGGGTTGGTCATGTTTGCGAGGGTTGCATTTATATCCGAAGCTTCCCATCGCTCCACGATTGCTTCCCCTCCCAGGCAGATGCTATCGTAAGGCGTTGATAGTCCACCATGCATTTCCGACAGCTCTCGACAGTCGCAGCTTTCGCTGCTGGCGTATCTGCTTGCCAGCGTGATCTCGTCTTGGGCAAGCGACATACACATCGCCAGCCGCTGACCAGACGCAATGCCGATTGGCCTCCAGTTTTGACGGAGCAAGAAACTCTTCTTGTCAATTCTTTTGACAATTCCTCCATTGACAAGTGGTCTGACTACTACGGTCACCAGAATAAGTTGGCTGGCTACGGAAAAGAAGCTGCCCAGTGGACCGCTGATCGTTGGTCCGAGAGCGGATTTGATGCGCATCTGGCGGAGTACCATGTGTTCCTCAGATACCCAGTTAGTTCGTCTCTTTATTTCACCGGCCCCAATGGTACAACGACCGAGGTGAACACCAAGGAGGAGGTGCTTGAGGAAGATGATGTTACAGGCTGGAATGTGCTTTCACAACAGACCTGGTTGGCGTACTCACCGACTGGAAATGCTTCTGCTGAATATGTCTACGCCGGGTAAGTTGAGAGCTCAATGGGCCTGGATGTTCATCACTGACGTTTGGGCGCTAGCCGAGGCTCAATTGACGATTTCGATCGGCTAGTCGAGCTTGGTGTTGATATCAAGGGCAAAATTGCTCTCATCAAGTACGGTGGCCTATTCCGTGGTCTCAAGGTCAAGAACGCTCAAGATCATGGTGCTATTGGTGCCATCATCTTTACTGACCCTGGTGATGACGGCAACATCACAGTCGCAAATGGCTACGAGGCTTACCCTGGTAAGAATTCTCATTTGGCAGCTATGAGGACATCATGCTAACTGAACGCCAGATGGTCCTGCCCGAAACCCAAGCTCTGTCCAAAAAGGCTCAACACTATTCTTGTCCACCCGCACCGGCGATCCTACAACTCCTGGCTACCCTTCCAAGAAGGATTCGCCTCGAGCTGATATCTCTGAGGTTATCGCCAAGATCCCAGCTTTGCCGATTTCTTATTCGGCTGCTCAGCCTCTGCTGCAGGCTCTCAACGGCCACGGTGTTACCGCTGAGAAGGTGAACCGTACTGCGTGGACAGGCGGCCTCGATGCCGAATACAGCTCTGGTCCTGCACCTGGTGTGAAACTCGCTCTTAGCACCGTCTCTCGTGACTCTATCGAGCCAGTGCACAATGTCATTGGCGTTATCAACGGAACCAATGCTGATGAAACTATCATCATTGGAAATCATAGAGATACATGGATGGTCGTAAGTCAACCCGCAAGTAGAAACTCACAAAGTTCGTTACTGACTAATTAGGGCGGTAACGGAGATCCCAACTCTGGTTCTTCGATCCTGATTGAACTTGCCCGCGCATTCAAGAAGCTCACTGATTCAGGCTGGAAGCCCAAGCGAAACATTGTTCTCGCATCTTGGGATGCTGAAGAATGGGGTATCATTGGCTCTACTGAATGGGTTGAGGAGCACGTCAACTGGCTCACCGACACAGCTGTCTCTTATCTGAACATTGATGTCGCTGTCAGTGGTCCTCGACCTAACCTCGGTGCTTCCCCTGAGCTGCATACCTTTGCTACTGAGGTTCTCAAGAAGATCGTTGATCCCAACTTTGGTGGCTTCAATCAGTCCCTCTATGATGCTTGGCACGCTGCCAGCGAGGGAGACATTGAGATCCTGGGCTCTGGTTCTGATTACACTGCTTTCTTCCACCGTGGTATCAGCTCTCTCGATACTGGAAGCAGTGGAGGTGCCGGTGATCCTATCTGGCACTACCACTCCAACTACGACACCTATCACTGGATGTCAACTTTTGGAGACCCCGGATTCCATGTCCATACCGCTCAGGGTCAATATCTTTCCCTGCTGGCTTACCACTTGGCCTCTGATGATATCCTTCCCTTCGACACTCAAAATTACGCCAAAGAGCTTCGTGCATACTACGAGGATCTTGTTGAGTATGCCGAGAGCAAGGATGCCGATCTTGATCTTGGTGAGCTTGACGAAGCCATTGAGCACTTCAAGAAGAGTGCCGATGAGGTCAAGGCTCTTGAGAATCTTGCCCGTGAGCGCGATGATGATGTCCTCAAGAAAGTGGTCAACCATAAGTACCGCGACTTCCAGCGAGGTTTCATTTCCCAAGGCGGTCTGCCTGACCGTGACTTCTATAAGCATGTCGTCAACGCCCCTGGTCTCGACACTGGCTACGCTGCTGTAACCTTTCCCGGTATCACTGAGGGCGTTCAGTACGCCGAAGATGGTGACTTCTCTGTTGCTCAAGAATGGGTCAAGAAAACTGCTCGTGGTATTGTCGTTGCTGCGAACATTCTCAAGACATAAACGGAGTTAGGCAAGAGTTGGACGGGGAGTGACTTCACTTCAAATCAATCATTTATGAACCTTACGATCTCATGGTTATGATAATTATAGTACTTGCATAGCATTCTTGGGTGTTTTTGGCTGGTGCCGGTTTGGTGTTCGGTTGAGCGGAGTTATATGGGCACAGCCATTAGGGGATAGAACACGATAGTTGAATCAAAAGCAAATTGAGGCAGTGATCCAGATACTCCTCTCGAAAACCTTATCCTCCTAACTCTGTTCTTGGATTATGTTCCATCATTGCTGAAAGCTTCTTTGCCCCGCAACCCTATCTGTTCCTCATGAATCATCAAGCTCGGTTAGCTGTCATGTATGTGTTTTATATTTGAATATTAATTATACATGGCTATTATATACACTGAAGCTTCTACCCAAACAGAAAAACCTGATATCTTGAGGAGCTACATCGTTTGCAGTCGGTCATAGGCGCAAAAAGTGAGAGGCTTCCATGTCCCTAGTTTGGTTACTTAGCAACCCCCAGATATGTGTTGCGTTTTGATGCAAGCACCTTGGAATGGAGAGTCACACAGCTTTCTAGTATAGTAATTTTACTTCAGTCGCGATGTGACCAGACTTTGAGCGCTTGATATGGAAGCGAAATTCCCCACGAGCCAGCAAGTTGGGTCTTCTACATCCTTCCGCCTCTGTCTGGTCTTACTCGCTAATCAAGTTCTGTAGCCTATTCTTTTCATTTCCAGCATTTTCTCCGGTAATACCAAGGTGCCGAGCAAAAGTTCACAACTGCCGATAGATCTTTAATTGACGCAGCTTGGCACTTGGCATCACCGTTTCGTTACCTTGGCACCGAGAATTCTAGAACCCACGTGGTGAATCGTCCCCAAGTACACGATACGACACTTCAGGTTGCATTACGCGTCTAGATCGATCGACGCTCCCCTGTCAGTGTGCTCTGTGTCTTGCGACAATTGCCTTAATATTTACGAATAGATGATAGGCATTCTCTGAATCAGAGGGTGTATGGTAGTGTATTTTTGAGGGCTCAGTGAAGATATTCCAACCACCATCGGACATAAGGAATGCAACAAAGGTAGGACACAGGCATCGAAGATCTAAGCTACGCATCGGATGCTGCGGAAGACACACGATTGACACTTTCTTGGCGCATCTTGGCGTATGAGAGTTGGCAAATGCTCACACAGCATCGGGTCTCGCAGCGTAAGAAGTCCGGTGGCACAGTAAAACAGCGTTTTCCCAATCAGCAATAGAATGAACCAGTGGGTATTTTGAGTGTTGCATTCCCTTTTGCCGTAATTCCGAGTAGTGAATCCCAGCTGCCATGCTTGAGTCCATGTGAGGGGATGCAACGACGATTTTGACTATGTAACCTTGAAGATGCGGCAAATGGAGGCGGTATGCAGTGCTCACTCGGGGTTGTAATATGGCCACCAATTAACGAGTTTAGTTCATAGCGGGGAAGATTACAGTGAGTACAACCCTAAATTAGGCTTGCTGATTAGCTCTAGTAAACACCTTAAAGTCGGTATCGTAAATATCCACGCAATCTATACTATTTGGGACGGCTTTTATGTAAATCTACGCTTCATATCGACGATGACGCCAGGCTATAGAAGATATCATAATGCAACCACTACTCTCAAAGTTTTGCCACGTGGCTGACGCTGCATGTTTTGTCAGCCCAAACTCAGCAAAACTGCTACGTAGTGGGCGCTGGTCCTTTTAAGCTTAGCCATCAAGCTTACCCCTCTCCCGGTTACAGAATCCATCAGAACTCAGAAACGCCAGAACCAACAAGGAACAGTCCAGTTCTGCATCCCCAAAAACTTGGAGTGTTAGTGTTGCATTGTGTCAGCCAAGAAAATGGGGATGGGATAATCACTAATCACCTGCTCAATTATGCTTCTGTTTTAAGCAGTGACTCCCGGACCTACGAGATCAGCACTAGTCAGAGTGCGCTGCTACCTCCGATGACAAGTCCATTCACGATGCTTTGAGGGGGAGGCGCCAGAGGGTTTGTCACTCAGCAGAGCTCCGAAGCTTCGGTACTGGAAAGTGTTTTTACTCGCTGTGATAATTCCATTTTCGTGATCAACAACACTCGTGGAGATTAGTGGCTGCAGCAGCGTAGCACAGGGAAGCCGAGGCTTTGGGATGGGATCAAATACTGGACGCCATCAACGCTGCAAAGTGAGGATCGGCTCTTTTCATGTCAGATTCGGAACACAACAGCCATTCAGGCTGATCCTTGACCTACAAAATGGGTTGCACTCGGGGCAAAGACTCCCTGCCCCCTACCTCCCATAGCAATGCTGACTCGGGCTGTTTTTCCCTGTTTGCGAGACACAATACCCAACTTACAGATCGGCATTTCACCCTTGTCGTCCAATTAAAGCCAAGGCTGGGCAATAAAGCTTGGTCTCTTCTTCTCCACGTCCATGCGTCGACCTTCCCGTAAAAGCTTAGAGTCATCGCAGATCGTGAGCTTTGGCTCATTTCTTCCCCCGCATCGCATGGGCTAGCTTTGGGGTTTGGGGGGGCTTGCGGGCGTTGACGTACGAGGCAGGTTAAATGGTAGAGTTGTTTACGTGGTAACAAAAGCCCTTTCTTCCTCCCCCTCGCACTTTGTTTTTTTTTTCTTGTTTTGCTAGTAAAGGACAAGCTGTCATCTCCGCGGAGCGTAGAGACTGTTTCGCTATTCTAGACGTGTGTTATAAGCTTCTGTTCCTGCATCATGACTACCGATACTACGGCGACACCGCCGAGTGAGCAGGAGAAGCCTACAGCTTTTGATGTCGAGAATGTCGCGTCGACAACGCTGTCCAATGTCGGTGCGGGGGCTGCTGTTGATGCTGAGCGAAATGCACTCTTAGCTGCTCTCCCTGACCCTGATGAAGGCAAGAGTGAAGAGGAACGACGCGAGATTGTAAGTCGTTCAACATATACTCCGTATCCCAATGAGAATGCATGGTGCTGACAATTGCTCAGGACAGGAAATTGGTCTGGAAGGTCGACCTCTGGCTCATCCCCTGGCTGTCGCTGCTCTACCTTCTCTCGTTCCTGGACCGAACCAACATTGGCAATGCTCGTCTCGCAGGCATGGAGGATGATCTGGATATGGGCCCGGGAGATTACAATGTCGCTCTCACCATCTTCTTCGTCAGTTACGCCCTCTTTGAGCCAATTACCAATGGTCTTCTCAAGCGCTTGACACCTCGCATCTTCTTCACTGGCATCATTATCGCGTGGGGCGCCGTCATGACCCTCATGGGAGTCTGTCACAACTACCCAGGTCTGCTTGCAGCTCGCTTCTTCCTCGGTGTCGCAGAAGCTGGCCTCTATCCTGGTGTCAATTACTATCTCGGCTGCTGGTACAAGTCGTCTGAGATTGGTGCTCGCGCTGCCATTTTCTTCTCCGCTGCTGCTCTGGCAGGCTCCTTCGGTGGTCTACTCGCTGCAGCTATCGCCAAGATGGACGGTATTGGCGGTAGACCCGGCTGGGCATGGATCTTCATCCTCGAAGGTCTCGCGAC
The DNA here is from genome assembly GCF_020744475.1 of Fusarium redolens. NCBI lineage: Eukaryota > Fungi > Ascomycota > Sordariomycetes > Hypocreales > Nectriaceae > Fusarium > Fusarium redolens. The sequence continues at coordinate 629,680 of NW_025763680.1, read as the reverse complement.
TGTCGCTGTCGGCGCCTTCTGTTGGTGGATGGTCTTTGACTGGCCCGACACAGCTCGATTTCTCTCCCCAGAAGATCGTGTTCGTGTTCAGCGCCGTCTCATCCTGGATCGTCAGGGAAAGACCGCTGAAGACTTTGACAAGCGTCACATCTGGGCTGCCATGAAGGATTGGAAGACATATGGCTACATGGTTATCTATATGGGATCGTTGATGCCCCTTTATGCCTTCTCTCTCTTCCTGCCTACCATCCTGCGAAGTATGGGACATGTCGGCACCAAGGCGCAACTTCTCTCCGTTCCTCCTTATGCTTGCGCTGCAGCCGCCACTGTCTTTGTCGGATTTCTAGCAGACCGAACCAAATGGCGTGGCTACTGTAACATTGCTACTGTCTGTGTCGGTATCATTGGATTTACCATGCTTATCGCTTCGCCTGACCCGCATGTTCAATACGGCGCTGTGTTCCTCGGTGCAATGGGTAAGTACAAAACACTGACTTCTTGAGGCTTTTACTAATCGAGAACAGGTATCTATCCCACCGTCTCAAACACTGTGTCATGGGTCAACAATAACATCGAGGGCTCATTGAAGCGTGCCATTGTTCTTGGTATGGTCGTCGGTTGGGGTAACCTTAATGGTGTCGTCTCGTCCAACATCTACCGTGAGACCCAAAGACCTCGCTACTTTGCCGGCCACGGAATGGTTCTGGCCTACCAGATCGTCTTCCTTCTAGGAGGTTCCATCTTTATGCACTTTGCACTTCGATTGGAGAACCGCCGTCGTGCGAGAGGATCACTGGATGCCAAGTATGCTGCCATGACAGATGAGCAAAAGTGGATCAGCGGCGATGTGCGTCCTGACTTTAGGTACACTCTCTAGAGAACGCATATTTGATACATTGCGCTTTGTTTTCATGTTTCTGTGGGAGGCTCCTTTAGCGGGATAGCTGAACCGGTATGAATTGGAAGAAGGAATATTATAATTACATAGTACTCATAGAACACTGTTAGTATTGTTAATGGCTTTGATGCTCGAATAATGAATCAATTTTACGTATGCAAACATTCTGGTCAGCTCAGGATGCATTGGGACCTCGCTCGGTTCTGAAGATGCTCGATACTTCCGTAAGGAGAATGCCAAGGGTCTGAGACAACGATAAGATGTTCCAGCTGAGCCCATATGCTGAGGGTATCACACAGAATGGTCGAGACCGCGCCACAGCTGTCTAGACTCTTGATGCTGGCCAAATCATGCACTGGGTTGTGAGTGCACAAGCTGGTAACAAATATATGCCCTACTTCTCATTGTTGTTGAAAAGCACACCGACTCCATCATGGCATCGCTTATTATGCTGTGAAATCTGTCTACAGGCCGCTATGCACGATCAGTCGTTCGATTACAGTATGAATCTTGTCTTAGTGTCACTGGAACAGACCCCGCTCTCTCTTTTCTTGATGCAGGGTTTCCAGTGGTATGATTTGAGACAAGTTTCTGGCAGTTAAAGCGTACGTGATCTAGACAGTTAAGAAGAAGCTTTCCCAGACGTCGTCTTGGTTATTTTCTTCCATCATGAGACATAGTCAGTAACATCCTAAGCTTAGAACTATGTGAACCGACGACAAGAGTTCGGGGTTTCCAGAGACTGGAAGGATAGGATAGAGCAAACTATCAAAGGGAACCCGAATGCTGAAGAAGGTCAGAAGAGCTCCTTGTTTTTGACTACTCGTGGTGTTAATCTCTGCGGCCTGCACCATGTCACAAAATAAGGATCAAGTCTAGACTGTTTTACTCGAGTACCATCAATTGTAAACACGTGCCCATCACCGCTATGTCTGTAGAACCCCTTCCATCAACATGAAACAACCTCGCAATAGGCCCCTCACCTTTTCATCTTACCGTTGCCCTGCTTGCTCTATAAGAACCGTCGAATCCGCTCCTCTGTCGGTTGATAAATCATCACTCACCATCAAAAGACAGAAACTCAACAGCTTAACAAAGTCCAGAAAATCTCAACTCAATCCAATAAACCTATTACACTTTCCATTCAAAATGAAGTTCTCCATCGTCCTCGCTATTGCCGCACTCTCGGCCGAGACTCTTGCGTGTGCCAACATCGGGCAAGTCTGCCAGAAAGGCGACCCAGATGTATGCCAGTGCGGTGCACCTCTTACCGTAAGCCATCCTGCCTTCAGTCATACGTGTATTTGATTGCGTATCTCTCGAACTTTGTAGCTGCTCTGCAACCGTGATCTTCTCCCTGGTCGGGGAGGCGGTGAGTGCCCCCATCGATGGCTCGACGGCCAGTTCTCTGCATTCATAAGAATTCTTCTAATCCAAGTAGTTCGCCTCTATCACTACCAGATTGGTGATATTTGTCCTCTTGTCAAACGTGGAGGAGTATGTGTTGATGGGAAATGTGTTCGACGCCCGCGTCATCCACCTACCCCTAGGCCTACTCCTAAGTAGACGAAGACGCAGCATAGTAGCGTATCGTGCATCCCAATCAGATTGCAGTACTCTCGTTTAACTCTAAGGTCGGGGTATTGGGCCAGAATTAGTTAGAGTTGACAATATGAAACCCAATATGACAAGTTGACCCTCAAGATATATCAATCCAAATTCTCAAAAACCCGCAAGTTGAATTCCTTGGGCCGTACATACAAAAATTGATGCTCTGGTCTACTTCACAACAAAATTTCTTAGGTTTCTAGCACCACCTTTGAAAAGTTCTCCATGCATGACCCCATGCACGTACGCCTCTCCGACAAGTGTGTATGTCTCATCGCTCTGAGGTCGCAAAAGGTATGGAATCTTTCCTCCCAACAGGATACAGACTTCATCTCCTGGCTGCATAACAAGTGGACCTACCCCAACAAAGCCTGTGGACGTGAGAAAGGCACGCCTCGTGTGCATCCTCATAAGAGCGGAAGCATACCAAGAGCCTTCTGCAGACGAAGCCTCCCCAGTCTCCTTTCCTTCCGCTGTGTTGGGTTGTTGAAGATCCTCCAAACCCTCCGCACACTGAGATCCCCAGCCCTGGTAAGGCACCGTTGTGAAATAAGTAGTACCATCAAGTATTCCAATGCGCGCAGTATCCAAACGCTCTTCTGCAACCCTAATTCTTGGGGAGCTGTCGCAAAAGCCTCGGATGCTTTTGATCCATTGGTTGACTGCGGTCTGGTTGATGGGTTTTAACCAGTTTGGGTCCCAAGTTGCCCCGATCTCTTGAACTTTGTCCACATAAATACCTTCAAATGTCGCTGTATCGAATTGTGGAAATTTGGGTATCGCGGTATATGTGTCTGACGCCTTAAAAGGGGTATTCCACGCTGGCTGTGCATTCGGATGCAGAACATCCATGCTCCAGTCAGGTACCCAACTGGGTAGAGAAGCAAGCTTCCTGGGCCTTTGACAGTACATGAGAACATCAATAGTACCTTGTTCTAGGATCTTACAGGCTGTTCCTCTGTAAACCTCTTCAACTGTCATAGAGTAGTCTGGAAACAAGTCAAAATGGTCTCTGTCTCCGGCCAGGTTTAGTAACGCAAAGACACGATCACGCGGGTCGGTTGCGTGGACAACGTTGTAGTCCACTTCTAACGTGAGCGATACCGCGACAACCTGTAAAAGGGGTTGGCCATATGGGTTCACTCCATCTGAATAATAGACATAGTGCCATCGTCTTGTGAACAAGTTGAACACATAGCTGCTGAGCGGAGTGGAGTAGACATAATTCAGATTCCGGCTCAGCGTCTCAAGGCCGTCGATGGAGTTCTTCTGCGCGCGTTGTTGGACAATCTTCGGGGCATCCAAAGTCTGATCTATGAGATCGGACTTCACAATCCAGTCACCGCAAGCAATGGCAATACGCCGACCAACGGCAAACTCCTGCATGACCCAAAGACGTTGCCAATAGCGTCGTTGGCAGAAATCGTGAAAAGCCGTTTTGGCAGCATCTAGATCAATAGAACCTTCCTCTTTGTTGCCAGAGTAAAGCTTCCGCAAAGCTTCAAGGTTATTGGAGCGCAGGGCTCGACCTGTGTCACGCATTAGGCGACATATGAGATCGCTGCCCTCATTCCCGTTACCCAACCACGCGATGACTTGGTCAGCTTCCCTATAGATATAGTGCATTTGGTGAACCTGGTGGCTCTTCTCGACCTCGTCGGCTTGGTTGATGCACAGCTGGTCTACCCAAAGCCAGCGAGGCTTTTTGCGAAACCGAAGACGCCGAAGGGCATTCTCGACGGTCGAGCTAATGCCTATTGTCGTTCCATCAATGCTAACATGTCTTTTGGGGCTATCTGGGGATTCCCAGACATATGATAAGGCTGTATAAGGCGGGGAGTCGCCACGAATATATTGCTCAATATTGCAAACGAGGAAATCTGTTCGCTCGGGTTCAGAAGTAGATTCCGCCAGAGAAGGCTCTAGTTTGAGGAGTCTTATCCAATGGTCAGGGTCTTTGAGTTGACGGTATTTGATATCCGAATACATCTCAAGATTTCATTTATCAACAGAATAATAGAAAAGCAGTTCAAAGGAAAAGCCATGGCTATGCTGACAGGTGCTGGCCTTCCCCACCTTGCCAAGGATATTTAGGGGTGAAGCTCTCAGCAAATACTACCTTCCCTGTGCTTACGCCACGTGGGCATCGCATTTTTCACACAGCAAACAACTCTTAAGGGCATGAGGGAATTAGTTCGCGACTTGTATAATCTCTAATAGCCTCCTAGACAGTAAGCTTGTCGCTAGCCGGTCCAAACTTGCCAATGCCAACCTCATCCTTCTGCATAAACTCTATTGGGTTTTGGTGATCCTCAACATATCCAACTCCACTAACAGCCTTATCTATATGGATTTCGGTTAGCTTCTGCCCTCTTTGTGGTTGCATCATACCGTTACGTACAGTAGCCTGCCAATCTAAGGATGTCATCCGGAAGAGTTCGAGCAATCTCGATGGGAGTACTGAGGACTTCATCCTGGTCAAGCCGGTAGTAATCACGCTGCCTAAAAAGACGTCAGCAGGATTCTGCATGCCATAGTTCGTTACACTCACGCAAAGCACGCAAAGAGAGTGCGGAGAGCGTCAGGGTCTGATCTGTCACACTTATTCTCTCCCGCAGCGTGATAAGTGGCTATCAGGGACGTCAGTTTAGCTAATCCTAGGTCTTTAGTCAGATACCATTAAATGAGGAACTCACATCCTAGAGTAAACAATGCCGACCCAGGTTCCATCTCGGCATATGTGCATTCTTCTAACTTGGGGATACGATCAGCGCCCCAGAGGTGACTGCCAGGGATAACAGCCGTAGCCTAAGCGAAGTCATGGTCAGTCCGTGAAGTGCGACACTGGAAGAGGATATTTTACCCCATTCTTGTATGTGCATTTAGATCCAGCAATCAAGCAACCAAAAATCGGAGTGAACAGGGGATTGCTCGGGTCTGGACGAGTCTGGTATGCGATTTGGTCCTACACCGTATCACCGTTAGATAACAGGTCTCGGATATAGCTTCCAAGTACATGCCCTATGAAGAGGCTGAGGTTTGGCCCCTGGTACCAATCGTAGGGCTGCCGTTGAGGCCAGCACGTAGCCACTCTTCTGTGGAACCAGCTTATCTCCTGTGTAAGATGAGAACTCATCGCTGGCCCTAAGTGTCAGTCAAGCCGTTCTATGAGGTCAAGAGTTTGCCGACTCACTTCAGATAGTGTGCCATTATGCCCTGCCAAACGGGCAGCCGCATGATCTTGACAATTTGCTCAGGCATCTTGGCCAGCAGTCCCTAGTAACATTAGATTGAGTCAAAGGTTCAGTGATGAGTATACTAACGTAGACTCGCTGGGACCCTTCGGGGAAGAAACCTTCACCAAGCTCATCGTGGGTCGATGTTGAGGTGTACAGCTTGCGGCCAGAGAAATGAGGCTCGACTTGAGAGATGTGTTAGTATTGGCTCTGATATTGAAGCATACTGGGTACAAACTCGCTGCCATAGACTCTTTCAGAAGTTCTGAGGAGAGGAAGTTGGAGACAATGACTCCGCCATCTCTGTCGATGACCTCAAAAATCTTCTCGAGGGGCTCCGATGCGTCGATGGTAACAAGTGAGGGCGCCATTGCTTTGATGTCCGAGTCTGATGTCTGAGTGAGAAGCTACTCCTCTGATCTCTCTCCAACGCTCGTGAGACCTTGCTTGTTTATAATGCTTTAGGTTGATGTCCGAGTCCGGAATGCTATCTCTAAGGACTGAACATGACCAACACGAATCCTTCTCTCATATGATCCCGGATAATCTCGGCTTTTGATAAGAAGGTCCAAGCGAAAGCATGTTTGCCATCCCAACTAAGACTGGGGAATAGGCCCAAATACCGATCTTATCAGACATGGTTCCCCTCAATTCTATCGTGTGACTTGGACTGATAAGCCGATGGCAGCTACAGTTCCATGTGGGTTTATCTTGGACGTGTTTGTTTCCCAAAAGTCCATAGTTGAAAGGCGAAGGAACGCTAGTGGCTGATAAGTGATCCCTTCTGCTGATCCATTGCCCCGGAAGGATCTTGACGTAGCGTTGGCTGCGGCAGATAACAAACTCTCGCCTGGACCTTCTCACTGTATCCCATGCCTGCCACTGTACCTTAATGATTGTAGATTGCGGGGGTTTGGTCCGGCTAAAGGTGCATTTATAGGGCGTGTAGTAGAGCTAAGTGAGTTATCAGTAGAGTCTCTTCTTTCCGGTGTCGCTTCGCGTCCTTGGTTTCGGATCAAGTGATTGCCAATCAATGCAATCAAGGACTTTAGTGTTTGTTCATATCCTGGGATGATAGGTGTATCGTAGGGTGCTTGTCGAATAGAACCGCACTAACAGTGATCTGGGCCTGATGATACGGAACCGAGACCTTGGTTAACCATGTTGAAGTACACGCTTGATCATCCTGTAGATATATAATCTCAAGCCTGCTATTGCCCTTTTGTCTGCCAAACTTCCTTCTTATGTACTATTCTTCTAATCTGTTCTCAAAACTCCGTTACTCTGGTAATTGTCCATCGACGCCTGATACCACCATGGATCCCTCGTCTCTCAACCCAGAAACCTCCAAAAAGGGAGGCGATGTTGAGCGAGTCGGTTCAATAGACATTGGCGGAGTTAGTGTAGTCAGTAGCCCCATCCCTCTATTTGTCTTCTATTGGGAAATCCCTAACACAATCTTGATAGACCAAAAGTGACATTCCGGAGCTCGACGGTGATGCCTTGACAGCTGCTATCTTGGACTCTGTCAATCATCGCCGCTCGAACCCTCGACATATCCAACTGACAGCCTTCGCCGGCTCAATCGGCGCGTACGTCCCTCATTTAGCTATATGACATCTCCATACTGATAGGAAGTAGTGCTCTTTTTGTCGCTATTAGTTCTGGAGTCCTTTCTGGACCTTTGTGTCTTCTGCTGGCCTTCATGTTCTGGGTCACGGTTGTCTTCTCTGTTGCACAATGCCGTGAGATCAATCCTAGTCTTTGCGATTCTCCTGCAACTAATACAATGTATAGAGATGAAGATCGTAACACTCTTCCCTCTTGATGGATCCTTCATTCACCTAGCTGGTCGCATGGTTGATCCAGCCCTTGGGGTAGCTATTAGATGGAACCACTTGGTAAGTCGAACAACGTTACCTTTACATATCTACCTCTACTGACTCCAGAAAGTTCGCTTAGACTTCCTATGTCATCTTCGAGGCTACAATCATCAACACTCTTGTCGAATACTGGGGCTACGATGAATCACCCGCCACCCTCATTCCTAGTAATTCCTTCGACTCTGATTAAATGGTCAATCACTAAATAACTCAGTGTCTCTAGTGTTCTACCTGGCGATCAACGTTTGGCGAGCAGACCTCTTTGGTGAGGCAGAGTGTGGGTTCCACCATCACAGCTTGTCACCCCTTTACTGACGATGCGACATAGTCTGGCTAGCCTTGGCCAAGGTCATTCTTGCTGCTGGCTTGATATTGTACACAATTGTTGTCATGCTAGGAGGCAACCCACTCAACGAGTACGTTTTACACCTCGTCCATTGATTTATCACTAACAGCACATCGAAGCCGCTTCGGATTTCGATACTGGAAAGACCCTGGAGTATGGGCTGGTGACGATGCAGGCTCACGCCTCAAGTCATTTATTAACGCTGTCAACGTCGCCGGTTTTGTCATGGGAGATCCAGAGTATATTTCGAGTCAGTACACCGTTGTTGGCTTGGCATATCAATACTGACATGGTTCAGTGATTGCCGGTGAAGCACGGGATCCTCGTCGCACTGTCCCACGTGCTTTCAAGACCATCATTCCCCGTTTGATGATTTTCCCTCATTGGTGGCTGCCTCTGCGTCGGTGTAAGTAGGCCTTGTTTCTTCCTGAGTTTACTGCCAATTAACCGTATAGATCCTCGTCCCCCACAATGACAAGACGTGAGCTTTCCTGGTCATAGTCTTTATTCAGATGCTAACGACTATGTCAGTCTTACAGGCGGCGCAGACACATACAGCGGTGCCTCTCCATAGCAAGTTCCCTGAGCACTTAGTTGAACACTAGCTGACCGGCCCAAGCGTCATCTCAATGGAACGCCTTCAGATTCCCGTCCTTCCATCCATTGTCACGGCTGTCCTGATTACGACTATCGTCTCGGCTGGCAACGCGTACACCTTCAATGCTTCTCGAAGTCTCCACGCCCTGGCCCTTGAAGGACAAGCGCCTAAGTTCCTGCGCAGACTGAACAATAAGTACGCACATTGGGTGCATTAGGGACACTTCACTGACTTATTCATCAGGGGAGTGCCTTATCTCGCAGTCATCGTCGTAATGACGCTGGCTTGTTTGGCGTTCCTGGCCCTTGGTTCGACCAGTGCCAAGGTACTTAACTGGATCTTGAAGTCAGTGTCTTATTCTTGATTGTGACATGGATGTGCTGACTCGATGATCTCCAGCTTTTGTACCGCTGCAACTATGCTGTGCGTGTTTTCAACTGGCGTTTCATAGCTATGATTATGTATCTAACCTCACCTAGGAACTGGACTGTCATGGCAATTACATGGATCCGATTCAACGCTGCGATGAAGGCCCAAGACATTGACAGGGAGACATTCCTACCTGTCAGATCCCGCTTTCAGCCATACGCTGGCTATTGGGCATTTTTCTGCGCATTCATCTTTCTGTGGTAAGCGTGATGATAGACGTCTCCAAAACTAACACTCATAGGGTCCAAGGATATGCCGTCTTCCTCAGCAGCAACTAGAGCACGGCAACTTTCATCTTCAATTACGGTATCGTAAGTATTATTTCATGTTCCCTGGTGACTTGGCCTGACAAGCTTCAAAGATTGCTCTAGCGGGTAGTATTGGTCTTGGGTGGAAGCTCTTCAAGAAGACTCGGTTTCATCGTGCTTCAGAGGTTGATCTGGTTTCGCACTTGTATTTCTTCGGTGTACTCACAGAACACTACCGTCACGAGCGCGAGACTGCACCTCAAAATCTTAAGGATAAGATTCTTGCAAGCATCTTTTGAGCATTTGAGCCAGCAATTGATGGTGGAGGAACAGTGAAGGGAGTTCACATTGCAGTGGCATTATTCGTCTCACATATTTCTCTAAATATAACAAGACTTATTAGATCAAGCCCTAATTATCTCCTTCACAACCTTTGAAACGTTATCAGGCTGGCTAACCGTGGGTACATGTCCACTATCGAAGCTATGCACTCCAACTTCCCTTCCACTTGACGCTTTGACAGCTTCAATCATGCCACGCTGGAACTGAGGCGGGATAATCTGATCCTGTTCGCAAACTATGTAATGCACCTCGACATCATTATACCCAGGATAGGTTAGTGGTTCTCGAAAGCTTGCTGTTGAATGCTCTGGCATCTGCTTCGCCAAGTCAAGAGCTTCGTCGAAAGGCAAGTCTGAGAAGGTGTGAGTGGCGTGGCCCTTAGGATCAAGAGTCATGTAGTCATCCTGAATCCAATATTAGCAACATGTTCTAGAACTGGACGATATAATGCAGAACCTTGAGATCGAGAAAGTCAGGCAGGGCTGATCCAAATGTATCCAAGTTGCAAACACCAGGTTGCAAGATGACAGACGCAAGGTATATGATCTTGTCGATTCCTCCTTGCTTTCCCCCAGCCTCGCGAGCCTTTCGTGAAAGCTTGCCAAGACTCTGTGTTCCAGGGATACCTCCATAGGAATGGGTCATAAGAACGACCTCCTTCCCCCCGTCAAGAAGCTTAGAAACAACGTTGGTGATCTCATCGACATCATCGCTCATTGTCGCAGGCGGGATATTACCCCGCTTGCCAACTGATGGAGTATCAATTACGCGCGAGTCGATACTATGTCGCCCTAGACTCTCCGTAAACACGCGATAGTGTTTGGCTGGCGCAAACGATCCAGGGACGATAACGACAGTTGGGCTTCCCATTGTCGAGGTTTTTTGTGTGGTTGAAACTGTATGAAGAGCAAATAATTTGCTGAAGGCTGTGTATGAGAGCAATCGTGTCCTTTTGTACGCGGTTTATACAGTTGTTGTACTACGTTTGTCATCGGATTACAATTCCCATCGCAGACATCTCCGCGTTTTCGGAGGAGATGCGATTTCCTCTGATTGGTAATATTGGGGAAGCGTTACTTGAATGAGTAAAAACACCGCGATCCAGCACGTTGAACTCCATCGCAGAGCTTGAGCATGAATCCTGTCAGCCCTAAATTACTGCGATCTGCAGAGCCAAGGCTTGGAGTTCGTAGCATCGGTGTAAAGGCTCGAGTCATTGATCATCGGTAACATAAATACACAGAGAAGTTAAGAATAGCTTATTATAGTCTAGAATAAATTAGATAGACTTTGCAGGCTTTCTCTCTGACTGTCTTCGCATTCAATGTAAACGTCTTCCTTCATACAGTGCACGCGCCCTAGGACTGGCTGATTACAAGGTTAGCGAGTTTGAAGCAATCACCAACCGCAGACTCTCGGCAGGACTCAATCGAAAGGAAAACAGCAAAAAATACGATGAAGTGATCTGCTGCACTGATTGTAAGAGCCTCCTGGGTAGCTTTGTCTTGAGCCTTGAGGCCATTTACAAACGCTGAAAGAAAGCAGTTTCAGGATTCGGTAGAGCCAATAGCGGGTGTAGCCACTGACAAAAGCGAGCACGCCTTTCTCAACAAAGCTTTCTCAACAAAGCTTTCTCTTTCACGAACAGTCATTCCCCATTGATCGACTGAACTTATTTTTGGCATTCTTAAACGCGTAGCCCTTGGCTTTATTTTTCTTTAATTTCTTCCAATTGTTCTATTCTAGTTTCTTTATTCCCCAGCGCTCGCGCCTCCATTGGCTCTGAGGCAGCGCCTAACAAAGGCCCCAGTTTCGCTAAGCGCCAGGTCTTAACGGCAAGCAACAAACGATTGGGCGCAATGAATAGCGCTGGGCCTCTTTGTTAATGACCTCGTTTCATCGTTGATTGGCTGCTGATTGTCTAACATGAGAAAGCGCATCAGCGTCTATTCACGACGTTGGTCATTGATGTTGTATAAAGATGTGACGATCTACTTCTGTTGGTTCTGTTATCCAAATCACTATCGCTTTACGACTCATCGTCTATTTATTCTCTCTTTTTCTACACTGCTGTGCAGTTCAATTCCATTCTTTGGTCATTTGCTATCATCAACACGCGAAACACGCAAATCATCTTCAGCAGCACTTTAATACCAATAATTCAACTTCAATATGGGCAAGTTTGACAACGCTATCAAGGCCGGCCAGACCGCCATCGAGCTCGGCAATACTGCCAGATCCTTCGCTGGCGCAACCTCCGAATTCCGCGCCGCTGATAAGAAGGAACTCGGTCGACAGGCTGGCCGTCATGCCTTCAACGAAGGCGCCGAGACCGGAAAGGCCATGGGAAAGACTTGGCTCAAGACCTTCGAAGCAGTACCTCGTATGGTCTGTCGCGGTCTTCAGTTCCTTTTCGCTATCATCGCCTGCGGTTTCTACGGCCATCGCGTCGATAAGGCTCAGGACACCGATTACGGCTTCTCCCCAGAATGGTACTTCGCTCTCGTCATCGCTGGCCTCTCGGCCACCACCGCTATTCTCTTCGTTGTGCTTACTCCCCTCGGCGCTCTTCCCCTCATCGGCAGCAAGCTCAAGCTGTTCAAGACCTACCGTGCTTTCGCCTGGGATCTCATCCTCTTCATCACCTGGCTCGTCGTCTTCGGAATCTTCGCCGGCATCTTTCTCCACCGAGATAGCGACGACAAGTACAAGGGCGCCAGCACCGGCGCCATGAAAACAGCTGTTTGGATCGATCTCGTCAACTCCATCTTGTGGCTCACTTCTGGTGTGTACGGATGCATCAAGACTTTCTTGGGTGACAAAGCGGACGAGATGACAGACAAGGTTGGACAGAAACTGTTTACCAAGAAGCAGAAGCCAGCTAAGGAGGCCGGTTACGCCGAGAGTGTTTGAACACGGGCAAAGCAGCTACATTGGGGTTTTCATGTTTTTATTACGCATTTTCTTATGTCAGAGCCGGCGTTCTTCGCATCTTTCGCATTTAGAATATATCTATATCTATCTCCCGATGAATACAAAATTTCAACCCGTAATGTTATGTACAGAACAAATACTATCTTTTTGAACCATGATTACAAACAGCTGAGACCTTGTTCATAATTTTCAGGACGATTCAATCTCAGCCTTTGTCTATTTCCCGAGACAGCTTCTTTCAGGAATGCCACGGTGGCAACGATAGTTGAGGCTTACGAGCGGTGCAGAAGCGGGAGTTTGCTTCAGCTCAGTTATTACAGTCCTCCTTCGAGCAGCGCATGGATCCTGCAATCTGTCCATCACCTGCAGTATTATTATCTACTGGGGCCTCATCAGTCGTTACAGTCAACGTCGTGATAGGAAATGCCATGATGATCAAGGAGTTTTAACAATTGAATATTATTTTCCAAGAGCGAGTGCTTTAAAGATACTTGAGCCAACAGGCGCAGAAAACAGAGATAGATAAGAAACTGGGAGGTAGTTTTATATTCCTTTTTGATGTCATGCATTTTTGAACCAAGACTAAAGATATCAAGGTAACTTTACAACAAATCCGAACCGGAACAGCTCACGAAGTTGAAGTAGCCAACCATTTCCTTGCCTTTTCCTTTATCACAATAGCAGAATCAGGCCGTCTGCAATAAATTGTTCGCGATCCAGAGGGCAGAGAATGAAATACAAAGAGCAAGCCGCTGGGTTGAGCCTCTCAACGTTCAGCCTGGGCCAGAGTCTGTCCTGATTCATTCATGTCTCTTGCATTCTATAGCTGCCTTTTCGAGAGCTGATATTTACATCAGGATCTTACCGAACGCTTCACCAAGCCCGCACTCAATCAGCCATGCTTCCAAAGCCTTCATGTCACCACGATTCCCTCTCGCTCCTCTCTTCTCAATCATATCCGTGATCTCTTGCATGTCCGAAAAGGCACGCTTCAGATCCGCTACCTCCTCTCGATATCGCTCGCTGACCTGCCCTCACTGTCAGCCTTTCTCATGCCCATCCGCATACTTGACGTACCTTTTTGTGATGCGCGGGAATGTCGCCCCAGCTCTCTGTCTTGATGAACTTCATAAAGTCATCAACCGCGACTGATCCTCCTTCCAGACACAGGATACCTGGCTTGCCAGCTAAGAGAAAGCCAGTGAGTCCGTAGGTCGGTGCATAGTTGACGAGATCATCTCGCTTTGCCCTTGTGCTGATGGAGGGGAAGTAGAACCAGACTCGGACTAACGACGCGTCTGCTATTGGGGTATTCGCAATTTCAACTTGCTTCAAACTCAAGAGGTGTTCAGATGCGGCCTCTTTTATATGCTCAACGACTGAAAGAATATCTTCATCGGGTAACTCCGTATTCAGCTTTGCAACATCTCCTTTGCTCATCCAGTCCGGCTGTTGTATTCTGGTCTTTATTGGCGGTGGTTCTGTTAATCCTTCTTCTTTTTGGCACGTCAAAGGCACTGTCAATGTGAGTTGTAAAGTCCTTGTTGAAGAATCCTCATCTTCAATATCGACCCTAAGCTGGAGGTTTACAACTGTCTCTGAAAACTTGGGTGCGGCTTCCCCGTCATTTGCGCACCAGTCCCTCAGCCTCTCAATCAGAGCAGACGCCGCAGAGTCCATGGCTATCGCATCATCCGATGCATACATTGCCATGAGGAGGTCAATTTGACCTAATTGGAGCTCCATGAGCTCCTTCGGCAAGGCATTTTGGGACCCCTCATCAGAAGACATGACGACAAGAACAGTCTCTTAGCAACCTGTGAGATCAACAAAAGGACAATACCGAGGCAGTGCCGCCGCAATAAATGCCACTTTACGCGTGGTTTGTAGAAATTGATACGCGGCGGGCGAAAATTCACCAATGACGGGTGAAAAATGCCTCCGACAGGTGTCGTTATCTTATCTTTTCCGAAGCTCTTATCTTATCTTGACATCTAGGCTCAGCTCAGCTACCCTGGGCTGAGTGAAGCAACTTCAGCAAGAATGGAATTGGCTAAGAGCATTGTGAATAGGCATAGTATCTTGAGCGGCTCTGTGAGGCCAGGCACTTCTTCCTTTCCCTTTTCTTTATTTCGGCACTTCCCGCCCCTCAGCATTCACCTACTACCATTGATTAGCACGGACAGCCAAGACAGCTACTGTTCTTCTCCCAATGTTCGATCAACATCGAAGTCATTCTCATCATGACAAGCCCAACATGCTAATCGTATTTCATTGGACATGGGCCCTCATGTCTTGCTTATCATTACCCAAATGACTGCAGATGCGCATCATATCATCCGTTAGTGCCGTCTAGTGTAAACATTAAAATGACCGTGTTTGGTGCCTCCATGACGCTCAGATGATGGGCCATTGAGCTAGCAAGCACTACAAATAGTGCAAGCTCCGAAAGCCAAACAATGCTCTTCATATCAGTCAACTATTCTACAAATACGAATTCAATTACAGCTCATAAATATCAATATGTCCCAATCAAACGTCGGATATCCTTCTTCATATGAAGGCGGAGATCAGCGCCACTATAGCAGGGAGGAAGTTCGTGAGGAGGGTCGCACGCACCCCAACGTCAACATCGAGGGTTACCGTAAGTTCTATAATACTTTCGATCATTGCCTTGTCTAAACGTTTATAGTACACAAAGAGGGAATTATGAATGAGCTTCGAGAGGCCGACGTAAGTTCTCAACTCTAAGTATAAGATTACTGGCTAAGCTTCACAGACCAACAGAATCATTGAAGACCGCATGAAGCACGAACCAGGCTTCGCAGTAAGTCCCACCAGAGAAACCACGCAGGCGCGACACGAACATCTAATGGCTTGCCTAGGCCACCATGCACGGCAACAAACCCTCTCGGGGTGCCGAAATCGATGCCGAGCTTGCACGAGACGATGCAGAACAGCTTGAAAAGAAGAAGGGCAAGACAGACAGCATGCCTGGAAAGAAGATGGAACATAACACCAGTAAGAGCGAGTGAAAGTAGCAGATGGATCAGGAAGAGGAGGAGGCTCGTGCTAAGCATAGCACTCGTGGAACAAACAAGCATGAAGGGCAGGGTATGGAGTATGTTACTCGCAAGAACCACAGTAGCCGGGAGTAGATATTGATATATGTTCCACTATCAAATGACACAGCACATGTTTTTGAAAGGTGCATTAGAACTCATCATTCTCACGTGAGTGCCTGATGATTTGTGCTCGACGTGACCTGGAGGACAGATTCTGGCGACCTCAAAGACCTGAACTTTGCTTAGTTAGTAATAAGTGCCGAGGAGAAAGATACATCGTTAAAGATTGGGAAGCTTGCGCTTCTGGTTTATAGGTTTGATGGGCGGTGATAGGGATGAAACTTAACATCTGGCATAATCAACAGTATCTGATAACATCACTAATTGCAGGAGCCACCGAAAGTAAGAAACTTTTTAGTTTTTTGGTTTTATTCGGCCGTGAAGGTATTAGATTCATACAGTCGTAATCGGACAATTAGAAATACACGAGTTCATAATACTCCAGTCCTCTTCTCCAATCATCCCCAGAAACGCATCTCAACTTATTACCCCATTAAACCATCTCCTCACCACGAGCACCAGTTCCGACAGGTCGTCGGGGAATAGAACCGTTGTCATATCCGTTGCCATGCATGTGCTCAGATCCATCACTCTTCAGGCCGTGTCCGTGTCCATGTCCGAGAGAGCTACCACCGTGAGACCCCCAGCCAACCTTGCGAGTGAAGACGGCGTCAACAAGCTCAGCACCACCCATGGAGTAGTTGAAAGGAGCACCACGGTTAAGGGGAATGTGGTTGAAGCGCCAGTCCCAGACAGCAGCGTAGGTCATTCGGTAAGCGGAAAAAGCAAAGACGGTACCAATGATGGCACCAGCAAGGACATCGTGGAAGTGGTGATACTTGTCGATGGTGAGAGCTCCACCAATGAGAACAGCTCCGAGAAGAGGGGCGTAGGTGACAATGAGCTTCCACATGGAAGGATGGTAGTTGGAGAAGACCTTGAGCTTGGCGTTGAGGTAAAGGTACAGGTAGACGAAGCCGGCAAAGGCAGCAGTGCTATGTCCACTGGGCATAGACTCAAGAGCATCGTTGATCTCACTCTTGTCGCCAGTGCAAATATCGGGGGTGTAGTAAAGCTGAAGATATCCCTTGTTGTTGTATCCTCCCATGGTGCGAGCGCGGGCCATGTCAGGCTTGCACACCTCAAGGAAGTGAGGTCGGAATCCACCGATGAGCCACTTGACGAAGACCTGGAAAACGGCGGCGGTGATGAGGGAGTAGAGAAGACCGATGACGGCGTTGTTGACATCCCAGAATGAGCGGATACGGATCTGCATCACCAGGAAGACGAAGATGGGAACAAGAGCAGCCAACATGGCAGCGGCCCAAATGGGAACGATCTCGCCTCGGAGAGGATATCCGTACTCGGGCCAGACTATCTCGCCGTCGGAAAAGGTAACGGGGAACGATCGGGCGGGTGCGGGCTTTGCAAAGTAAACCTAGAAAATCGTTAGACTGGTAATTGGGTTTTTGAAAGGATAAGAACTTACACCAAGACCGATAGCGCCCATACAGGCCATGGTGACAATGTCGAGCCATGTACCCTTGAGCCACTGCCCGAAAGTAGGGCGTCGTGACATGGGAAGAGGGTCGTGAACCGCCTTTTGGTGGTGACGGGTCTTTGTGCCAGGCGAAGCCCGGTGAGGAGACTTTTCTCGACGGAAGAAAGGCATGTTGGCGATTTGGTGATGCTAGATAATGGTGTTGAAGGAAAAGCCGACCACGGATTGAGCGGCTCTGTACCCAAAATTAATAGGTACTGAAAGAACTTTGCTGGTTCTTGTCCTGCCGTTCACAAACAATTGAGGCTGCTTGCCCTTCTATAAATCCGTGGAGAGGACGGTGACACGCGACATGGCGATACATGCTGTTGACGTCACTAACGTCATTCAACCGTTTCACGCCAGCACCAATAACACCAACAGCGCTGTAGGCCTGTCACAGCATGCAAATTCGCTACGTAAAGCCACAGTCGACGTCATTGCACAAAATCCTTTTTTTCCAGGAAAAGTGAGCCTTGGACGGCAGACTGATGCCGAGCGGGCTTGCAGGCGGCAGTTTCGTGCCGGACAACCAATCATAGCCTTGGCAGGTGTACAAGGGATGTGTCTTGGCTTGGGACAAGTGTGGCTTGATTCTGACGATCTGTGTTGTTTTTGCTAATAACACGGGAATGAGCATCGATCGATGCTTGGCCAAGGCGTTTGAAACCTGCTAATTTGTGCTGATGATTCAGTGGTTAGCTCATAGTTGCACCGGAGCACAAGTCCGTAAACTCTGCCTGGACAAAGATAGCAGAGTATCATTAATGAGCAGGTAGATTGATGTCAGAGTTATTGCTTTAGTCATGCTGCACTAAAGCAATAACTCTAAGACGTTAAAGTATCCATAATTCAGTTAAACTTTAGAGCTGTAAATAACCTTGAAGCTCAAACAGTTGAGATGCCAGGGGATGGTGGCTGATGCTGTGGCTGACCACTACGAAGCTGTCCCAAAAACATGATTTCAGCAATCACTCAACGGTCAGTCCACGTCGTTTTCTGCCAAGTCGGGATCGACTCAATGGCATGAACAATTTAGACAAATCGGCGATTTACTACGTAGCAAGTAACGATATGATCGAGTTCAAGCTATATTTCGGAAGCTTATGCGAAAATCATTCAAGGGCTGAAGTCTCGGCATACGACAAGAGCCCCATCACAGCACCACAAAAATGCCGAGCACTAGACGAATCATGAGTTAACCGATTACGACCTTCTCAATTTCAACAACATGATGCAATAGTTGACGCGCGTCGGAATCCTCTCACCAAATTCGAGATGGCAACAACGATCTTGATATGTGAGGAAAACTCGAAATTGTCAACTAATCTGTATGTAGTTAGAAAACAGAGAGCACATTCAAATATCAGACAGTCAGGTATGTCACAAGACATGAAGTAAGTTTCATTGAAGATAGAATACATGTTCAACCGAATTACACCCCATTAGTTTCAAGCAATGACCTAACACACTACCCATTACCCCCCTTCTTCACGCTTTGCTTGCAAAAGTTCATCGTTCATCGTGTAATCATCGCAATACGACATCAGCACCACCAACGACCAGATAAATCAAAACCCTTTAAGGCTTCTTGCACTGTCCGGCCTGGATGTTGGCAGGGTTCGAGCAAGTGTTGCACTTGATAACATTGCCAGCTCCCTTGCTCAGGTTCAGGATATCGTTGTCGTTGTTCTTCAGGGTGTTTCGGATAACAATGTTATGGTTGGACTTAGGAGCTTTGCCGCCGAGAGTAATACAAGCAAGAGAAAGAGGTTGTTCGGGAGTAGCAGCACAAGCATCGTCGTAGATGAGAATACCGATTCCTGCAGAATCGGTACCACGCTGTCCCTCAATGGTGTTGTCGCGAACAAGAATTCCGACAGCGCTGCCGAGAATAATACCCAAAGAATTCTTGCCGCAAGGGGGAGGAGTTGGGCCAATGTAGTTGTGCACAATCTTGGCATCTTTCACGCCAGAGTCGACAAAGATACCGACGCAGTTGTCGTGAAGCTTGTTGTATTCAATAACTGCACCGTTGGTCTGAACGCAGACGCCGATGCCGTGAGCAGAGACGTCATTCTTCACAGTGTGCACATCGGAAAGGTTATCCTGGCAGATACCGGTGGGGCCACCAGAAGTGGCTGTGACAGTGTTCTCACGGAAGACGGTGTTGACAGAACCAAGGGTGAGAGCACCATAAGCACCACCATCAGTGAGCTTGTTCTTGGTGATGCGAGTGTTCTTAGCGCCGACGATGGCGATGTTGATGCCAGAGAAACCTTGAACACTGAAGCCAGTTACCGAAACTCCCTTGACGAATCTCTTGACAGAGGTGACTCGCTTATGCTCAGTCTTGTAGTCGGTTGTCTGGACCTTGTAGCCAGTAATACAGATACCAGCCTGTAGCTCGTTCTTGTTCGTATCTTGAGTCAAACCAGTGCATGCATTGCGCTTGTATGTCGAAGGCTTGGTGAGGACTGCACCACGACCCTCAAGCTGGATACCGTCCTTGTCAATGACCAATTGCTCAGGATAGGTACCGGCCTCAACGATGATGCGATCACCGGGGGAGGCTTTCTTGATAGCTTCTTGGATCTTCTTGCCGGACTTGACGTAGATAGTACGGCCATAACCGTAGTAGTTCCTTGAGTCGGAGGGGGAAGTGTACTTGTACTTGTCAGGGATAGCGCAGCAGTGCTGGTCCTTCCAGTTGCACTTTCCATTTCGGCCTGCAAAAGTCAGTAACAATGTTGGTGGGCTTCAAGTGATGTACTGACGCATGAGACCACCAGAGGTATCATGCTCTGTGAAGGGCGAGGCAGCGGCAAGGCCAACGAGGCCCGCGAAAGTGAGGCTGAACTTCATGATGGGCAGTAAACGATTGTCTTAGTTTGAGAACTGTATTGTCAGTACAAAGCCTGCGGCATCAACAGAGCTTATATACCACCGATACCCCGCATCAAGATCATCAAGCCATCGGTCCCGAGAAAAAGGGTCAAAGGCTGAGATCTCGCCCTCAGATGCAGCCACTCAAGATATCATTCGCTTGGTTCTACCTGAAACGGTAAGACAATGGTTAAGGTGGTTGCAGGACGCAAAGACGGCGTCGAATAGTGGTTAAGCCACTTTCTTATGGTGTAAGGGGTGAGGCGCTGATAGGTGCTTAATGCGAAAGGGCATGATTTAACGTTGACGAGAAGGCGTCGATATTGACCCTCTTTTGGAAGAAGAAAACACCATCAAATCATCGTCCTCAACGTGTTTTCCTGCGTTTACGAGTCTAAGTGCGCCAACTTGATCAGGGATGGTACGAAGTCGACCTCTGCAATGAGACCAGAGAAAAAGATCAAAGCGGCGGCCTTTCACAAAAGAAACAGGCACGCCCGATTCTTTCAATAACTTGAAATGCAATGACAACAAATTTCTGTATTGATCTGTGCGAGACTGTCACCCAAATGAACTCCTCAGTCCTGCTCATCAATATCGCAACGGCCAAGCACGCCACAGCGTCGCTTCAATACCACCACTCGCGCAGCCACGAGCATCCGGCTTCGCGAGGACCCGAGGTTCGTGAGGGGAGAGGGCAAAACGGAATATGCCGTGGTGTGGCTTCGCCTTGTGCCTGAAGTAAGGCGCCGACTATCAAACTATAATTCAGCCGCAAAGGCTCGATCCCCTTGGAGCAAACGGTCTGACAGGGGTAGTGCCTGAATCTCCTTTCTAAAACGGAGATCAACCAGCAGATGTTGAGATCGATAGCACCGTAGATCCGGACTACTACCCCACACTTTTGTTTTGTGGTGCATCGTTTGAGACTTGTTTCTCACTGACGATCCGTCTCACAGCAATGGACACCTTTTGCCTTGAGTTTGGCCACCTCCTTGAGAAATTCTTAAGCATGCTGATTTGGTGCCGTCCACAGGGCTGAACAAGCACAGATCAAGCTGAAAACTAGTGGCATCCCCGACAAGTTGATCCTGCTCTGAGTTGGCTCCCCACGACGTGGTCGAACCCGAGACCCTCGAAATGAAGCCGGTGGCTTGGGCTGGATCGCCGAGGTTGATTCTGGGCCTTTTCAGCCCAGCGATCATCGAATGCCAAGACCACGTTCCTGCGCTACTGGACTCGGGAATCGATGTAAAGGAGACCTAATGAGGGGTCATCGGACCAACTGCTGGCTCGCAGCGACAGCTCTTTTACCTCCTCAGTTAAAATTACTATTTGGCCCCCTTCTTTAACCAACCTTGAGCATCTGCTACTGAATAAACGATATCCTTGCTTATGATATCGCTGATCTCGGTGGACGCTGATGCGCATCTGTTGTAACAGTCTGTCTCTGTCGGCGAATTTGTTAGTCAATCATGGTAAACCCGCACATGAGGTCTCAGAAACATCCCGTTTACCCGACAGGGCAGAACCCACCAACCTTATCACCAACGCCAATCAGTTCCCAAGCCTCATGGTCAAGGTTCCGCCCCGCAACCTTCCCCGCACTTCTGATGATGACGACGGAGTCTCTTGATCCCCTCAACTCTCATCATATCGTGAAAAAACCATCAATACATCATCACTTGATACTCCAAACATCCTGTCATCATGGCCACCACTGCTGCTTCTCTGAGCTCCCATGGAGTCTCGTCAGCTGTTCCTGCTCCCGTTGCCATCAACGCAAGCCCGCTTTTGGACACTTCGGTTCATCCACTTAGCTCCAGTTCCGATCTTCTCCTTCGAACCCCATGTCAAAGCACCCCATGATGCCATTCGGCGTCTGTTTGATCATCTTCAGGCCAATCCTGAGAATGCGTCATCTCTCAATGCTGCGTATCCCAAGCGGGGCATCTTCAACACAGCTGCGATGAACAATACCACTTCTGATCAGAAATTCACTATCGATCTGTCGCCCGCTCGTAATGGACGTATTCCAGATGCCTTGCGCGAGAAATTGGCCGCTGATGGATTCAACGAGGTCCTGGACTTCTTCGAAGAGGTCAACAGCACCTATATCGCTCAAAATCATGTCCATTATGCACGAGCTCATCGGTGCTGATCTCACTCAAGTCCACAAGACTGGCAATCTCAACTACCGTCTATGCGACTACAACACGGATACTGCCGACCCGACAAGTGACAATGGCTGCGGTGCCCATACAGACTACGGCACCCTCACTGTTTATTATCTTCCAAGACGGAACATCAGGGCTTGAGATTGAAGACGCCGAGCAGCCTGGTCTTTGGGTTCCCGTTCCCGGCGATGCAACGGTTGTCCTTGCCGGTTGGTGCGCTGTAATTCACAGTGGGGGCAACATCCGAGCAACCCGTCATCGAGTCAGAAGAACTCCTGGTGTTCGAAGACTCAGCGCTGTTCTCTTTGTTGCCCCAGATGTCGAGGCCACTCTACGACCTCTCGAAAGTGTCGCGGTTGCCCGTCCCTTCACAAAGAAGGTCATGGATGGGCAATTGGATGCTGGGGAGTTCAAAGAGGTCATGGGCAAGAAGTGGAGACATTGTGAGGGCAATGAGAAGTCTGATGACGGGGATGACACGGAAACACAGGACAGTGAGATTGAAAGATTCATCTGGGCTTGACTGAATAAGTATGAGCTCCGTTAAATCTGATTGGGTCGCGAGTATCGGTATTAGACAATTCCACTTCGATCAATCCACCTCACGGCAAGACCGAGATCGCCGCATTCCTACATAGAGCTTGCAAGGATAACAGAGACGAACAGTTCCTTGATAATGTGCAATTTCACAATTCAAATTGCATAACTCAAGTTAACCGTTTTATGTCTTCTTAATTGGGTAGTATCAATGCAAATCTCTAGCTCTGATAGGTTAGTCCCCGAATGGTTCCTGGTTCTAGTCGACGTCGAACCGGCTTCTCCTCACCACCATCCTCACGTGTCAAACATCTGCCTCGGCATTGACATATTCAACTTCCTCAATCGGTATAAACAAATTCCCTCAAATCTGACAGATCAATTGCTCTCGTTCTAGGTATTACTCGACAACTCATGGTAAAATTAAAATCTCTGCTAAAATGGCCTCCCAAGAAAGGTAATTATGTCGTCGCGCGTCTATCACTCATTTCATTACTCGTCCCTCATTTCCCAATTAACCTCGTAGTTTGCTGTACTTGCTTATAGCCCTTGCAAAACTGTCGTCGATTCCTTGTACCAGTGCTTTTGCGTTTCCTTGGAGGTCTTTGGGAACCTTGGATATGACTGCTTCGGAAAAGTCCTGGCTCAGGGCGCGCTGTAGGTTGAGGTTGAGGAGGATGACAGGGCTGACTTGTAGTCTATCGAAGTTGGGTTTGGCGGCGATGATGGTGTTGATGGTGAGCTCGACGTCGGCGCTGAGCTCAGAAGTAGCCTTTGCGACTTGGAGGGTTTCCTCGAGAGATAGAGGCTCAGACTCGCGAGCGATCACAAAGCCCTTGTGGATCTCGGTGAGGAGCAGTGTTGACTTTGTAGTAATTGGCAGAGCACCGAGGAGGGTCTGAGGCCATGTTGCTACGGTCTTGTTGAGAGCAAGCGTGGCATTGGAGATGTTATCAATGGCTGTCGAGATAGAATCTCCAGATGCGAAGGCAGAGCCAGCGAGGGCAATCAAGGGGAGAAGGCTGAGACGCATATTGTCTGAGAGCTTGATGCAACGAGTAATCGATTGGTCAATTGAACTGCAAGATCTGCCAAGGAGAAACTCTTCGTGTCTCAAGAGCTACCCCGTCTTTAAGTACTGTCCATACCGACACTTCACATGCAAGTCTGGTTTTTTTCCTGCTGTGCCTTTCGGAAGGCTGCCATGGTGGCCTCGTGTAATCCCAACCAGTATCCCCGCATCTATCCTCAAAGAGGAACTCAGCCCCGTGTTGTCGACGACCAACGCCTATGAACCCATATCCCCATGGGGTAATCTCTTGGTAGTTCGCGGGCTTTTTGTCTAAGTGGCTGATCTTAACTTGGCAATCTACGATATTATGTGGAGAGAAATGTCAGGTTTGCAAGGATTGCGGCATGTTTGGCCGCGGCTGTCACGGTGAAAAACATGCGATGGAGTTGCATGTGTGCGGATTAGGGCTGTGACGAAATCTGAATTGAGGGATTATGACGACTAGAGTGACGAAATGGGTTGGTTACATTGGCTGAAGGATTCGTTGAAGCAAGGGTTCAGCGGCGATGTTGCTCAACCAACTTATGCAGCTATGGGTACTTGGGCCCGATGAAGCAATTGCCCGCGAGATTAAGCAATTGATTAAGTTGAATGTGGTGTTGCATCCCGATGGTGTGCTTCTTGGTCATGCGTGAGAGAAGAAGGGTTCTATACCGCATTGCTTATAACTAGATGGTTGACTTATGCTTATTATGCAGGGACTACCTGTGACTAGCCCAGACTATGTCTGCATCTCTCAGCTGACAGTCTCTGATTATCTGGGAGGGGAAGGCATAAGAGGTGAGTTGGCTCTATTGCCTTTGGAAATCCGGAATACCAAGGAAGTGATATTAACTTCTGAATGACTAACAGTCAGAAGACATTGACCTCATTGAAAGTCTGTTTAGACTTTGAAGAATCCCGTGTGTCCATGTTGAGCTGAACAGCCAGGTCGAATTTAAGATTTCTGGTGGTATCCATAGTGATTCTCTTTTATGCAAGATCGAGATTTTCCGTTGTATCCTGTGGCACAGAACATATGCCTTCCGTATTCGGGACGTCACAACTCGTGACTTTCATATCTGCCTGTGATCTTCGATGTCAGACCTTTCCTCGAGTTTTCTGATTGTGAACTCTAAAAGCTTCCTCGAAAACGCTTGGTTACAGTTGATATTCTCATTATGAGGGAAGAAATATATAAAGAATGATATAGAGGGCGTTCTTCTTACTGACACAGTAAGCCCAGTCAACTCACATGATACACGATCAATTTGAAAATTGAGAGGATTGATCATCCGTAAGACGATGGTTATTACGTCAATTAACAACAGAACACTTCGGCGAGTTTCCGTAATTCATAGTAAATTTGCATGTGAGCTGAAGGATCGGCCTGCATCTGCAGCTTATGTTGATTGTTGCTATGGTTCCCAAGGCAGAAGCTGTTGGTTGTCTATCAATCCGAAGATTGAGTGGGCAAGATGCAAGGATATTGGTAGCATCTTCCTCAACAAAATGAATTGCAGTTGCAGCCAGAAAGTTCCTCTTACAGGCCTTGAGTATTATTCATGTGAGCAGAAGTGAGCTCTCCCTCATCCTGACGCTGATGTGGCCGCTCCAGCTTCAAGGTCAGCCAACTCAGTAGACGATGCATACCTTCGTCAAAACAATGTCATATTCGATATTCATCAAACTTTAAAGCCATATAAAGATCTTGGACTGCTTCCGACCAGCACACTATTTAGCTATAGTAATAGGAACAATTACAAGATAATAGATAGAGGTTTTTAATACAGTGAGAAAATACCATCCTTTTCTAATACACCATGATGTGGCACCAGAAGCTTTCCCGAAACCTAATTGAATCTCGATATTGCATCAGATCATCAGTATAGAAAACGCGAGACCGTTGGCTTGTTTCTGTTAGGAGAGTCGATTAGGAAGTGTAGCCAACTTGACTCATGATTATTTCATGCTAAGAGCATACCAAGCTTGACGTATCGACAAAAACCTAAATTCGGCTTGTTCGCAGAGATAGTATTAGCTCTAGCTATCAATTAATAACTACATAAGGAGCATCTATGAACAGCTATGGAATTGTT
This sequence comes from Fusarium redolens, assembly GCF_020744475.1. Taxonomy (NCBI): domain Eukaryota; kingdom Fungi; phylum Ascomycota; class Sordariomycetes; order Hypocreales; family Nectriaceae; genus Fusarium; species Fusarium redolens. Next base: position 603,743 of record NW_025763680.1, on the reverse strand, counting down.
AAACATGTCTTAGTTGTCAGATAAGATAAGAGACATAAGATTAGATTGCTTGTCGCTGATTAAATTATTGATAAGATTGCTGGGCTGTCATGTGCTAACTCACGTGAGACGTAATCACTCATCCGAGAGAACAACCTGGAATGGGCGACCGATTTCCGAAAAATCAACTTTGCTTCGGATGATTAAATGCGACAGTTTATTTTGAATAAACTACAGATACATAGCCCAGAAAACCGATAAACTACAAATGCCATTCACTGGGTAAGATCGTCCACCCCAGAATGAAGGTGACGCGTTCAGCTGGACCTCCAGTATACAAAGCTACCCTATAGCAGAAGGACAACGACACAGGATGTGAGATGTTTTATTAACAAAGTGCTACTGTGACAGAGGACGTAATAAAATCGTTCAAAGAAATTTATGGCACGGTCGGCACTAACCCGATCTGTTTATTGGCCGTTCTTGGGCATTTTAGGGTGTTGGCTGAGCAAGTATACTGATTGAGTTACCTTTGGAAGCTTAACATGAGGCTGCAAGACCCGAATATTATCGCAAACATATCGCGTCAGCCTGGTACCATGTACAGTAGGGAGCTGAACAATAAACAGACTTAGTAGTTGAATATAATTGAGTCTTGCCTCATCGCCGATGCCAATCTTCCAATGGTTATGACGGATGCGGCTATGATTCCTTTAGTGGTGTAGCCGAAGACAGAGGCCCGCAGCCAAAATGACGATGTTCTCGCGGAACCCCATCCTGGCCCAAGAAACGAGCCAATTGCTTCAGCCTTCACCAAGTCAAGCCCTGCCGGCAATCAATGCAAGTAGGTGGTCGGCCTCGGTATTATCAGATTCAATGCCACTAATCGTGGCAGTTGCACGTCAACAGACATAAGGTTAAACAGATGCTTCAAATCGTCGTCAAAGAAACTCTATTGCCAAGCTTTGCGTAGTGCACCGCCAAGTCAAAAAGGTTCGTTCACCCATCCATTAGCCCGAGTCGTCAATCGGAATCCGAGACCCATCTTTTCTTGACTTCAACTCCGCCTGCTTCGCTTGCCTCGAGGAGATTAAGTTTGTGCAACTCTTCATTTTCCCTTTCTCCATCTAATTCCGGAATTTCCTTGTCCTTGCTTGTTTATTTGCCGCGAGAGAAAAAACCTGATTGTCGCACGATCGGCGGAAAAACTAACCACCACACCAAAAATCAGTGGGGGTCCCTGGTTTCAGAAATTAACGGCCAAGATAAGTTATAACATTCGAAGTTGCTGACATGAGAATCACGCATTTTTGCCAATATGAAGCGGTGATTATATACATATCACCGGAATCCCGCAGCATGTAATACAAATAAATCCACCTCGCGTGGCTGTTATCTGCACCAAGACTCAGATCATGAACCAAAGCTCCAGGGGACGAACCCCCCTGTAAGGGAGGGCATTACAGGGGGAAACGTTCAGGCCAGTGGACGGTGCGAACGCCAAACCAGCGCTTCACAAATGACGCAACAACTGAATGAGACACTTGTCCGTGGTCAGGGGACAGGCATTGCCCGGCAGCTTGACTCGTTTGGGGCTAGACACCTCTGTAACCTTAAACCCTTCAAGCTTTTTGGCCTCTTTTTATCGAGGCCAAGGGGTGAAAGATTGAGTTTTTGAGTTTCGCAGAGCATGAAATGTCGCTTGAGCGTTGCATTTCGAGCCGGAAGGAAGGTAATTTTCCCGTTCCTTTAGGATTTATGCTCCATCACATTCCAATTGGCAATAAACATTGCAAACGGTGCGTTGGGAATTTCCACCCGCCAGCCACCCCAGTTTCTAGCGCTCTTAGCCAAGAGATTAAACCGTCAGGGGTGAGCGCTGGAGCTGTAAGGGGCAGACGCACCGCGAGAGAAAGGCCGTGAACCATTGGTTCAATGGCCGTCTTTTCTCTTTCATCAAAGGACTTGGCATTCTATTGATGGGTTCTAGACCCCCACAACCTTAAAAGAAACAACCTTAAAACAGCAAAGTCAGTATCACGAGGTAAGGGGCAACACCACGCCGTTGCAAAACTATTGACGATAATTCACCATGCTAAAATACAGAGCCATTACCTTTGTAACCGCATGCAGACTTGTTTATCTGGCGCTGCTGCCGCTGGTCTCACGCTGATCCTCTTTCTCACACAGTTTTCTCCACCCAAGTGACACCCTGACATGGTCCTCTTCCAAGCCTTCTGTGGAACCCTGCGAGGGTCATGCCAGCTTTTGCTTTGCCGATCAGGGGCACCCGTAGGGCAATTGTAGGCCTGTAGACTCCAGAAGTCTTACGCGTACTGTTACCTCATATACTCCTCACAGTAGATCTCTTTTTTTGGTTTCAAAGTGATCGTCTGTCTCTCGCGCAAACGCAAACCCAAGTCAAGTCCCTCCTTACGCTTGTCTTGAACCTTCCATTGTTTAATGTCTCAGTTTTTCTTGTTTTTGGCTCTCTGCATTCCAAAACTCTGTCTCTCGCTCCCTTGAACAAAACTCCACCAACATCCATCGCCATTTTGGATTTTTCTTCATTCAGATGGTTTCATCTTCAACATAACGAATTCTTTTCCGTTTTCTTTTTTCGTCATTCGCTCGCCGCGCTAGGCGCCACAAACAATCGTTTCTCATCACTAAAAATAAACCGTCACAATGGGCGCAGCACTCCCAACTTCCGGTGTTGCGCTTAACCGGGTGCTGGCCCTCGGCTTGACGCTGGTCGTCATTCTGGGCATCGCCATCAATCAGCTTCAACTAAGCGATGATCCGTATCGCTGTAAGGCTCTGCTTAATGATGGAACCTGGTTGAATACTCCTGCAGAGAATGGAAGCAGAGCGCCTTTCACGAACTGGCAGCCGCCTGGATGTATGATTCACAAGTACAAGAAGGAGGAGATTGAGGAGTGCATGGAGGGACGACACATGCTTTTTGTTGGTGACTCTACGACTCGACAGGTCTTTTATGGCATGGCTCGTCTGGTAAGTTGATGATTTAATTATAGAACGATGTCGAATTCTTTTGTCGATGGTTGATTGCATGACCAACGGTCGCTAACACCACGACAGCTTGACGCAGAAAAGGCCGAGGAAGTACGAGCAAACAGCAAAAAGCACGAAAGCCACGATGTAGAATTCGGCGGTATTCGACTCAAGGAAATCTGGGATCCATTTGGCAACGACAGTGCCGTCGCCCGCAATGAACTCACCCTCTACCACGAAGAGAGGATCAACGAGGTCCCCATCGAAGAGCAAAAAGGTCCCGCCCTGGCCTTCATGGGAATGGGAGTTTGGTTCGCCGCCCGCTTCGAAAAGGAGGAGTCTATCCCCATGTTCAAGGCTGCTTTTAACAACGTGTCCGAACTCGCTTCCAACATGGACTTTGAGCCTTTCGGTAGCCGGCCCATGGACCCTCGCGATGGAATTGGCAACGAAGTGTTCTGGGCACCAATTGCCCCGCCCTTCTACGACATGCTGCCCGAGTACCGCAAGACTGGTGTCGCGTCGCAACCTGGTGAGGTTGAGGCCATTGATGAGTTCCTCAAGGCACAGGAGGAGGAGTCGGGTATTCCCATGTTGTGGTCTTTCCCCGCTTTGTCGTATGACCAGCAGGATGCTATCGGCGACCACGAGAATGGCTTCCATGTCACCGACAGCGTCGCTGAGATGAAGGCCCAGATCCTTCTCAATCTTCGATGCAATGCCAAGCTCGATATTCAGAAGTCTTATCC